>NC_073264.2:103646609-103951994 GCF_029289425.2 Pan paniscus | reverse complement strand
TTCATCTGCTGTGCACCAAAAACGGCCCAATTATTTTCCTAGCCAAGGTCAGTCATGGAGCAAGGGAATCTGAAGAACGCTCCAGAGAACTGAAGATTGTAAGTCTCTACAGAGAAAAGGGAGTCTGCGTAGACACACACAAGTCAACCATATGACTCCTCTGAAGTTTTTTTTTTTTTTTTTTTTTTTTTAAAAAACAGTCTGTCACTGAGGCTAGAATGCAGTGGCCCAATCATGGCTCACTGCAGTATGGACTTCCTGGGCTCAAAGAACCCTCACATCTCAGCCTGGAAGGATCCCTCTCGCCCCGCCTCCTGAGTAGCTGGGACCACAGGCGCACACTAACATGCCCAGCTAATTCTCTCTCAGACAGGGTCTCAAACTCCTGGGCTCAAGCGACCCTCCGGCCTGAGCCTCTCAAAGTGCTGGGATTACAGGCGCCAGCCACTATATCCGGCCCAACTTTTTAAAGTCAATTTCATAGGGTCACCTCCTCAAAGCCAAGAATTATATATTTGCATGTTTTTATGGTACATGCAGCAGTCATCAGATGCTTGCAAGTGAAGGACAGAGGCTGAGAGAAATCAGAAACCGTACAGAATTCTGTAAGCGAGCAGAGCCGGCCACCAGCTCCAGCTCTGAGCCCAGCCCCAACAAGATATTCCACTTCTGGCTGGGTGCAGGGTGCACACCCAGCTACTCAGGAGGCTGAAGCAGGAGGATCAGTTGAGCCCAGGAGCTTGAGTCCAGCCAAAGCAACAGAGCGAGACCCTGTCTCTTAAAAAAAAAAAAAAAAAAAAAAAAAAAAAAATTCTACTTCTGGCCAACTTAACCTCCATTATAGTCCTAGATAACTAAAACTGCTAAATTTTATTGAGCTTACCTATGCTAAATGCTTTCCATCTCACACTTCCAGGGGGTAGGTACCATTATCCTTATTTCTAGGTAAAAGAACTGAGACACACGGAAGGTAACTGCCCAAGACCCAGGGTCACTCAGACCAGGCAGCCTGCCACCAGCACTCACGCCCTTAGCCACCACCCCACCTCACGCTGCCTCCTTATGTGCACCATCTGGGTGAAAAGAAAAACAAGAAGCTGAGGGCTGACATTCCAAGACTGTAACTCTAAGGAACACAGGTCCTTCATAACCAGCAAGGATCCCACTCCCTCTATCAAAAGCCTGCCAGGAGGCCAAGCCAGGAGCGTAAGCCACTGATAGGGCTGTGTCTCTACCCAAATCTCATTTTGAATTGTAGTTCCCGTAATCTCCATGTGTCATGGGAGGGACCTGGGGGGAGGTCATTGAATCATGGGGGCAGTTTCCACCATCCTGTTCTTGTGACAGTGAGTTCTCACGAGATCTGATGGTTTTACAAGGGGCTTTTCCCCCTTTGCTCTGCACTTCTCCTTGCTGCCACCATGTGAAGGATGTGTTTGCTTCCCCTTCCACCATGATTGTAAGTTTCCTGAGGCCTCCCCAGCCATGCTGAACTGTGAGTCAATTAAACCTCTTTTCTTTATATTAATAAATTACTCAGTCTCGGGTATTTCTTTTTTTTGAGACAGAGTCTTGCTCGGTTGCCCAGGCTAGAGTGCAGTGGCACGATCTCGGCTCACTGAAACTTCCGCCTCCCAAGTTCAAGCAATTCTCCTGCCTCAGCCTCCTGAGTAGCTGGGATTACAGGCGCCCGCCACACACCCAGCTAATTTTTTTGTATTTTTAGTAGAGATGGAGTTTCACCATCTTGGCCAGGCTGGTCTCGAACTCCTGACCTCATGATCCTCCCACCTCGACCTCCCAAAGTGCTGGGATTACAGGCGTGAGCCACCGCGCCCAGCCTCAGGTATTTTTTCATAGCAGCGTGAAAATGGACTAATACAGCCACCTTCTAACACAACTTCTGCTCTTGGCTTGAAATGTCTTTTAAACAGTTGGCTGGGCGTGGTGGCTCACGCCTGTAATCCCAGCACTTTGGGAGGCCGAGGCGGGCAGATCACGAGGTCAGGAGATTGAGACCATCCTGGCTAACATAGTGAAACCCCGTCTCTACTAAAAAATACAAAAAATTAGCCGGGCATGGTGGCGGGCGCCTGCAGTCCCAACTACTCGGGAGGCTGAGGCAGGAGAATGGCGTGAACCCGGGAGGCGGAGGTTGCAGTGAGCCAAGATTGCGCCACTGCACTCCAGCTTGGGCGACAGAGAGAGACTTCATCTCAAAAAAAAAAAAAAAAATGAGTCCAGGTGCAATGGCTCATGCCTGCAATCCCAGCACTTTGGGAGGCCAAGGTGGGACGACCACTAGGAGTTCAAGACCAGAATGGGCAACATAGTGAGACTCTGTCTCAAAAAAAAAAAAATTTTTTTTTTTTGAGACGGAGTCTCGCTCTGTCGCCCAGGCTGGAGTGCAGTGGCACGATCTCGGCTCACTGCAAGCTCCGCCTCCCGGGTTCACGCCATTCTCCTGCCTCAGCCTCCTGAGTAGCTGGGACTACAGGCGCCCGCCACCACGCCCGGCTAATTTTTTGTATTTTTAGTAGACGGGGTTTCACCGTGTTAGCCAGGATGGTCTCCATCTCCTGACCTTGTGATCTGCCCGCCTCGGCCTCCCAAAGCGCTGGGATTACAGAAGTGAGCCACCGCACCAGGCCAAAAAAAATTTTTTTAATTAAAAAATTTTTTTTAATTAAGCAGGTGTGGTGGCTCATACTCGTGGTCCCATCTACTTGGGAAGCTGACATGGGCGGATCACTTGAACCCAGGAAATCGAGGCTGCAGTGAGCTGTGATTGTACTACTGCACCTCAGCCTGGGTGACAGAGTGAGACACTGTCTCAAAACAAACAAACAAAAATAGCTGCATTTGTTGGGTGCCTGCTAACTGCCAAGAGTTTTTTACACATACCAACACACTAACATGGCATATACTGACCCACCTATAAGCTGGGTATCTATAGCACCACAATCCTTATCCAAAACCGAGGCCAGATGTGTTTCAGAGTTCAGAATTTTTTGAATTTTAGAAAGGAAATATTGTACGCATATTTTATATATTATATATTATATAACACTCCAGGGAAGTCTGAGGCAGTACCCATAAAAAAACACATTAATTCACCGGGTGTGGTGGCTCATGACTGTAATCCCAGCACTTTGGGAGGCCGAGGTGGGAGGATCACTTGAGTCTAGGAGTCTGAGACTAGCCTAGGTAACAAAGTGAGAAGAACCCTTTCTTTACAAAATTTAAATTAAAAAATCAGCTGGGTGTGGCGGCACAAGCCTGTAGTCCTCGCTACTTGAGAGGCTGAGGTGGGAAGATCTCTTGAGATCAGAAGTTCAAGGCTGCAGAGAGCTTTGATCACACCACTGATTCTAGCCTGGGCAACAGAGCAAGAGTCTTCTCAAAAAAAAAAAAAAAAAAGGAAAAGAACAGGAAACATGTTAATTAACCATCTGTGGTAAAATAATGAAATATTCATATTAAGTGGAATAGAGATTATAAATAGCCTCACATAAGTTCAGGCCAAGTGGCACCAAATCTATGAAAAAACATTCCATTTTCAGAGGCTCTGGGGTTTCAGCACTGTGGCTGAGGAACTGGGGCCTGCACCATCGCACTCACTTTATGTGCTACTGTCCTGGTTCAGAAAGGCCAAATAACTTGGTCAAGTTCATGCAGCTGGGAAAGAAGAGAGGCAAGGTATGAACCCCGACTCTCTCACCCAAAGCCTGCACGGTGCTTCTCACACTTAAATGAACGCAATGATCACCTAACAGCCTCTCTGAGAGCTGACTGTGAGTCGGCAGGTCTGAGGCAAGGCCTGGGAACCTGCATTCCTAAAGCACTGGGGCTCCTGGAGGGAATGTGCTGCTTCCAGTGGACCAGAGGCTCCCAGTCCAGCAGGGCATCAGCACTCCCAGGAGTTCTTTAAAAATTCCCTCTAAATCTGAATTTCCAGGGTCTTAACTGATAGAAATTGTATGGGTGGGGGCCTCAGTTTTTGTGGTCATTTCTAGTAGCCCATTAAGAGAAATAAATCACTAATAAAGTAGGGCTCTGAGAAGGCAGCCTGCAAGCCCAGTCAGGAGTTCCCCTTGGAGTCCCTACTTTCCATCAAAGGAGTCTAGGAAGATTCCAGCAATGACCACAAAATGTTATTAAATTCCTCAGAGACAACATACCCCAGCCATCCCAGGTTCTGGGGATCACAGCATTTTTCACCCTCCCTTGGAATCAACAAAATCCTACACATACCACACTAAAGGCCAAGTTCTAGAGGACAACCACAAACAAATGTGAAAACTATTGCTGCCTGGCAGCTGACAGAAGGAAATACTTAGCAGAAGACTATGAGAAAAGAAGTGCTTGGCCAAGAGCAGTGGCTCAGCCTGTAATTCCAGCACTTGAGATGCCAAGGCACGCAGGTCCTTTGAGGGCAAGAGTTCAAGACCAGCCTGACCAACATGGTGAAACCCCATCTCTACTAAAAATACAAAAATTAGCCAGGTATGGTGGCATGTGCCTGTAGTCCCAGCTACACGGGAGGCTGGGGCAGAAGAACTGCCTGAATCTGGGAGACGGAGGTTGCAGTGAGCAGAGATCGCACCACTGCACTCCAGCCTGGGCGACAGAGTGAAACTCCGTCTCAAAAAAACAAACAACAACAACAACAAAAACAAGTAAAGAAGTGCTAACACTTGGGCTAGGCTACACTGTGGGAATGAATTCATGAACTGAATGGAATCTGCACATACTTAATCAAACTGTGTATTCTGAATTATGCTCACGGGATGCTAAGATGGAAAAGAACATGAGTGGTAGTGCAGCTGGTTCCTCCCTCTGTGTCAACTCTCTGCAGGTCCTCTGATGTCTGCTAAGCTCCTCCCAAATGTACCCATCATGAGAAAGACTCTGAGCAGGACTTCCACAGCACTAATCTCCCCCCAATGCCACCAGACTCTTAATTCTGCTTTCAGTAGTCCACATCAGCCACTGCTTCTCACACCCAGTCTCAGGTCACTTCTGATATGACATGTATGTACCCCAGCCTGGTCACCACCCTAATGCTGGTTCTCTGCAGAAGCTCATTTGGTTAAATTCCTCATGTAAACTGAACAAGAGTCCTATTCTGACCTCGGTATTAGCTTTTGATAATTACTAATCCTGTAATTTGTCCTTTTTTTGTTCTATTGCCTCCTTCATAAAGTGTCACGTTCCAGACTGAAATTGGCAGTCTGAATTTCCTGAGAACACAGAATGCCTCATGGAGCATTTTTATGCATTTACCTAGCACTGTAACAGCAGGACTGGCACCCATGAAGTGCTTTACAAAGGTCTGCTGAGGCCGGGTACGGTGGTCATGCCTATAATCCCGGCCATTTGGGAGGCCGAATCAGGAGGATCACCTGAACCTAGGAATTTGAGACCAGCCTGGGCAACATAGAGGCCCCATCTCTACAAAAAAAATTTTGTTTTTGAGACAGGGTCTCGCTCTGTCGCCCAGACTGGAGTGCAGTGGTGCGATCTCAGCTCACCACAACCTCTGCCTCCCAGATTCAAGCTGTCCTCCTACCTCAGCCTCCTGAGGAGCTGGAACTAAAGGCACACGCCACCACACCTGGCTAGTTTTTATATTTGTTTTATAGAGATGAGGTCTCCATAAAGCCCAGGCTGGTCTCAAACTCCTGAACTCAAGCAATCTGCTCACCTTTGCCTCCCAAAGTGCTGGGATTGCAGGTGTGAGCTACCATACCTGGCCCAAAAAATGTTGGAAACTTAGAAAGTGAGGATCACTTGAGACTGAGAGATCGAGGCTACAGTGAGCTGTGATCGCACCACTGCACTCCAACCTGGGCAACAGAGCAAGACCCAGTCTCAAAAAAAAAAAAAAAAAGGGTTTTCTGAACTAAGCTAGATTTGGTCAATGCTCACTTAAATGTTTTAAATGTTGTTTTTCTTTACATGAAAATACACTGAGTACCTAAGCTTAGTCAGGCACACAGCAGTTAATACATGCTGAACTGGTGAATGTGTGGTGGACATATCCTGTCCTCTCTTTCCCGACTAAGAAATACGAGTGCCTAGGCCGGGCGTGGTGGCTCACACCTGTAATCCCAGCACTCTGAGAGGCCGAGGCAGGCGGATCACCTGAGGTCAGGAGTTGGAGACCAGCCTGACCAACATGGTGAAACCCCGTCTCTACTAAAAATACAAACTTAGGCAGGCGTGGTGGTGCAAACCTGTAATCCCAGCTACTCGGGAAGCTGAGGCGGGAGAATCGCTTGAACCTGGGTGGCGGAGGTTGCGGTGAGCCAAGATCGCGCCACTGCACCTCCAGCCTGGGCGACAAGAGCAAAACTACATCTCAAAAAAAAAAAAAAAAAAAAGAAAGAAAAAGAAATACAAGTGCCTTCAACCTTAAATACCATTTTTCATTTTTATGGTGATTTTTAAAAGCTGATTATTTTATTTTCACAGCAACTATAATCTCCATATGCCATGCAAGGAGACAAGGCTTTCAAAGAGATTCAATGATTTGCCTAAGGTCACAAAGACAGATGGGGACTAGACCACTGGTCTCTAACTCCTCCTGCAATCTTGTCCTTCCACTGCGGGGTTTCTGCAGGAGGGACGCCACTATCTCCTCCTCCTCCTCTTCCTCTTCCTTCTGCCTCTGGCTTACCAACAGATAATCTCTACGCTTCCCACCATTCTATACAATCCAGAAACATTTACATTAGTAGTGTTACACGTAAAAGAGCAGAATGTCAAAGCTTGATGAGACCTCATCATACATAGAATTGGGGACTCTATGAAGACGCCTCTCAGACCAGTTTTTTCAGGTTGAACTATACATGTTTCACTCCAAGCCTGAGTGACTAAAATACAAAGCAGTTCCTAAGAAGCTTAAGACAATATAAAAAGGGGTAACTATATTGATTCATCTTAACACAAGGCAATATCTATTTTCTAAGATGCAGAACACAGAGAGGAGACAGGCCAAGGGCACGTTTTCAACTGTGTGAATGATGCTGCCCCCCAGCCCTTGCCCTCCCGCCTTGCCTACTACCCTCCGCAGGCCTCAAGTCTCATTTCCCTTCTTTGGCCCCTATGCCGGTCACCCCCAGGCCACAGCCACTACATTCTGACAGAAAGAATCCTGAAGGCAATGGGGAATGAGAAAGTACGTAGTGCCTAAGGAAGCAAGCCCAAAGGCTCACGAGAGCAATGATTCTGTCCCTTATGCTATCTCACAGGCCAGCACACTTTTGGAATTCAAAAGGACAGAATGAGGAACCGGTACCCTTATTCAAAATATATACATAACATTTTACCTTCGTAAGAGACCTCAGACCATGCAGACCAGAGGTCTTGGCCTCAGGAATCACGGTAGAAGCAGGGGCATTCAGGCCTCTGCAATTCCATGCAGCAGCCAGTCATTCCGGGGCATCGACCAGGGGCTGTTTGGGGAAAAACTCTCTTAATCTGTGTTTTTCCCCTGCTCTCACAACCTGACAACAATCGCCAACGCAGAAGAATTCTGTGAACAAAGCTGTTGGGGGTTCAGTCGCCAAGGCTGTCCACCCCCCATCCCCACTTCAGACACTAGTCGCAAGTCCAGGCCTCTAGAACTTCTGACCCACCAGCTTCAAGTTGGGGTTCCCACAAGCCCTCTTTGGATTCGATTAATTTGCCAGAGTGGCTCACAGGACTCAGGGAAATATGTACTTACAGTTACCGGTATATCGTAGAGGATACTGCAGAAGACACAGATGAAGGGACGCAAAGGGCGAGGTATGAGGCCAGGCGGGAGCCTCCATGCCCTCCCTCGGGCCATCCTCAGAAACCTCCACGTGTTCTGCCATTTGGAAGCTCTTGAATGCTGTCCTTGAGTGTTTGTTTGTTTGTTTTTGAGACAGTCTCGCTGTGTCGCCCAGGTGGGAATGCAATGGTGCAACTCGGCTCACTGCAACCTCCACCTCCCGGGTTCAAGCAATTCTCCTGCCTCAGCCTCCCGAGTAGCTGGGATTACAGGCACCCGACACCACACCCGGCTAATTTCTGTATTTTTAGTAGAGATGGGGTTTCACCATGTTGACCAGGCTGGTCTCAAACTCCTGACCTCAGGTGATCCACCCGCCTCAGCCTCCCAAAGTGCTGGGATTACAGGCGTGAGCAACCATGCCCGGCCTGTCCTTGAGTTTTTATGGTGGCTTCATTACACAGGCATGACTTACAATCATCTAGAAATGTTTCTGGACAAAAAACCATGATCTAAACCCAGCAAGGCCTGTCTGTTTGGACTTATCTTGGCCTCTCTGTGCAGCATTCCTGCCTCTAGGGAATGAGGCAGGGCCCTCTCTGGAATAAGGGTCTTCTGACTCACAGTCAGATTAGAGTCCTGCCTTGGGCAGCTGAAAGGAGGCAAGACACCCAACATTACAACAAAAGACTGTAACAAGGGCTATGGGACTTATGAGTCAGAAACAATGGATGAAAACTATGCATACACACACACACACACACACACACACACATATATACATATCATGCATACATATCATGTATATATGTGTGTGTATATATATATCATAACACCACAGTAGCTCACTCTCCTCATTCATGCCTATGTTGCACAGAAGTTCAGGTGTCTAGGAAAGACTTACTTGGGAACAAAGGGAGGTTATGCTTGGGAAACACAGGATTAGGTGGCTTTCCAGCCAGGGTTGTTGGGGTTCTCCATAGAGGTACAAGCAAGGGGCACTCATGGAACACAGGCAGACATAGCTCTTCCCTCATTAATCCCAAAACACTGGGGCACCACTGGAGCCAAAGACAGAGATTTCCTATTTCATTATTTAAAACCACTCCCTCACTTCTCTGTGACCTCATCATGTTTGCTCGGCTCAGTGTTGCAACAATCAGCTGAGACAGGCTGGGAAGGCAGGGTTTCTATGTGAGAGCACATCCATACACACCTCTGCACACACTGTCAAATTATACCACACTTTTATACATAAACAGCCAGAACTGTCTCTAGGGGATTTACTAGAATGATCTAGAGTAAAGGAAAGGAACTTTAGGATATATAGGCTTACTTATATTTTCTCCATGAAGCTTTTTTTAAGAACAGAGAGAAATATTAAAACCCCACAATATTATTTAAAATAAAAGGGAAGGTTTCAACAAATTTTTAAAATGAACTAGTAATAGGAAGAAAAAACGTATGGACCCAAAGCTGTACTTGAAAAACTTGACAAACACATGATCAAGGATGGCTGCTGATAAGACATACATTTTATAGAGGTAATTATTTTATGAATAGGTATACTCCAAAAGTTTTTTAGAAATTATTGATTCAGAACACAGAATGTACTTTCTCACTGAAAATGAGTAACACACAACAGTTGGCATTTCCATTTTAATCCACAACAGTTTTCAAATGGGTATCTAACATATATTACTGAGAGCACTATGGAATCTAGCCACCATGCGTATACCAGATCAAAGACAGTCACAAATTCTTCGACCCTCCTTTCATCAAGAGTTAGGGTCCATGTCCCCTCTCCTCAAATATAGGAGGACTCTGTGTCTTTTTAGAACATGGCAGGAATAATGCTACACTGATATCCAAGCCCAGGCTTAAGATACTGGCAGCTCCAGACTGGGCACAGTAGCTCACGCCTGTAATCCCAACACTTTGGGAGGCCAAGGTGGGAGGATCGTTTGAACCCAGGAGTTCAAGACCAGCCTGGGCAACGTAGTAAGACCTTGTCTCTACAAAAACTTAAAAACTAAGAAATTAGCCATGCAAGGTGGCATGCACCTGTAGTCCCAGCTGCTTGGGAGGCTGGGCTGGGAGGATCACTTCTGCCCAGGCGTTTGAGGCTGCAGTGAGCTATGATGGTACCACTGTACTCAGCCTGGGCAAAAGAGTGAGACTCTATCTCAAAAGAAAAAAAAGAAGAAAGAGAGAGAGAGACTGGCAGCTTCTACTTCCTCCCCTAGAACACTCACTCTAAGAGTTCTGAGTTGTCATGTAAGAAGCACAACCGCCTTAGGAGAAAGGCCATCTGCAGAGGACCTGAGAGCACAAGGAGAGGGAGGATCCCCTGAGCCTGGCCTTCCAACCATCCAAGCATGTGTGTACGGCCATCTTGGACCCTCATGACTGGACCAGCCAACAGATGAATACCAATAAATTACCTCCATCAAGGCCACATGGAGCAGAAGAATCACCCAGCTGAGCCCTGCTTCATCAGCCCACAGAACCATGAGATGTAATAGTAGATTACTGTTTTAAATCACTGATGTTTAGGGTGGTTTCTTATTCAGCAACCATTATCCGGAACAATCTGTGGCTTTTTCATGAAATGAAGGAAGCACATCTCTTTCCTGTCCTGGCATCAGGAATAGAGTTCCCTTCCCTGATCCTGCACTGGTGGTGTGCTGTCAGCCATGATTTTCCCCAGCTGTAAGCCATTAAGTGCACCTCCTATGCTTACAGCTGGCACTACAACATGAATGTGTCTATGTTGAGAAGAGGGGAAGTACATGGTACAATCATCATCATCCCAGCCAGAGATGTTAGGGTTGTCTGCTTGGAAACCCTCCTAGAATTTTCTCAATTAGGAGAGGGCAGGTTTCAAAATTCTGAAGAAACATGATGCACAGTCAAAATACAACTGGGGGCTGGGAGCAGTGGCTCACACCTGTAATCCCAGCACTTTGGGAGGCTGAGGCAAGAGGATCACTTGAGGCCTGGAGTCGAAGACCAGCCTGGGCAACACAGTGAGACCTCATCTGTACAAAAAAAATGAACAAAACTTGCTGGGTGTGGTGGCATGTGCCTGTAGTACCAGCTACTCAGGCAGCTGGGTGGGAGGACCACTTGAGCACAGGAGGCCAAGGCTGCAGTGAGCCAAGATCGTACCACTACACTCCAACCTGGGCAATAGAGTAAGACCCTGTCTCAAAAAAAGATTGGTTCCCAGATACCAAAGTCAAAAATATCACAAGGAAAGAAAACTACGGGCAGGGTGCAGTGGCTCATGCCTGTAAATCCCAGCATTTTGGGAGGCCAAGGCAGGTGGATCACATGAGACCACGTGTTCGAGACCAGCCTGGCCAACATGGCAAAACCCTGTCGCTACTAAAAATACAAAAATTAGCCAGGCATGATGGTGCATGCCTGTAATCCCAGCTACTGGGGAGGCTGAGGTTGCAGTGACCCGAGATCGCACCACTGCACTCCAGCCTGCGTGAAAAAGGAAGACTTTGTCACAAAAATGAAAAAAAAAGAAAACTACAGACTAATATTCCTAATGAACATAGACGCAAAAATCTTCAACAAAATAGTAGCAAACTCAATCTAACAACACATTAAAAGGATTATATACCATGACAAAGTGAGATTTATCCCAGGAATGCAAGGGTGATTCAACATACAAAACAAAATCAATATAATACACTACATTAATAGAACAACGAAAAAAATATGATCATCTCAGAAGATGCACAAAAAGCATTTGACAAAACTCAACAACCTTCCATTAAAAAAAAAAAAAGTCAGTGGCCAGGCACAGTGGTTCACACCTGTAATCCCAGCATTTTGGGAGTCTGAGGCAGGAGGTCTGCTTGAGGCCAGGAGTTTGAGATCAGCCTAGGCAACACAGCAAGACCCCATCACTAAAAAAAAAAAAAAAAAAAAAAAAAAAAAAAAAAATCAATTAACTGGGCATATTGGTGCACACCTGTAATCCCAGCTACCTGGGAGGCTAAGGCAGGAGAACTGCTCAAGGTGAGGAATTTGAGACCAACCTGGGCAACACAGCAAGACCCTGTCTCCACAAAAATTAAAAAATTAGCAGGGTGTGGCAGCTTGCACCTATAGTAGTCCCAGCTACCAGGGAGGCTAAAGAAGGAGCATTGCTTGAGCCTGGGAGTTCAAGACAGCAGTGAGCTATGATCACATCACTGTACTCCAGCCTGGGCAAAAGAGTGAGACCTGGTCTGATTAAAAAAAAAAAAAAAGGCCGGGCACAGTGGCTCGCACCTGTAATCCCAGCACTTTGGGAGGCCAAGGTGGGCTGACTGCTCAGGAGTTTGGGACTAGCCTGGGCAACATGGCGAAACCCATCTCTACCAAAAATAAAAAAAAATAGCAGGGCATTGTGGCATGTGCCTTTGGTCCCACCTACTCAGGAGGCTGAGGTGAGAGGATCGCTTGAGCCTGGGAGGCAGAGGTTGAAGTCAGCCATGATTGCACTACTGCACTCCAGCATGGGTGACAGAGCAAGACCCTGTGTCAAAAACAAAAAAAACAAAAAAAAAAGAAAGAAAGAAAACACAGCTAACTTCATAATCAATGGTGAAAAGCTTCCCCTAAGATCAGGAACAATATGAGGATGCTCACTTTCAACACTCCTATTCAAAATTTTACTAAATGTCTTAGCCAGAGCAATTAGGCAAGAAAAAGAAATAAAAGGCATTCAAACTAGAAAGAAGAGGTAAATTATATATGCAGGTGACATGATTCTGTATAAAGAAATCCCACAGAACCCACAAAATAACTACTAGAGGTAATAAATTCAACAAGGTTGTAGGGCATAAGACCAACATACAAAAATCAGTTGTTTCTATATACCAGCAATGAGCAATACAAAAAGAAAGGTAAGAAAATAATTTCATTTACAATAGAACCCACAAAAATAAAGCACCCAGAAATAAATTTATCCAAAGAGATGAATGATTTGTACACTAACACTACAAAATATTGCTTAAAGAAATTAAAGGAGACATAATTGAATGAAAAGACATCCCAAGTTCAGCTGGGCGCGGTGGCTCATACCTGTAATCCCAGCACTTTGGGAGGCCGAGGTGGGTGGATCACGAGATCAGGAGATTGAAACCATCCTGGCTAACACAGTGAAACCCCGTCTCTACAAAAAATACAAAAAATTAGCCAGGCATGGTGGCAGGTGCCTGTAGTCCCAGCTACTCGTGAGGCTGAGGCAGGAGAATGGCGTGAACCCGGGAGGCGGAGCTTGCAGTGAGCCGAGACTGTGCCACTGCACTCCAGCCTGGGGAACAGAGCGAGACTCCCTCTCGAAAAAAAAAAAAAAAGAAAGAAAAGACATCCCACGTTCATGGATTGGAGGACAATACTGTTAAGATTGCAACCCCCCAAAGCAATCTACAGAATCAATCCCCTCCCTATTAAAATTCCAATGACCTTTTTTGCAGAAATGAAAAAGGTGATATTCAAATTCATATAAAGTTGCAACTGGCCCCAAATAGTCAAAACAATATAGAAAATGAAAAAGTTGGGAGACTCATACTTCCCAAACTTACTACTTCAAAACTTACTACAAAGCTTCAGTAATCAAAACAGTGTGTGATATGGTTTGGCTGTGTCCCCATCCAAATCTCATATTGAATTGTAGCTCATATAATCCCCACGTGTTATGGGAAGGAACCAGGGGGAGGTAACTGAATCATGGGGGTGCTGTTCTCATGAGAGTAAGTCTCACAAGATCTGATGGTTTTATAAAGCACAGTTCCCCTGCACAGACTCTCTTGCCTGCTGCCATCTAAGACATACCTTTCCTCCTTCTTTGCCTTTCACCATGATTGTGAGGCCTCCCCAGCCATGTGAAACAATGAGTCCATTAAACCTCTTTTTCTTTATAAATTACCCTGTCTCAGGTATGTCTTTACTAGCAGCAGGATAACAGACTAATATAGTGTGGTACTGATGTAACAGACTTACAGAGCAACAGAATAGAACTGAGAGTCCAGAAATAAATGCAAACATTTATGGCCAATTTATTTTTAACAAGGGTGCCAAGACGATTCAATAGGGAAAGAATAGTGTTTTCAATAAATGGTGCTGGGAAAACTAAATAAGAACATACAAAGAATGAATTGGGACTCCTATCTCATTCCATATAGAAAAATTAACTGAAATGGATCAAAAACCTAAAGGTAAAAACTAAAACAATAAAACTCAGAAGAGGCTGAGTGCAGTGGCTCACACCTATAATCCCAACACTTTGGGAGGCTGAGGTGGGTGGATCACTTGAGGCCAGGGGTTCTAGACCAGCCTGGGCAACATGGCAAAACCCCATCTCTACTAAAAATACAAAAATTAGCCAGGCATGGTGGCGTGTGCCTGTAGTCCCAGTTACTCAGGAGACTGAGGCATGAGAATTGCTGGAACCCAGGAGGCGGAGATTGCAGTGAGCCAAGATCATGCCACTGCACCACTGCAATCCAGCTTGGGCAACAGAAGGAGACTCGGTCTCAAAAAAAAAGAAGAAAAAAAAAAAAAGTTCAACATTCAGAATATATAAAGAACTCAACAAACATTGTCTTCCCTCCAAAAATACACAAATGGCCAAGAGTCACATGAAAAGACATTCAATATCTTTGCTCATCAAGAAAATACAAACCCAAACCACAATGAGATACCACTTTAACTAGAATAGCTTTAAATAAAAATATATACACATACATATACACATACCCCCCCCCACACACACACATATATATATCCTTTTGTAGTTCATAAGTGTGATTGGGTATTCAAATGAAGGTGTGAGAGGTGCCACTCTGAAACCTTGTTATGACGTCCGCACATTACCCATATGACATGAAAAAGAAACAAAACAAAACAAAATAAATTTAGCAAAGATGTCCTGAAATTGGAACACTGCTGGTGGGAATAAGTTAAACACGATATTACCATATGACCAGCAATTCCACTCCTAGGTATATACCCAAGTGAAATAAAAACATACCTACACAGAAACTTGTACACAAATGTTTATAGCAGCATTACTCTTAATAGTCAGTGAAAATAATCCAAATGCCCATGAACAAATGAATAGACAGATTGTGGCATATATGTACATACAATGGATTATGATTCAGCATTAAAAAGGAACAAATACTGGCACATGCTACAATTTGGATGTACCTCAGAAACATCATGCTAAGTGAAAGCAGCCAGACACAAAAGACAAGTTATATGATTCCTAGATGCTATATCTAAAATAGGCAAATCCACAGAGACCAAAAGCAGATTAGAGGTTATCAAGGGATGGGAGGATTGGGGAATGGGAGTGATTACTTAATGGGTAAAGGGGGATGAAAAGTTGTTTTTCTTTTTTAAGAGATAGGTTCTCCATCTGTCCTTCAGGCTGGAGTGCAGTGGTGTGATCACAGGTCACTGCAGCCTCGAATTCCTGGGCTCAAGCGATCCTCCTGCCTCAGCCTCTGGAGTAGGTGGGACTACATACAGGCTCAAGCCACTGTGCCCAGTTTTGTTTTGTTTTGTTTTGTTTTGAGATGGAGTCTTGCTCTGTCTCCCAGACTGGAGTGCAGTGGCGTGATCTCAGCTCACTGCAACTTTTGCCTCCTGGGTTCAAGTGATTCTCCTGCCTCAGCCGCCTGAGTAGCTGGGACTAGAGGCATGCGCCACCACGCCCAGCTAATTTTTCTATTTTTAGTAGAGACGGGGTTTCACCATGTTGGCCAGGATGGTCTTGATCTCTTGACCTCATGATCCGCCCGCCTCAGCCTCCCAAAGTGCTGGGATTACAGGCGTGAGACACCACACCCAGCCAAGCTAATTCTTTATTTTTGTTGAGATGGAGTCTTCCTCTGTTGCCCAGGCTGGTCTCAAACTACTGGACTCAAGTGATCCTCCCACCCCAGCCTCCCAAAATGCTGAAATTACAGGTGCAGGCTACCATGCCTGGCCTGATTTTTAAACTAGAGAGAGGTGGTGGTTGCAGAACATTGTGAATACACTAAATACGGCTGAGCTGCACACTTAAAATGCTTAATTGTATGTTATGTGAATTTTGCCTCAATAAAATATTGGGCTATAATTTATTCGTTCATTTATGCAAATACTTGAGAACCTACCATATGCCAGGCACACTCCTAGTACACAGGTTAAGGTAATAGAAATACATTCTCTGCAGGCCGGGCGTGGGGGCTCACACCTGTAATCCCAGCACTTTGGGAGGCTGAGGCGGGCAGATCCCTTGAGCGCAGGAGTTCGAGACCAGCCTGGCCAACGATGGTGAAACCCTGTCTCTACTAAAAAAACACAAAAATTAGCCAGGTGGGGTGGTGCATACCTGTAATCCCAGCTACTCGGGAGGCTGAGGCATGAGAATGGCCTGAACCTGGGACGCAGAGGTTGCAGTGAGCCAAGATCACACTACTGCACTCCAGCCTGGGTGACTGGGAGACTCCATCTCAAAAAAAAAAAAAAAAAAAAAGAAAAAAGAAAAAGGAAAGGAAAACCATTTTCTGCTATGGAAAAAAAAAAAAAAAGCAAGGCAAGTGACCAGAGCAACAGCATGGGCTGTTTAATTAGGGTGTTCAGAAGACCCCTTTGAAGAGGTAAAATGTGAACAGAGACCTGAATAAATTGAAGTTTTGTCGTTGTTGTTTGAGACAGTCTCACTGTCACCCAGGCTGCAGTGCAGTAGCGCCATCTTGGCTCACTGCAACCTCCACCTCCGAAATTCAAGCGATTCTCCTGCCTCAGCCTCCCACGTTGCTGGGACTACAGGCATGTGCCACCACACCCAGCTAATTTTTTTTTTTTTTTTTTTGGTTTAGTAGAGATGGGGTTTTACCATGTTGGCCAGGCTGGTCTCGAACTCCTGACCTCAAGTGATCCGCCCACCTCAGCCACCCAAAGTGTTGGGATTACAGGCGTGAGCCACCACGCCCAGCTCAAATTGAAGTATATTATTATTGCTAAATAACAGGAAAAAAAGTGCTAAAATACGAATTTAAATATATAAAAATTCATATGTTAAAATTGCTTTTTAAAAAGGGAGATATCTATAGATGTTCCTTTTGTGCAAATACACTGTGATTTCAGTTTCTAGACATTTTACCCTTTTTATAAATAATTTATTTGCAGTCCAATAATGTCCTTCTATTCCCACCGGTATTTCTTCCAGGGACAGGCCATACTTCCAAGACAGCCTGTCATCCACATTGCTAATAAGTCATTCCCTTTATCAAACCACTCAGGAAAGGAAAGGGGAAGAGAAATGATCACTTCTGAAATATTAGGTTCTTATATTCTCTCACATGCTCTGATTTTTCTTGTTCTTGTTTTGAGACAGGATCTCACTGAGTCACCCAGGCTAAAGTGCGGAAGTATGGTGACACAATAACACCTCACTGTAGCCTCGACCTCCTGGGCTCAAGCACTCCTCCCGCATCAGCCTCCTGAGTAGTTAGATGGGACTACAGGAGCACGCCACCAGACCCAGCTAATTTTTAAATTTTTTGTAGAGACAAGGTCTTATAACACTATGTTGCCCAGGGTGGTTGAGAACTCCTGGATTCAAGCGATCCCCCTGCCTCATCCTCTCAAAGTGCTGGGACTATAGGTATGAGCCACTGCACCTGGCACAGGCTCGTTTTTTTTTAGACAGTTTTACTCTTGTTGCCCAGGATGGAGTGCAATGGCACGATCTTGGCTCACTGCAACCTCTGCCTCCCGGGTTCAAGCAATTATCCTGCTTCAACATCCCAAGTAGCTGGAATTACAGGCATGTGCCACCACGCCCAGCTAATTTTGTATTTTTAGGTGAGATGGCTTTTCACTATGTTGTTCAGGCTGGTCTCGAACTCATGACCTCAGGTGATCCACCCACCTCGGCTTCCCAATGTGCTGGGATTACAAGCATGAACCTCCGCACCCAGCCCAGGCTCACTTTTAAGTCTCACAATTACTTTTTTATTATGGTAAATTACACATAAAATTTATCATTGTAATCATTTTAAGTGTATAGTCCAGTGGTATTAAATACATTCATAATGTTGTGCGACCATCACCACCATCCATCTCCAGAGGGAGAATTTAGGTTTCAGAGGCTTTTCCACATGACTGTGAACTCTACAGTTACCTTTGCATAGATGAGAAAACTGAGGCTTAGAAAGGAAGAGTAATTTAACAGGATAGTTAGCTGAAGGACAGACCAGAATTCAAAGCAGGTCTAATTCCTTCCATACATAAACTGATCTCCTTTTTACTGTGTACATCATAGACCAGACTGCAGAAATAGAAAGAATGAAGTGAGCCAACCCTTGAGAAGCTTGTCGTCTCAACCCTAGACCTATCCCAGATGCACAGAAATATCCTTCAACCTGGAGAAGGCAGGGAAGACTCTCACGCCACCACCTCCACCCTACAAGGGCCAACTTAGGTCTAAGAACAAAGAAATCTACCCTCTGTCATCCCAAGGACCTGACCTAGTGGCCTCAGTGTCTGCCTGCATTCCGTTATTCACAGCCCTTCCTGGAGCAGGTACAAATGGCCATGAAACAAGCCCCTACATCTCTGCTCAGCCACCACTGACCCCTCCTGGTTGCATGTTCAAAACCTTGACAGTGGTTCTCACAGAAGAGCTAAAGTATTCTCCAAAATAGCCAAACATCATTTCCCTGCTAACAGTGGTGAGGGCTTCCATGCCTTTAACTCATATTTCCACAGGCAATCTGCAGTTATAATTAAATTCAAGATGAATAGGTACTAGCCTGCAACCATTATGCTCTCTGCAGAGTGACCAGGCCTTGGGGACTTGTTCATCACTAACAAGCTAATGTTTGTAAAACCCTGTAAGACACAATGACTAAATACTATCATTATTACTAGACTACCAGTTTAAATGTAAATTAAGAGAGAAAGGGGAAAGAAAACACATTAGCAAATCAGGTTAGGGACTGTTACTCAGCAAGCTGTAAGAAGCATCTGAGCCACTGCGTAAAGAACCTCCCATCCAAATGTGTCAAAGGAGAGTGAATCCGAGGAGGCTGCTGTAAGAAAGGAACTTACGCCAGAGATGGAACGGAGTGCGGCCTAGAATATCAGCCATATAGGCAAAACAGATGTTGGATGGAAGGGAAAGGCTGCATGAAAAATACACAATTTTTTTAAAAAGCACTCTACAGCAGCAAAACTAAGTCTACTCTGAAAGCAAAACTAAGAAGTTTAGAATCTGAAGAAAATCTAAAACTGCACTGTAATTCAGCTGTGGTGAAACCATGAACTCTGGGGTCCAACAGGCCTGTTGCTCTTCCTTTTCCTCATCTGCAAAATGGGGAGAATTCCTGCCTCAGAAGTTAGGCTGTCACAAAGGCAGCACCCAGAAGTGGCCGGGTGCCTTTTCCTGTACCCTCTCCCCTGAAGGACAGCCACAGGAGAACCCCTTCCGACTCACGGGCCCTCTGCCAGGTGACTCCCTGCCAGCCCAGGCTTCCCCACTCCTGCTGCTAGCTTCCCTAGGAGTTACCTCCTTGGGAAACGCCTCCTCCTAACCCAGGTTGAAACTGCACAGCGCCTCCACAATGCACCAGAGCCTCTGTTCCACTGTTGTGGCACCTACCACATGGTGCCATAATGAACTTATTCTTCTGGCTCATTCATCACATGGAAGCTCCTTGAAGACAGAGATCAGACGGCATCCTATCTGACTTTTTAGCTTTAGCAACGAGCATAGCCCCTAGCACTTAGAAAGTTCTCAAAGAAAGTGTGGGTGATTCAATAATTCTCAATAGACCCTAGCTGGAATCAGAAGCCAAGCATCAGAGGGGCCCAGTACCTCACGCCTGTAATCCCAGCACTTTGGGAGGCCGAGGCGCGCAGATCACCTGAAGTCAGGAGTTCAAGACCAGCCTGGCCAACGTGGTGAAACCCTGTTTCTACTAAAAATACAAAAATTAGCCAGGCGAGGTGGCGGGTGCCTGTAATCCCAGCTACTCAGGAGGCTGGGGCAGGAGAATAGCTTGAACCCAGGGGGCGGAGGTTGCAGTGAGTCGAGATTGTGCCACTGCACTCCAGCCTGGGCAAGAGCAAAACTCCACCTCAAAAAAAAAAAAAAAAAAAAAAAAGCCAAGCATCTTCCCAGGAGCAAACGTTGGGAACAGGAAAAATGCAGGGAAAAACCTATCCTGCGTGAAGAGCCCTTGCTTTGTCATTATTTGCCTTGGGAGAGTTACTTACCTAAACACTGAGAGCCTCAGCTGCCTCCCACATAAAATAAGAGACCTCAACTAGAAAACTTCTGTGGTCCCTAACTAACAAGATCTGATATTTACATTCTAAGATCTTAACATTCTTACTCTATTACATCTCAATCCCCTAGTACTATGAAAATTAACATTTGCACAATGCTTTCCCATCCATCTTACTCATAATAAGCAAGTGATGTCCCTGGTGCTAGTAGCCCCATTTTATAGATAGGGACATCAATTCAGCGGGGCCAAGCAGCCTGCCCAAGGTCATTCTACCACTAAATACAGAGGGCAGACTGGAATTCAGATCCTCAAAGTTGGTACCCTCCACCATGCCACACTTCTCCAGCTGTGGGGTGGACAGCTCCAGGGTACACAGTGGGATTCCAGAAACACAATACATCTTTTGGAGAATCAACAGTTTTGAAAGATTTAGGGAACGAGGTAAGTTTATATTAAAACAATCAGCCACGTTACTGAGTACAATGTAAAATTCACATTAAATTTTAAGATAAAACTTAATGGGCATACCAAACCCCCTCCCACTAAGGGGAAAGTCACACAGAAAAGCCTCTGAAACCTAAACTCTTAATTCACCCTGTAATAAGGTTTCAAATAGCAGGTTTAATTTCCAGCATAAAGTTATAATTTCTGGGAATTACTGGACATGAAAGAGCTCAAGAGAACTAGTTTTCCTGTTCTTCCAGCTTTTAAGTCATTAAAAGCATCCAAGAAAATTACATTGTCAAATGAAACTTTCCATCAAAGAACGCCCATAATGCAACAAATCCTGGAGCTAAGCATTATCAGAACGGGAGGATGGAAGCCTGACCTCCAGGAACACACTGTTAAAGGAGGCAGCTACAAGGCACACCCAAGTGCCGACACACATTCCAAACACATGGAACCACTGTGGGCATCTGGCACATCCCTACTGTCTCCCCGGCTTGCAGAATCTGGACACAAACACTGACCCAGAGCTTACCATGTGCCTGGCCCTTGGGGGAAGGAGGGAAGGCCTAACGAGCACCTCATTACCTTGTGTACGCAGGCCTCCTAACGGGCATTAACCTTCCAGAACACAAAATTAATCTCAGAAAACCTTCATTACAATTTTCATGACTCCTGGAGATTCACATTTCACCACTTTGATGCTACTGTTGCCTTACAGATTATATTACCCCACTTGGTTAATCAATTTAGCTTTTCTTTCCACTTAAAGAAATCAAGTTTCCGATAAATACGCTTTTGGGTTCTGCCACAGAATCAGTGTTTCAGCTGGAAAGGAAATCAGAATGTCGAAGCAGCAGGTCGCCATATCTTTCTTGGTAGAATGGCCTCATGAGAAGTTACCACCAAATAGCCTCCATTTAATTTTTTTTTTTTTTTAATGCTCGAAATCAGCATGGAACAAATCCTAGTAAAAAAGTAAATTGTGAAATGAAATGTAGGGCCCCCAATTTTTCAGTTCTTGAGAATTAAGGAGACTTAGGTCATTTAAACATGGATGACAGAGGAGTAGGTTGGGGAAAGGACTTTTTTTTAATTTTAGAGCCAAGACAGGGTGCGGTGGCTCACGCCTGTAATCCCAGCACTTTGGGAGGCTGAGATGGGTGGATCACTTGAGGTCAGGAGTTTGAGACCAGCTTGGCCAACAGGGTGAAACCCGCTCTCTACTAAAAATACAAAATTAGCTGGGTATGGGGGCAAGCACCTGTAGTCCCAGCTACTTAGGAGGCTAAGGCAGGAGAATTGCTTGAGCCCAGGAGGCAGAGGCTGCAGTGAGCCAAGATTGCACCACTGCACTCCAGCCTGGGCAACAGAGCAAGACTCCATCTCAAAAAAAACAATTAGGCCGAGTGTGGTGGGACTACACACCTGTAGTCCCAGCACTTTGGGAGGCTGAGGTGGGTGGATCACCTGAGGTCAGGAGTTCAAGACCAGCCTGGCCAACATGGCGAAACCCTGTCTCTACTAAAAAATACAAAAATCAGCTAGGAAGGCTGGGCACAGTGGCTCACACCTGTAATCCCAGCACTTTGGGAGGCTGAGGCAGGTGGATCACTTGACGTCTGGAGTTTGAGACCAGCCTGGCCAAGATGGTGAAACCCCATCTCTACTAAAAATACAAAAATTAGCCAGGTATGTTGGCACACACCTGTGGTCCCCAGCTACTCAGGAGGCTGAGGCAGGAGAATCACCTGAATCCAGGAGGTGGAGGTTGCAGTGAGCTGAGATCGCACCACTGCACTTCAGTCTGGGTGACAGAGTGAGACTCTGTCTCAAAAAAAAAAAAAATAGCCAAGCGTGGTGGCAGGCGCCTGTAATCCCAGCTACTCGGGAGGCTGAGGTAGGAAACTCATTTGAACCCAGGAGGCGGAGGTTGCAGCAAGCCGAGATCAGGCCACTGTACTCCAGCGTGGGCAACAGAGTGAGCCCCTGTTTCAAATAAAATAAAATAAATAAATAAATTTATTTTAGAGCCAGGTATCTCACTGTGTTACCCAGACTAGAATGATCCTCCCACTTCATCCTCTGGAGTAACTGGGACCACAGGTGCGCATGCCAGGCTAGGAAGGGGCTTTTTAACATTTACACCCCTTCCCCTGCCACTTTGGAGACTTTCAACCTGCAATGAAAAATGGTAGGGACAGCAAAGTGGTGCCACCCAGGTTAGGGCCTGCTGCTCTGTTCCCCTCCACAGACCATGCCCTTCACAGTACAGTATGCATGACCCACATGAGCTCCCAGTCACAAAAGGCCCTGCCTGGCAAGAGCCAAAGGCCAGCACATGCAACTTCCCAACTGGAAACCCAACGACCAGCAGCATGGCCAGCACTGCATCTACTGGCAAGGAGTGACAGGATGGCAAGCCGTCAGATCCCATCTTACCAAAACAAAGTGGGAGGGGGCCCTGTAAGAGGGACCAGATGGCCCCACTATACCAGAGCTTTCCTGACACTGGGCCTCAACTCAACGCCGCTTCCCAGAAGACTTACCCAACTACCTCAGCCAACCAAGAGCTTTCTCTTTCCCTTATGGTGGATTCCCACCACGCTTCCAGAATTCTACACAATCCACTAATTCATTTCATCCTACATTTTTACTTTCTGGTTTCTTCCTGGTGGGAGAAAGTATTCTCCGCCGAAGGGTTTAGCACCCTGAGGGCAGGATGGTAGATTTGCATTTTTCCTTATCCTTCCTGCCACAAGCTCCTGTCCTGGTCTGTCTCAGTCAGGTATCTGTTGGTTTCTGGCATGTCCCTTCACTGTGCACAGGGGCCAAGATGGCCTATCTCCCTGCAAATCACACCCTAGCAGATGGGTGCTGTGTCTCACTCTTCCCAGCACGGTAACCAGAACATTATGAGAACTCAGGGCACATTAACTGAATATTAATTAAATGAGAAAAAGACTCCCAAGTCCCAATTAACAATCCACTTATCTCGAATACAGAATGCGGCATCGATTCCAACCTGATTCCTAAAGTTGATAGAAACCAACAGGCATCAACATTTATGACATCCCACTACCTGCCAGCCTACTCCAAGTCATCTGTACAGGCCGACAATAAGCTTCACCGAAAGAAAAAAATAAAAAGGTATTATGCTTAATAGTAAAAAACTCTGCCTTCTCCCTAGGGTGGTCTGTCTCCCCACCCCCTTTCCTGGAATAGTGTTGTGCAGAACTTAGTCAATAAAGGCTTTCTCAAATGAGAAAGCCATTTTGTATTTTAATTATGAATAATAAATTTTACACAAGCACACATAACATTTTCTCGGTTTTTTTTTTCTTTTCTATTTAAAACTGCATTTTCTTCTATTTCCATTCGCGTCTTTGGGACCCAAAGCCTGCTGCGGTGGTGCAAACCACATGGCACCTATCCCCTGTACCTCTCCCGGGCGTCTGGGCCTCCCTCATTCTGGCTTCATCACTCCTGCTGAAAGCCAGTCTAAGCATCATTTCCACAATCAGGCCTCGGCTGCCTCTCTCTGGTAGCCTTCCAAATCCTCTGGCCTCACCTCCTTTTTTCTCACTCTTCCCACTTTCTCTGTATCTGAAGTCAGTTACTATGACTCCTCCATGCAAGAAAAGAACACCAAGTGATTTTTCTTCCTCCATGAACACTCGCAAAGCAGCAGCAAGGGGTCCTGATTCCATGGAGTGGACCCTAAGGGCCTTGGCCACGAGACGTCGCCTCTGCTAAGTTAACAGTTCTTTAAACTGACCATTGCAAGGAAATTCAGCTATTGCATAATACTTGATAGGTTAGATCACTTGCTGTTTGGAGAGTCTTGCTATATGAAGATGAGAAAATAGAGCTGGGCAAATTTAACGCAATTTCCTTTGTTTGCTTGAGCTAGCTCAGACTTGCAACGCCACAGTGGCAGTTTTATCTTTCTTAAAGTACAGCTTTAACATCATAAAAAAGGATTTTAAGGGAGTGATCAATCATTCTCACCTAACCTGACAATATCATTAGCATACGTATCCTGACAATACCCTAGAAAGGTCCTTCTTGAGTTGCACAGTGAAAAATTAAAGGGATTCTTGCAGGAGTATTTAGAGAATCAGAATCCGCAACGCAGGCTCAGATGTCTCAGTTAAATGAAGGACTTTCTTCAAGGCACAAACAAGAGTAGGGATATTTTGATGGTATTAACAGAAACAACTGGCCACTGTTACTGCCTGTTTCCAGTGAAATGTCTTTACAGCCTCTCACTGAGTGAAGCCATCTTATTAATTCCAAAAGAAGGGACAGCATCCAAGGAAAATAATTGGTCTTCTTTCCCCTCGCAGAGAAATTCACATGAATGTCTCAAAAAAAAAAAAAAAAAAAAAAAGCTGGAATTCTCCCTGGCCAGCTCTCTCTCCTTTCCTGGCTTCTGCATCGACAGCTGGAACAGATGGCGTCTGGGTGAGACACCTTACATCTTAACCCTTATCCATGATAAGGTCTGATTTTCACCAGCGATGCTGGAATCCAAGGTCTGTCAGGGTTTCCGTCATGAGCACCCACTCACAGGATTTCCAGTCCCATGTGATGTTTTCCAGTTTTCATATCGATAAGGCTTATCTTGTTTTGGCCAAAGAATTTTCATCTTTAGACTAATTCTTAACATTTACATTGTCACAACGCGGCGAAAAGGTACACATTTCCTCTCATTTGAGAAAAGAACGCTGTACACTGTTTTGCCAGACATCCTACATATGATGCAGTCTGTTCACAGGCCATTTTCAAAGACGTGAGAGACACGAGAAGATCTCAGGACGAACTGATGGTCCACTTGGCCATTCCCTACAGTAAGAATTTTATAGACACATACAGGGTAACAGCAAACAACATTTCCAAACGCTCCGGCAGTGTGTAGTCGCAGCAAATGCTAGGAAAAAAAATAAATAATGGCTCCTCTTCAGTTGTATGCCGTGAATGTAAATTAAGAAGCCGCTACAACGCTCGACATAACCTTTCTGACGCCACAAAAATGAATGAATTATATCCATACACACACACAGGCACACACACCACGCATCACGCATCACATGTCATTCTGAAAACTGATTCTGAGCTTAATTCGAAAAATGTGAAATACAACTGGTCCCGTCAACGGCTCGTAATCTGAAGGTTTCTTGCATTTCCAAGCACGTCCATAACACCGCATCCGTTTCCAGTTTGTTACTGTTTCCAACCGAAGGGAGAGAATTTTCCACACAGAATTATCTCCTCGGGTCCAAATACTAGACCGAAGTCCCCACACGGGGCTGGCTGGCGGCGTGGAACCGGCCAGCCCGCCGAGAGCCGCCTGGCGCCCGCGGGGAAGACGCAGAGCCCGCGGCCAGGAGCCGCCCGGTGCCCCGGGAGTCGCCGGCCCTCGGCGGCCGCACGAGGGGGATTCGCGCCCTCTGCCCATACCCGGACCCCCGCGCCGCCCGCCAAGCGGTCGGAGGCGCCTCTGAGGCGGAATGACTCAGGACCAACTTTCCAATAACGCCCGGGCCCCCCCGGCCGGCCCGGGCAGCGCGCTCGGCCACGCAGCCCCTGAGCCGCCCGTCCCCCCGCGTGAAACCCGCGGCCCCGCGGGGTGCCGGGTCCTCAACGCCAGCGGGGGTCACGGCCGTAGCGAGGCCTGCGCGCCCGGTTTCCTGAAAAGCTGCGGGCGCCCCGGCCCCCTCGGGCCCCGAGCCCGGCCTCCGGGACAAAGTTTGCCGAAGTTGAGGCGTCCGGAGGCGGGAGGCAGCCCGGCTGGGGCGCGGGGCCAGGCTGAAGCCGCGCCCCGCCGTCGCCGCCGGGACGGGCCGGGCCTGCGCCGCGCCGGGCCCGCGCCGGGCAGCCCCGAGGCCCCCGGGCCCCGCCGCCCAGGGCGCGGGATGGAGGCGACGGGGATGGAGGCGCCCGGCCGCGCGCCGGAGGCCCGCCCGCCCGCCGCGGCCCCTTACCTCGCGGTCCGTCGCCGCTCGGCCGGCTCAGGGGCGCCGGGCGCGTCCTCCGCCGCGGTCCGCAGCGTTCTGCTCCCCGGGCTGCCCCATGGCGGGGGGCGGGGAAGAGCCGGCGGCCGCCGCGGCTGCCGCCGGCTGGAAAGTCCCGGCTGGGCTGCAACCCCGGCTCGCGCACGCGGCGGCCGCGCCGCGCTCCCTCGCTCCCTCGCTCCCTCACGCAGCCCCGCGCAGGCACTTCCTCTCGCGCGCTGGAAATCCCCGGCGCGCCCGCCGCCCCGCCCCCGCCGCCCGCGCGCGTGGGAGCGGCAGGAGCCCGCGAGCGCCGCCGGCCCCACGCGCCCGCCGGCCCCCCGCGCGCGCCCGCGACCCGTTGCTAAGGGCCCTAGCGCCCGGCGGCCGCCCGCCCGGCCTTAGCAACGGCGGCGCCGCGGCGCGGGGCGGGGACGGCCCCGGGCGCCCCCCGCCTCCCTCCCGTCCCCGCCGCGCGCCCCGCGGGCCTCCTCGCTCTGCGCCGCCCCCGCCGCGCCCCCGCCGCCGCGCGTCCCCGCGTCCCCGCCTTTCCGGGTCAAAAAGCCACGCAGGCCGCGTGGGGGCCGAGAGGTGCTGGCGCCGCTCCTCCCCGCGGCCACCTCGCCCGCACCCCCTAAGCCAATATACGCAGCCCCCGTGCGTGCACGCCCGTGTGCCCATGGCCACACGCGACCCCTACGCACACGCACGGGTCCGATATGCGGCCCCCCGCACTGTCGCGGACGCATACACGACGGTCACATTCCCCTCAAGCGGACACGCACACACACGCTCACCAACACCGTGCGCACGCGTACCAGGCCACGCACCCTCGCGCACACGCAGGTGGGGCTGAGGGTGACTCAGGCCGTGGGGCCCCTTTCGCATGCAGAGGGCAGGGCTCCACATTAGTTTGGTGGCACTTTCCTTTCTCCCTCCCTTGGACCCTCCCACGCCCCCGGAGTGGTGTCTTGCTCACGGGTGGACAGGGTAGCCAGTTTGCCACGTGCCCCCAGCGTCCTCGGCGGTCCTGGCTGCCCCTGCGCCCCCTGCACCCTCCACCAGGCCGCTGGGGCCTGCGCATTTCTCCCGAGGCCTCTGCCTTCTGTCCCAAAGGCATCAGTGGTGTATCAGTGATTCACCTAGGCCCACCAAGGCGGCACCCAGCCTGGCTGGGCCTGGCGAGGTGGGAAGCGAAGGGAGGGTTTCTGGGAGGCTCTGGGCCAGCTGAGGGGTGAGGCCTTCGCTGGAGTTTGCAAGTCAGTGGTGAGGAGACAGAAAGGACTTTGCATTTTTCACTTCTCAAGAAGGCTTATAAAGAGCCCTACCCCAGAGCTGAGACCAGTGTGAGTAGCCAAGGCCAGTCTGCCTTCTGTATTGCTCCAGTGACTCATGTGAGTGGAGGCAGGAAGTCCAGCATCTCCTCCTACAGCTTCACCCATGGAACGTTCCAGAACCCCAGATAGTCCGACCTGGCTGCTGGAGGTCTATCTGGACATCAGAGACATTGGACCATGTCTCTGGCTCCATTAGCCCAACAGATGCTTGTTCTACAGCCACACTCACCAGGCCACAGTGGCACCCCCGTCTGCGCCACAGGCACAGCTCTTTTAGAGGTGACAGGCCCGCCTTGGCCGTCCCTCACAGGGACCTATGGACTCCAGCGGTCTCCCCCACCCCCATGGTGGACTCCCCTTGGGAGCCTCAGGTGCCCTTTCTTGCCTGTCAGGAGTTGGGATGTTACTGACCTCAGGCTCAGGGTCCCAACCACTTCCCATAGCCCAGGCACTGAGGCCTCCCATGTCCCCAGCCCTGCTTAGCCCACAGTCCTGGCACCCTGTCGACTGGGGCCCACTCCCAACGCCTGCCTTATGCTGTGTGTTACCTATGGCCTGGTTTAACTTTGCCAAAATCAGGAAAGACTCCCTTTCCTAGGCTGGACTATTTTTGGTTGTTTTAAAAGAAGCAGGACATGGACCGGGCATGGTGGCTCACACCTGTAATTGCAGCACTTTGGGAGGCCGTGGGCAGGCAAGTCACCTGAGGTCAGGAGTTCAAGACCAGCCTGGCCAACATGGTGAAACCACATCTCTACTAAAAATACAAAAATCAGCCGGGCATGGTGGAGTGTGCCTGTAATCCCAGCTACCCGGGAGGTTGAGGCAAGAGAATCACTTGAACCCAGGAGGCGGAGGTTGCAGTGAGCTGAGATTGTGCCATTGTACTCCTATCTGGGCGACAGAGCGAGACTCTGTCTGGAAAAAAAAAAAAAAAAAAGTAGGATGGTGGCTCATGCCTGTGGTCCCAGCACTTTGGGAGGCTGTGGCGGGAGGATTGCTTGAGTCCATGAGGTTGAAGCTGCTGTGAGCCATGATGGCACCACTGGGCTCCAGTCTGGGCAACAGAGCGAGACCCTGTCTCAAAAAAATAAAAATAAATAAATAATAAAAGAAAAGAAGAAGCAAGGCAGAAGGTCCAAAGACCCATGAGAGGGTTTTCTGCGGCTCTTTTCATGCTCCAGCCTAGCATTAGAAAGCAACATTGAGAATGAAGTCAGGCACAACCAGGCTGAGCCCTCTGCTGGTGAGACCTATTCCCTCCCTTTCTCTCCCTCCCCTCCTCCTCCTTTTTCTTCTCCAATTGAGCAGTTCTGAAGATCCTCTGCTGTGGGGAATTGAAGGGGGACAGGACAAAGAAGTTTGCCCCAAGCAGGACAACTGCTTTGGGGGTTGGGGGCGGGTGTTCTCGCCCCTGCAGTTAGAGCCACAGGGCAGCAGTGATGGGCAGGAAGGAGAGCTCTCTCCTCGCTGTACTTCAAAGGCAGATCTCTGTTCCCTATGGCAACGTCCAACAACAAACTGACACCATCTTTGGACGCATTTCTCACAGGAGTTGATGTAGCATTACATGTTCTGCTTGCTGCATTTTTGGAGAAGTGCATGCAGATACTCAAGTGACTCACAGACATGCAACAGCTCAGAAGGCCATCCTGTTTGTCTTTCAGTGAGAAGGAAAAGGTATTCATGGCAGAGTGCCAGGGGCTTTGGGGCTAGGAAAGGGGTTTTCTTATAACTCTCCCTGAATGTGATGGTCTGTGCCTCAGGTGGCGCCTTCCCACACAAAAACCACTGGCCCCTGTGGGTCAACTTGGGCTGAAGGGTGCTGGCAACTTCTCTCACTCAAACATGCTACACGTGGCCTGGGGGTGGGGGGTGGGGACCTTGGTTTTGATTTGTTTTGTTTTATTTTATTTTGAGACGGAGTTTCACTCTTGTTGTCCAAGCTGGCATGCAATGGCGCGATCTCAGCTCACTGCAACCTGCACCTCCCAGGTTCAAGCCATTCTCCTGCTTCAGCCTCCTGAGTAGCTGGAATTACAGGCACACACCACCATGCCTGGCTAATTTTTTGTATTTTTAGTAGAAACGGGGTTTCACAGCCAGGCGCGGTGGCTCACGCCTGTCATCCCAGCACTTTGGGAGGCCGAGGTGGGCGGATCACGAGGTCAGGAGATCGAGACCATCCTGGCTAACACAGTGAAACCCCGTCTCTTCTAAAAATACAAAAAATTAGCCGGGTGCGGTGGCGGGCGCCTGTGGTCCTAGCTACTCGGGAGGCTGAGGGAGGAGAATGGCCTGAACCCGGGAGGCGGAGCTTGCAGTGAGCAGAGATAGAGATAGTGCCACTGCAGTCCAGCCTGGGCAAAAGAGTCCGGCCTGGGTGAAAGAGCGAGACTCCCTCTCAAAAAAAAAAAAAAAAGAAACAGGGTTTCACCATGTTAGCCAGGCTGGTCTTGAACTCCTCACCTCAGGTGATCCGCCCACCTCAACCTCCCAAAGTGCTGGAATTACAGGTGTGAGCCACTGTGCCCAGCCTTGGGGGGCGGACCCTGATGCACGGCAGAATCACAATTTTACTAATTGTTCCAACAAGTGGCTTCTGAACCTTTGAATACATTTTACATGGTAACCCAGTTGTTCATAACCTGTGTGTGTACACACACGTAACAACAGATCATCTCAAACCTGCGGCGCACTCCGATATTTTCCGTTCTGTTTATTTTTTAATGGTGGCCATTACCCTTTAAGCTTACTTTTGATTCATGACCTGAAGTTTGAAAACACCATTTTAGACTGAAAGAGCTGCTGAAGATGTCGAAGGGGGTTCAGGGAGCTGGGGTGGTCGTGGCGCCAAAGCACCCCGCTCTGTCGTGAGTGCACAGTGGGGCAGCTGGGCTGGGAAGCCCATCCTGTCCTTGAAGTAGACCCTGGCTGACAGCAGAGGTCGCCAGCAAAGAAGCAAGCTGCTGGTGCCCTTCTCTGGCCAGGGATGCTTGTAAACAAATGCAGAGGAAATGGGAGTGGGGAGGCAGAGCAAGCCAGGCATGGTGGCGGGCACCTGTAATCCCAGCTACTCAAGAGGCTGAGGCAGGAGAATGGCCTGAACCTGGGAGGCTGAGGTTGCAGTGAGCCGAGATCACGCCATTGCACTCCAGCCTGGGCAACAGAGTGAGACTCCGTCTCAAAAATAAAGGAAAGAAAGAAAGGAGGGAAGGAAGGAAAGAAAGAAAGGAGGGAAGGAAGGAAAGAAGGAAGGAAGGTCGAGATGGGCGTGGGTGTGCAAACCCCTCACGCGGGATATTCGAGAGGGGAGGAGAGGGCAGTGATGACAGGGAAGGTGAGAGGCTGGGGCCCCCGGCCACAGAAAAACAGTTCTAGCAGGCTAGCTGGCTCACATCTGTAATCCCTGCACTTTGGGAGGCTGAGGCAGGAGGATCGCTTGAGGCCAGGAGTTTGAGACCAGCCTGGGCAACACGATGAGATCTCGTCTCTACAAAAAATCAAAATAAAAATAATTAATCAGAGGCCGGGCACTGTAGCTCATGCCTGTAATCCTAGCACTTTGCGAGGCCCAGGCGGGCAGATCACTTGAGGTCAGGAGTTCAAAACCAGCCTGACTAACATGGTGAAACCTCGTCTCTACTAAAAATACAAAAAATGAGCTGGGCGTGGTGGCCCGCGCCTGTAATCCCAGCTACTTGGGAGGCTGCGGCAGGAGAATCGCTTGAACATGGGAGGCGGAGGTTGCAGTGGGCCAAGATTGTGCCACCACACTCCAGCCTGGGTGACAGAGCCAGACTCTGTCTCAAAAATAATAATAACAATCAATTAGAAGAAAACCAGCTCTGATTTTCTCCGTGAACCACTCAGGGAGATGAAGATACCCTTTTTTTTTTTTTTTCTGGGACAGGGTCTCACTCTGTCACTCAGGTTGGAGTGCAGTGGTGCAATCATACCTCACTGTAGACTTGACCTCCCAGGCTCAGGCAGTCCTCCCTCTTCACCCTCCTGAATAGCTGAAAACACAAGTGTGTGTCACCATATGCCCAACTACTTTTTTTTTTTTTTGTAGAGACAGGGTCCCTCTACATTGCCCAGGCTGGTCTGGAATTCCTGGGCTCAAATGATCCTCATCTCTCAGCCTCCCAAAGTGCTGGGATTACAGGCGTGAGCCACTGCCCCCAGCCATCCTCATTTTAGGGAACCCATTCTGGGATTTGTATGCACACACACACGCACGCGCACACGCACACGCACACGCACACACACACGCACACACGCACACACACACGCACACACACACGCACGCACGCACACACACACGCACACACGCACACACACACACGCACACGCACACGCGCACGCACACACACACGCACACACGCACACACACACGCACACACACACGCACACACGCACACGCGCACACGCGCGCGCACGCACACGCGCACACGCACGCACGCACGCACACACACACACACACGCACACACACACGCACACACACACACACGCACATCTCTGGCATTTTCCCGAAATCTTTTGGGAGAACATGAATCTTGGACGTGGCTGGCATCCTACAGGCAGCTTTGCCTGGAGCCTCATGCCCATCTCCACCGACCTTCCTTCCTTCCTTCTTTCCTTCCTTCCTTCCTTCCTTTCCTTCCCTCCTTTCTCTCTTTCCTTTATTTTTGAGACGGAGTCTCGCTCTGTTGCCCAGACTGGAGTGCAATGGCATGATCTCGGCTCACTGCAACCTCAGCCTCCCAGGTTCAGGCCATTCTCCTGCCTCAGCCTCTTGAGTAGCTGGGATTACAGGTGCCCGCCACCACGCCTGGCTAATTTTTGTATTTTTTTAGTAGAGACGGGGATTCACCATGTTGGTCAGGCTGGTCTCATACTCCTCACCTCAGGTGATCCACTCACCTCGGCCTGCCAAAGTGCTGGGATTACAGGCGTGAGCCACCGCACCTGGCCCACCTCGACCTTTAATGCCTTCTCAAAATAGATCCAACTCCATCATACTCCTAAGAAAAAGCATCTTCTGCTGAAGGCATCATGGGAGACCGGGAAGAGGATTGGGATGAAGCAAAACTCACGAAGCCCACTGTGAACACCTCATGCCTTCCTTAAAATCCCATTCAGAGGCCGCACCGCTCTGTCTCATCACTGTCCCCGACCCGCAGGCTCAGAATAGCCCCTCTGTGGCCCCCAACCCCAACCTAATCCCGAGCAACTCAGCCCCAGCCCTCAGCAGCCTGCTCCACTCAGCCAGCAAAGCCAGTGGTTGGCGGGCCCTTGGAGGGCCCAACTCATCGCATGTGGCAACAGCCAAGGAAGTGAGCCCTGGTCCTCCCTGCACATTGGAAATTAGGAGGGGGGAAATTATTGGGTCCAAATTAAGTCTTAGATTAATGAAACGAAATGTTTGAAAAGTACAGAAATGATCTAATTTGTCAACATTGCACTATGCATCCCACCATGAACAGAGGCAGATGCAGTACCCTCCCTCATCCCCCGAGGCTGAGGACAAGTCTGCAGGGTCACAGGCTGCGGGACGGAAGCGACCCCTCCCACCTTCCCCGTGCTTATTCAGTCCAGAGCTGCTTGCTGGGCATGCCCCACCCCCCAGCTGTCCACCAGCACAAAACCAACTGCACGCCTGGCCTTTCGGAGCTTACTTTCTCGTGGGTGGAGATAGAACAGATCACCACAAGTGAATCTATGAGAGCTACAGAGAACGTAGTGGCAGGGGAGGGAGAGCGGAGGCTTGGAGGGAGAGGCCAGGGAAGGCGGCAGAGGAGGTGCCCTGTGAATGTAGACCCGAGAGAAGGAGGCGGACCCACAGGACCAGCGGGGAGAGCACCCAGGCAGAGGGAACGGCCCGGCCAGAGGCCCCGTAGTCAGTGAGCACTCCGCGAGGCCAATGTGCCTGCAGCCCATGCGCAGGGAGAGAGGCGTGAAGGATAGACACGAGGGTGGGGTAGGGGCATGGGGAGCCGGACATCCATGGCCTTTTGGGTCCTGACAGGACTTTACTCTGAGATGGGGCACCCACTGTAAAGTTTGATTGACAGCTTGTATTCTATCAAAACTACCTAATATTTGATCTTCACTTTCTTCCAGCCAATAAACATCTGTTGAACATCAGGCAAATTTGAACCACCATGGGACATTATCTTGTGTCATGAACAGACCACAGTTGACTCTCGGTTCCAGCAAGTGGGAGCTGGGGGAGTGAAAATCGGCACGCAGCTGTGGACAGCAACTGATAACACAAGTGTCCTGAGTGCTCAAAACAGAGGCGAATCCCTCTCAACCCAGTAACCCCACATCTGGGACTCTTCAAGAGGAATAACACCAAACACTGGAAACCGTTAGGTGCCTCCGCCCCTGAGGCAGAGCAAGGGGGCGATGGGGCATCGCCCTTCATCTGGTGGCTGCCACAGAAGTGATGGTGGGTGCCCAATAGGCAGGCCCTATTGATCTGGTTTGTTTATTTGAGACAGGGTCTCACTCTGTTGCCCAGGCTGGAGTGCAGTGGCACGATCTTGGCTCACTGCAACCTCCACCTCCCATGTGCGCCACCACACCTATTTTTTTTTTTTTTTTTTTTTTAGTAGAGATGGGGGATTTTGCCATGGTGGTCAGGGTGATCTCGAACTCCTGGCTTCAAATGATCTGCCTGCCTCTGCCTCCCAAAGTGCTAGAATTACAGGTGTGAGCCACTGTGCCTGGCTTGATGTTGTTGTTGTTTAGACGGAGTCTCCCTCTGTCACCCAGGCTGGAGTGCAGTGGTGTGATCTTGGCTTACTGCAACCTCCACCTCCTGGGTTCAAGTGATTCTCCTGCCTCAACCTCCCAAGTAGCTGGGATTACAGATGCCTGCCACCGCGCCTGGCTAATTTTTGTATTTTTAGTAGAGACGGGGTTTCACCATGCTGGCCAGGCTGGTCTCGAGCTCCTGACCCCAGTGATCCGCCTGCGTCGGCCTCTCAAAGTGCTGATCTAGTTTTTAAATGGATACATATTAGGTTTGTTCAATGTCAACTCCAAATGCCATAGAAACATCTCTAGTCCTTTTTTAAAAACTCCACTTCAGAACCAGTGGAGAGAAAACGGCACGTGGCACTCACGGAGCATGGTCTGTGTGCCAAGGTGGCTCTGGCCACGTCACTGCTGTTCCCGAAGGGCAGCTTTGGCTGAGCTGCTCGCGGTGGTGTAGTCCCCGGAAGAGCCATGGGGACCGTGATGGTCACCTCAGGCCCTGTGCTTCCCCTCGATCACCTGCTCCAGCACGCTGGCCTCCAGGAAGTCTTAGTGCACCCATGCTGATTTGCTCCTCACAGCCCTGGCACCTGCTGTTCCCTCTGCCCAGAACACTCCTCCCCAGGTATCTGTGTGCCTTCTCCCCTCTTCCTTCCAGTCAGAGCCAAGAGGGGTGATTCTGGACAAAGAGTGCATTTCCAAGAGGCCAGGGAGGGCAGTGGAGGAGGTACCCTGTGAATGTAGACCTGAGAGAAGGGGGCAGACCCGCAGGACTAGTGGGGAGAGCGCCCAGGCGGAGGGAACAGCCTGGCCAGAGGCCCTGAAATTGGTGAGCACTCCTCGAGGCCAGTGTGCCTGCAGCCTGTGCGCGGGGAGAGAGGCGCGAAGGATAGACACGAGGGTGGGGTAGGGGTGTGGGGAGCCGGACATCCATGGCTTTTTGGGTCCTGACAGGACTTTGGTTTTACTCTGAGAGGGGGCGGCCATTGTAAAGTTTGATTGACAGCTTGTATTCTATCAAAAGTAACCTTCTAGTTAATCTCCACTTTCTTCCAACCAATAAATATCTGTTGAACTTCAGGCAAATTCATGATAAACCCGTGATATCCACCCCCAAATGGGCCCCTGGCCTGGCACAGTGGCTTCGTGCCTGGAGCATGGAGGACACCAGAGGACAAGCCCCCAGCTCTTCTTGCCAAGAGGCCCCCCCAAAAAATAATGGTGATGAGCTCCCTAGGAAAAATGAACCCGTGAGGAATCACTAGAGCAAGAGAATTCTCCACCAGAAATCGAAAAAGCAGAACTCAACTCATGACTAACCATATGCTCTTAGGAAGGCACTTCTGTACCTCCTGGCCCAGGGTTTCCCCTTTTGTACAGCGGAAATAAGTTGGCCTGCCCTACCCCAAGGGAGCTTCGAGAAGACAGCCAGTGCTGGTGAGGACCACGAGGCCAACGTGTCCTGGGGGGTGCCATGATAATCCAGAAGAAAGGCACAGGGCGGTCTTTTGGAAGCTGTCACTGTAATACTGTGGAAGGATCAGCCCGTCTTTCCTCAGTATGTGAAAGGTGGTTTAACTCTGGGCTCCATGATCAATTGCCATGGCTAAAAATGATATCTACCCCCACATAATTAAAATAACACTGGGGGCCAGGCACGGTGGCTCACGCCTGTAGTCCCAGCACTTTGGGAGGGCGAGGCGGGCAGATCACTTGAGGTCAGGAGTTTGAGACCAGCCTGGCCAACATGGTGAAACCCAGTCTCTACTAAAAATACAAACATTAGCCAGGCGTGTTGACGCACACCTGTAGTCCCAGCTATTTGGGAGGCTGAGGCAGGAAAATCGCTTGGACCCAGGAGGCAGAGGTTGCAGTGAGCCCAGATTGCACCACTACACTCCAGCCTGGGCGACAGAGCGAGACTCTGTCTCTAAATCAATCAATCAGTCAATAAAAATGATAATGGGTCAACTCACTTGCGCTCCTGAACTGTCCTGAGCAGAGAATGCCAGGCCTCCTCTCGCCACCCAGTTCTCTGCCAGAGGCTTTGGTCCTCCTGGCTGGTTCCCTCTCCCCAGGGCTGCCCACAGCCTGGAGAGGGTGGAGACCATGCTCACTCTCCATGGTAGGAAGCCCTGGGCAGCCCTCAGAACATTCAACTAAGTGAATGAATGAATGAGTGAATGAGTAAGTGGGCCATCCACCCCAAGTCTCATCTGTCCCATCCATACGCCTCCAGTTTCACTGTGTCAGGCTTCATAATAAGTAACTGCCCACACAGTACTGTGGCCCGGGGCTGGGCTCAGAGCTGAGGCTGGCTCTGGCATGTCCACACTGGAGAAGCTTATGGTAGGGCCATCTGTCTGGAAGAGTTGGAGGAACCTGTCTTGAATTCTCATTGCCATAATAAGCAAGATTCCTTTATTTAATATGTGAATTTGAAGTGCATTTGCGGGGCTGAAAATTGGAGTCTGGCCAAGGGCCATGGCTCATGCCTATAATCCCAGCACTTTGGGAGGCCGAGGCAGGAGGAGCGCTTGAGTCCAAGAGTTCGAGATTAGCCTGGGCAATATAATGAGACTGTCTTTACAAAATATCAAAAATAAATAAATAGCTGGACATGGTGGTGTCTGCCTGTAGTCCCAGCTACTTGGGAAGCCAAGGTGGGAGGATTACTTGAGCCCAGATGGTCATAGCTACAGTGAGCCAAGGCTGCACCACTGCACTCCAGCCTGGGTGACAGACTGAGACCCTGTCTCAAAAAAAAAATTAAAAAAAGAAAAGAAAAAGAAAAAGACTGAGGGTCTTTGGCCACCCCCTGGCCTCACCAAGTGTGCACATGAAAGAAACTCAAGGCCAGACCTCCACTCAGTCCAGGCCAATCAAAAACCTGGCGCGCTCTCTCTATATATACATTATATATATATAAAATGTGTGTGTGTGTGTGTGTGTGTGTGTGTGTGTGTGTTTGTGTAGGAGCGGCGGCTTTTGCCTGTAACTCCAGCAATTTGGGAGGCCAAAGCAAGAGGATCACTTGAGCCCAAGAGTTTGAGACCAGCTTGGACAACATAATGAGACCCCATCTCTATAAAAAATTTAAAAATTAGCCAGCCATGGTGACGTGTGCCTGTGATCTCAGCTACTCAGGAGGCCGAGGTGGGAGGATCGCTTGAGCCTGGGAGATTGAAGCCGTAGTGAGCATGACTGCACCACTGAATTCCAGCCTGGGTGACAGAGCAAGACCCTGTCCCCTGCCCCTACCCCAAAAAAGAATCCACTGTCAACCCCTGCTGCTGTTTGTCTCTGGGAGTTGTTTCAATGACCAACTCTGACTTTGTTCTTCTTACCCAGGTTATGTGTGGGGCAGTCCAATTGTATTTGTGTCTTATTCACCTGAAGCATGAACTCTAATTAATAAACCCAATTACAAGTAGAATTTCCAAACTCGGGGGTGCCGTAAGGCCTTGAGAGGTCCTGGAGGGCTGAGTTGGGTGAGTAGCAATGAAGGAATCCAGGCCACCCATCTTCCCTGGAGCTGGGTCCATGAAAGCAACTCCCCAAGAAGGCGGCTCTTCCAGGGCAGGGTGGGGTGGGGCTTCCCATCTGAAGGCTAAATAAAGGGGTCTGATGAGCCCCATAACACAGAGATCCCCTGTGTTCTCTGTCTTGGGTAGCAAGAATTTAAAAAATCAGTGGATTCACAAATTCGGGGTCTCATTGCACCTCTGTGGTTAATTAGTTGTTTTAAGACGTTAAATCCCGTGCATGATTGCAATGTAGGTGATTTTCCGTAACTACCAACTTTCAATTTCCCTCTTTTCTTTTTTTTTCTTTTCTTTTCTTTCTTTTCCCTTCCCTTCCTTTCTCTTTCTTCCTTCCTTCCTTCCTTCCTTTCTTCTTTCTTTCTTTCCTTGACAGAGTCTCACTCTGTCGCCAAGGCTGGAGTGCAGTGGTGCAATCTTGGCTCACTGCAACCTCTGCCTCCCAGGTTCAAGCAATTCTTTGCCTCAGCCTCCTGAGTAGCTGGGATTACAGGCGCCTGCCACCACGCCCGGCTAATTTTTTGTATTTTTAGTAAAGACAGGGATTCACCATCTTGGCCAGGCTGGTCTTGAACTCCTGACCTCGTGATCACCCGCCTTGGCCTCCCAAAGTGCTGGGATTACAGGAATGAGCCACCGCACCCGGCCTCTTTTTTTTTTTTTTTTTTTTTTTTTTTTTTTTTTTTTTTTTTGATGGGGCCTCATTGTCACTCAGACTGGAGTATAGTGGCACGATCATGACCCACTGCAGCCTCGACCTCCTAAGCTCAGCCGATCCTCCCATCTCAGCCTATTGAGTAGCTGAGACTACAGGTGGCCGTGTGCCACCACACCTGGCTAATTTTTGTATTTTTTTTGTAGAGATGGGGTTTTACCATGTTGCCCAGGCTGGTCTCGAACTTCTGGGCTTAACCAATCTGCCCACCTCGGCCTCCCAGAGTGCTAGGATTACAGGCGGGAGCCACTGCACCCAGCTTCCTCCACTATTTTCTAAAGGTACCCAAATCAACTCATGTCACAGGGGGCATTCACCATTGACATGACAGTCTAAGAACTGCTTTTTTTTTTTTTTTTGAGTTGGAGTCTCGCTCTGTCGCCCAGGCTGGAATGCAGTGGCGCTATCTCGGCTCACTGCAAGCTCTGCCTCCCGGGTTCACGCTGTTCTCCTGCCTCAGTCTCCCGAGTAGCTGGGAATACAAGCGCCCACCACCACACCCGGCTAATTTTCTTATTTTTAGTAGAGACGGGGTTTCACTGTGTTAGCCAGGATGGTCTCGATCTCCTGACCTTATGATACGCCCTCCTCGGCCTCCCAAAGTGCTGGGATTACAGGCGTGAGCCACCGCGCCCGGCCTAAGAGCTTCTTTAAGTAAATAATTACTCTCTTTGGAATTAGCAAGCTATGGAAATAACCCTGCTTCATCAGTTTAACAAGAGTTTGCTGAACACCAGCTATCCTTCCGGAAGCTAAGGTCTCCTTCCAGAAGCATAGGGAGCCTTAGGCCATGATTAAAGGGACCAAGAACTGGAGTGAGCATCCACCTGGGCTCTCTGCCGACCCTGTGGCCCCCGGCCCAGGTGTCTTGGGCTCATTCCTATACCTCTGGGGTGACACACATCCCCTCTTTTGGGGTATCATGTAGGCACCAGTCTGTTTAAGAGTCAGTCACCAGGCTCGCGTGAGGCCACCCCAGGAAGCTGCTGGAGGAGGGTAAGGCCCTGCCAGGTTGGGCCCTTGAGCACTCAGGAGGAAGCCTGGAGTGGCTGTCCCTGACGGCTTGGTCACGGGAAATCGCCTTTCCTCCCTTGCTGTTTCTTTTTGAGTATGTGGCAAACTACAAAATTTCCCTGCAGATGGTTAAGGAACCAAAATCGGATGCTCTAACTTTGGTTTGGGGATTTTGCTCTTCTACTAGGGCACCTCATTCTGCAACTACAAATGCCGGAACTGTGCAGCCAACACCCCAGAACAGAAGTTCTCTGAGCAGCCACTTCCAGGTCACCCCCAGAAAGGATGACATTCATCCCCGGGCCTCCCCCTGCCTTGGTCCTCCCTGGGTAAATGATTTGAATAGGCATGTGCTGTCTCAAGTTCCCAGGGTAATTAGGAAGTGGAACTTGGATGCCTCTTCCTAGCACTCATTTGGGTAAATGTGACATCTCCTGATTCCCAAAAGAAAACAAAAGTTAGGATAGGGTTAAAGAGGCCGGGCAAGGTGGCTCATGCCTGTAATCCCAGCACTTTGGAAGGCTGAGGAGGACAGATCACTTGAAGTCAGGAGTTTGAGACCAGCCTGACCAACATGATGAAACCCTGTCCCTACAAAAATTAGCCAGGCATGGTGGCAGGCACCCGTAGTCCCAGCTACTTGGGAGGCTGAGGCAGGAGAATCGCTTGAACCTGGGAGGCGGAGCTTGCAGTGAGCTGAGATCATGCCACTGCACTCCAGCCTGGGCAACAGAGTGAGCCTCCGTCTCAAAAAAAATTAACCAAAAAAAAAGGATAGGATTAAAGAAAAATTGTCCAGTTTGTCCACAGCCTGCATTCCATTTTTTTTTTCACCATTCTTAAGGATAAATAAGAATCGAGCTTGCTCTGGGACCCATCAAGAGTAACGTTTGCTGTGTGTCTTTGAAATATTCGTTCGTGGGCGGGCGCGGTGGCTCAGGCCTGTAATCCCAGCACTTTGGGAGGCCACGGCCGGCGGATCACGAGGGCAGGAGATTGAGACCATCCTGGCTAACACGGCGAAACCCCATCTCCACTAAAAATACAAAAAATTAGCCGGGTGTGGTGGTGGGCGCCTGTAGTCCCAGCTACTGCGGAGGCTGAGGCAGGAGAATGGCGTGAACCCGGGAGGTGGAGCTTGCAGTGAGCCAAGATAGCGCCACTGCACTCCAGCCTGGGCGACAGAGCGAGACTCCGTCTCAAAAAAAAAAAAAAAAAAATTCGTTCATTCACTCCGTCCACTGTACAGTTGAAGAACGGGGTCTTTTCTGAGCCTGTTAAACTGTAAACCCTGCAAAGTTGCCCAGCCGGGCTGGGGGTCTTTCATTGCCACTGCCCTCCTGTGAGCCCCACAAATGTGAGCCGGTGGCCCCCTTTCCTCCCCACCTCTTTAACTTCACTCCACCCAGGCTTCATAACCCTCTGCGTGGACTCTGAAGAGGGGCAGCCATGAATTCGCTGACATTGTTTTCAGAACTGTGGGTTGTGGGGTTTTTTGCCCTTGAATGAGTGTCCAGCTGCCAGTGAGTAGTCAAAGGACCTGAAACCCTAAAAATGCAATAGAATTTCTGACATTTGGTCAGGAATAATAATAATAAAAAAAAAATCAGCCTAAACATACAACTTTTTTTTTTTTTTTTTTTTTTTCGAGACAGAGTCTCGCTCTGTCGCCCAGGCTGGAATGCAGTGGCACAATCTTGGCTCACTGCAAGCTCTGCCTCCCGGGTTCACGCCATTCTCCTGCCTCAGCCTCCCGAGTAGCTGGGACTACAGGTGCCCACCACCACACCCGGCTAATTTTTTTATTTTTAGTAGAGACGGGGTTTCACTGTGTTAGCCAGGATGGTCTTGATCTCCTGACATTGTAATACGCCCACCTCGGCCTCCCAAAGTGCTGGGATTACAGGCATGAGCCACCGCGCCCGGCCCTAAACATACAACTTCTAATGCTTTTCATAACGAGGCAAAATCCAGTAGCATCATTTAGATGCATTGAAGTTGGGAAAATTTCAAAAGTGCTGGAATTTCCTCCAAGCCATTCCCTGACTCTACCCACCCCTCCCATCCCTTATACCTGCCACCATTACCCCCCCCCCAGCATTTCCCCCATCCCTCCCCATCCTCCTATTCTACCCCCATTCCCCCAACCAGTTCCCCCACCATCCTCCCTTATTCTCCCTACAACCCCCTTGCAATTCCCCCCATGCCTGCCATTCCCTACCACTCTATTCCTTCCTCACCAGTCCCCGACCCTGCTCATGCTTCCCCCTTCCTCCCCCAACCTGCCCACCATCCTCAGCCTCCCCCCAAAGACTGAAGAGTGGGCAGCCCCTGAGGGCTGGGAATAAACACCAACATCTCTACACAGAATCCCAACTCCTGAGAGCTCTGACTGCAGGGCCACGTGTTTCCTGGCCCCTCCCCACTCTCCTAGTCCTTGAAACTCCAGCTCCTCTTTCAGAGACACACAGCCCAGGGTGTGGGCCTGCTCCAGCAGGTTGGAGATGCAGAAGTCTGAGAGGAGACCCAGAGACACCTCAGGCCCTCTGGAAATGGGCAGGCTTCCAGGGTTTCCAACAGAGAAAAAAGACCATTCAGCCAGGAGCGGTGGCTCACGCCTGTAATCCCAGCACTTTGGGAGGCCAAGGCGGGTGGATCACCTGAGGTCGGGAGTTTGAGATCAGCCTGACCAACATGGAGAAACCCCATCTCTACTAAAAATACAAAATTAGCCGGGCATGGTGGCACATGCCTGTAATCCCAGCTACTCGGGAGGCTGAGGCAGGAGAATCACTTGAACCGGGGAGGTGGAGGTTGCAGTGAGCCAAGATCGTGCCATTGCACTCCAGCCTGGGCAACAAGAGCGAAACCCCGTCTCAAAAAAAAAAAAAAAAAAACACAAAACAAACAAACAAAACCTAGTGGCTTAAATAACAATGATCTTTTTTTTGTTTTCTCCAGATTTCTGGGGGTCAGGAACTCGGGCAAGGTTTAGCTGGAGTCTGTCCTGCAGTTGCCATCGGACAACGGCTGGAGTTGACTAGTGTGGGGCTGGCCAGGCGTGTGCCCACAGGGGTGCCCCCGGCCTCCTCGCAGCAGGCAGGCAGTCTGGCAGCTTTGAGAGCAGGTGTTCCTGTGCCACACTGACGACCACCATCGGACATCACATAGTGTCACTTCTGCCATACCCTACTGGCTACAAGCAAGTCACCTGCCTGCCCAGACTCAAGGGGACAGGACACAGACCTCCCCTATCTCAGAAGGAGCGTCAGACCACAGTGTCGAAAAGCGTGCTGGGCAGGAAACACCATGGACCACCCTTGGAAAGCACCGCCTTGGCCCTGGAGGTCCCGGGAAGTGGAGCTGGAGCAGGGATTCAGGGCGCATGGCTTATTGAGGGAAGGCTCTTCAATAAACGCCTGGGAGGGAGGGAAGACAGCGGCACGGGGAAGGGGAAAGAGCCGAGCAAGGGTGTAGGCTCAAGTCAGGTGCTCTCTGGACCACAGCCCACACCACTGCTTTGCCCCGCCTTGAAGAAAGGGGGCCCGGCCAGCCATCGGCTGTGACTCCCAGGCAGTGAGGAAGAGCACAGCCAGGATGTGTGGCTCCTGTCAGCCAAGGCCGCGCTCTGAAAAGGAGGTGGGCATGCTGTCAACAGCCCGCACTCACCACGGCTAGGGAATGGGTGCAGCAGCCCATGAATGTGGTGCTGGCAGGGCTCAGTGCGGACTGCAGGGTGGTGCACCGTCCTCCTATCTCTGCGCCCATGCCCCTTGGCATCTGACTTTGTTCCTTCTACGGAGAGGATCTGCTCCCCACTCCTTCCGTTTGGGCCCAGCCATGTCACTTGCTTCAGCCAACGGCACGTGAGCAGGTGTGACACACACACTGAGAGGCTCTGAGCTCCTGAAGATTCTGGAGGCAAATGGGAAGCAGCTGTTGGTGAATTTCCAGAGAACCCCCAACCATGGCTCATGCTTTAGCCCTTGGGGCTCTGACTTCTCTGGAGCCTTAGACTTGCAGTTTGGGAAAAGCCAGGTTCGCGGGTTCATCTTCCAGTTGCCACAGCTCCAAGTTAGAGCCAGAGAGCACTCCCAGCAGGTCTGGGAAACGCTGAGCTGCCCCTTGCAAGGCATTTTGGGGGGGGGGGAGGGTCTCCTGGATCAAATTTCAATATTAAACATGAAGATTTTGCTATGATTCAATCCTCACTGGGCCTGAGGAAAGAGTTGTAACGACATTTCGATGTAGCATTTGAAGGGATTTAGTGATTTTCCATTAATTTCTTTCAAATGTCAAGGGTATATATCTTTCTTTGAGGACTCAGCCTATGGCAAATTTCAGATTTAAAAAGACCCATCGATGGAGTTATGAGACCAAGAAGGGGAGCCAAAAATCTACAGTTCAGAAATTATGAAACAGCTAAGTTTTCAGTTAATTCAAAAACCGTCTCAGTGGAAAATGTTGTAAGCTTCCCATGCATAATCAAATAGATCTGGTTTGGAAATGCAACGGAAATGAATTGCTTGTAGGAAAGCTTTCCTTCTGAATAAAACGATCAAGCTCAGATCAAAGTCATGGCAAGTGATGGGTTCCCATTGCAGAAGACATTGGAGGGAAGACCACAGTTTAGCTCTAACAAGGAAACAAGTCGGATCCTTCCTCTCTCCTTCCCAGACTGTCTCCCCCTCTTCCCCAGCCTGGCCTCACAGCTGAAAAAGCATGCAGAAAGTGTTGTCTTCAATTTTACAGAGCAATGAATTTTGTAGTAAATATTTATTAGCTTCTTAGTAAATACGATTAAATTTCGGGCTGAGCTTTGCATGGCTTTCATTAGAATGAGCTAAGGTTTACTTTCAAGTCTAAGGAGATACAATAGAGTAAAACGGGGTAGACATTCAAGTGCAAATGAAAATTGGTGGCGATTACAGCAGGAAAATGCTGTCTTCCTGGCTCTGAGCAGCAAAAGGCTCTGGCAGGGAGCCAGGGCTCAGGCCCACGTCCTGTTCCTTCTCTGCCCTCTAGATGGGTATCATCATCTCTCCCAGCACAGGTGTCAGAAAAACCTTAGCTCCTTCCCCAGGGGCTGGGGGATGCGAGTATCCACTAAGGGCTGGGCCTGTCCACTCCTGTCCCCTTGTCATCGTGACCAACTCAGAGAAGGCCTTTGACCAAGGTCCTATAGTCACCACACAGTACAGCCCAGATCAGAGTTCCAACTCCCACCTCCCTCTCCAGTGCTCAGGACACTCGGATGCCACTCAATAGCCTCCTAAATAAAGGTGCGCCTTCATTTTGTCAAAATGACCTTCCACCCAGAGATCCCGCTCCCGGGCACCTGCCCTAGAAGAATGCAAACACCTGTCCACACGAAAACATGTACACACGGTCGGGCGCGGTGGCTCACGCCTGTAATCCCAGCACTTTGGGAGGCTGAAGTGGGCAGATCACGAGGTCAGGAGATGGAGACCAACCTGGCCAACATGCTGAAACCCCGTCTCTACTAAAAATACAAAAATTAGCTGGGAGTGGTGGCGGGTGCCTGTAGTCCCAGCTACTTGGGAGGCTGAGGCAGGAGAATCATTTGAACCTGGGAGACAGAGGTTGCAGTGAGCTGAGATTGCGCCGCCACTGCACTCCAGCCTGGGCGACAGAGCAAGACTCTGTCTCAAAACAAAACAAAACATGTACACACATATTTACATCAGGGTTACTCACAAGAGCCAGGGCGTAGAAGCAATCCAAATGTCCATCCACTGATGACCAAATAAACACAATGTGGACTTCTCACACAGTGGGGGATATTATTTGGCAATAACAAGAATAAAGAGGCCGGGCGCGGTGGCTCACACCTGTAATCCCAGCACTTTGGGAGGCCGAGGCGGGTGGATCACGAGGTCAGGAGATCGAGACCATCCTGGCTAACATGGTGAAACCCCATCTCTACTAAAAACACAAAAAATTATCTGGACGTGGTGGTGTGTGCCTGTAGTCCCAGCTACTCGGGAGGCTGAGGCAGGAGAATGGCGTGAACCCAGGAGGCAGAGCTTGCAGTGAGCCGAGATCGCGCCACTGCACTCCAGCCTGGTAGACAGAGCAAGACTCCATCTAAAAAAAAAAAAAGAAAGAAAAGACAGAGGCAAAGATGCCTTCCCTGCTGCTGCTGATGGTTGGGTCAAAAGAAGACACACAGAATCCTATCTACTGAGCTTGGCAGAGATAAAGGGTGAGAAAATGGCCTTCAAGATGCCACCAAGAGCCAGCCAGATGTGGTGGCTCACGCCTGTAATCCCAGCACTTTGGGAGGCTGGGGCGGGTGGATCACTTGAGTTCAGGAGTTCGAGACCAGCCTGGCCAACATGGCAGAACTCCATCTCTACTAAAAATACAAAAATTAGCCGGGCATGGTATCTCACCCTTGTAATCCCACCTACTCAGGAGGCTGAGACGGGAGAATTGCTTGAACCCGGGAGGTGGAGGTTGCAGTGAGCTCAGATTGCACCACTGCATTTCAGCCTGGGCAACAGAGAAAGACTCTGCCGGAAGAAAGAAAGGAAGGAGGAAGAAAGAAGAAATAAGGAAGGAGGGAGGGAGGGAGGAAAGGAAGAAAGGAAGGAAGGAGGGAGGGAGGGAGGGAGGGAGGCAGGGAGGCAGATGCCACCAAGGGGCCAAACTGGTGAGCCTAGAGCCAAGAGTCCTTCCTTGGAAAAGGCCACTACTTTCCTTATCACGCAAGCCATTTGTGTCAGGTTTCATACTTGCAGCTGAAATGGTCTTAGCCGACACAGTGGGCGAGATGCAGGGAACACGGGCCCCAGTGCCTAGCGGGGTTCTGCTGAGGTGGGGTGTTTAAGCAGCATAGGGATACAGGTAGGCATACTTTCCAAGTAGGAGTCTAACTAAGCCGTTTGGTTGTTTACTCCTGGGAACCCAGTCTATTTTAGTGCCTTGGACTCTTCTCAAAGGTGCCCCAAGAACCCTCGAGAGTCCTGAGTTAGTGTCACATCCTTCTCTCTGGAGGGTCCCTCGGGGAGGAATTTCCAGGGGGAGGACATACGGAGGCATTTGCTCCAGCCATGGGGAGCCCAGGGTCCGGTCTTGCAGTTTGGGAGTCCCCTTCGGGAGACTGTGGTCTCGTAGACTCTGGCCTGTCCTGGGAGTCAGGAGGCTAGGGGCTGGCTCCACTTCTGCCTCAGTTTCCCTGTAATCAATGAAGAGGAGCAAAGGATTGCTGTGTCCCCCCATCTCAGATGTGCTCTGATTCCGTGATGACGGTGGACAGAAGGAACACAGAACCCCTGCTCCCTCTTTTGGAGAAGAACTCATTCATTTATTCCATAACGTCCATCAAGTTGCTAAGGCTCTGAAAGGAGGCAATGCTTCCGCCGCCTCTTAAGATCACCCAGGGCCCTCCATGCTCGGGAGGAGAGGAGGGGTCTTCAGGCAGCAGACCCAAGATGGGCTGTGGCAGAGAGATACCAGGGTGCCATGTGCTCAGGACACAGAGGGCCAGTAGGGAGGTCAGGGGCAGGTCTGAATCCTATCTGGAGGGGTCCAGACAAAGGCTTCTGAGATGTGTGATGGGATCCTTGGATCCTCTTCAGGAAGGGAACTCCTGGTAGTGTGGACCAAGGCAGGCGCAGGCAGAGTGGGTGGCCACTGTGGCCACCAGTCAGACCGGAGGACAGTGATGTCAAGGGTCTGAGTAGAGGCCAGGACTCCAACTGGCAAGTGGGTCATAGGGGTTGATCTGAGGTGGGCTCAGGATCTGTCATTGATAGGATTTGATGATCAGCTGGCTGTTGGGGGTTGCTGAGGCTGCAAGGGGTCTGGCTGGCCCAGACACCCAGGGCAGGGGGCCTAAGGAGAGTGGGTCTGGGAGAAAGGCCTGTGAGGAGCTGGGTCGTGTGCAGCTTGGGGCTTCTGTAGCACATCCTGGGAAGACCCCAGAGAGATGCAGGGCTGCCGGGGGAGCTCAAGGGTGGGGGCCTTTCGGGTGAGGGCGGGGAACCTGAACAGGGATTAAAAATCCACCGTGAGCCCCTCACGGGGCATTCCTTTCCAGCAGGATGCAGTGTCCTGGCCAGGGCCTGGCGGGTCCTCAGGGCCCTGAGCTTCCCTCAGTTTCCATGAGCCTGAGCACCCTGGAGGAGGGAAGAGTGAATCAGGGGAATGGAAATCAAGCCCCGTGGCATGCACAGCCAGCGACCATGCATCATTTAATTTGGGGTTGCAAAAATAACTCAGCCTCTCCCCTGAGGTGCTGGAATTCCCCAGTCTTCGAGTGGGGTTAACTTTAGTAAGAGTGAAATTCAGCCAGGTTGGCGGAGGACAGTTTCCAAGTCTCCTCAGGCCGGCTCTCGCAGTCTGGTGACTGTGTCCAGCCTGCCTCCGTTCTCCTCATTGTCAATGGCCATTGTTGGAATTGCTCCTTCCCGTGACTTCACCTGGGAAGTGGCCTCACCCTTGAACTCAGGGCCCCCGACAAGGAAATGAAGCCTCTAACACAGCACAGCCACCACCTTCTGCTCACTCACGCTCCAAGTTCACAGTCCTCCAGGCCCGGCTGCTGCTCTGCACCTCCAGCAGAGATGTATAAAGATTTCATGGCCGAGGACTGTAATGAGCCCCAGATTATTAAGATCCCATTTCTCTTTGAAAATATCTCATGAAGTATTCTCTTAAATAATTAAAACTAAATTCCACCTATCCAAATAAATGAAAAAGGGTGTTTGGCTCCGTTGTGTCCTTGAGTGACTCTTCGGGGCCACCAGATCCTTTCCGTGCTCCCCGCCACCAGATGGATTTCCAAGTGCTGGGCTTTCCAAATGCATTTTCTTCCTCTCTTAGGCCAGTGTTGTTCACAGTGACACGGACCAGTTTACGACCTTCCTGGTGTGTCACCATCCTGCTGATACGCAGGTCAAAAAAAAATCACACAGACATCAGACGCTGACACCAATAGGCCCATCCCAAAATAAGGATTTATATATATTCCAAGAATGCAACTTCATCTATACTTAGGATGGGGAACTTGGCCCCGCTGGACGACAGTGAGCTCATCACCTCCAAAAGCCGGAGTTTGGAGCAGGACTCAGCCAGCATGTCTGGGGAGTGTCCTGCCAAGGTCCTCCAAGTGGGTCCCTTTGTGGCCATTGCTGTCTTGCGGTGAGAGTGGAGATGTCCTGTGGGGTGAGGTTGTTGTGATGGACAACAGAGAGAAGGGAAGAAAGTCTGGGCTGGCGGAATCAATTCAGTGTTCTCTTTCCTGCACATTCTGAGGCATAGATAGATATTATGTCTTCCATTCACCCTGGTGGGGTTGGTTCCAAACATCTCTTAACAAGAGTCTTATTCGAGTGCTGGGTACAGTGGCTCACACCCGTAATCCCAGCACTTCTGGAGGCTGAAGCGAGTGAACACTTGAGTCCAGGAGTTCAAGACCAGCCTGGGTAACATGGCAAAACCCCGTCTCTACAAATAATATGAAAATTAGCCAGGTGTGGTGGCGTGTGCCTAGTTTCAGCTACTCGGGAGGCTGAGGCAGGAGGATCTCTTGAGAACAGGACGTCAAGGTTGCAGTGATCACGCCACTGCACTCCAGCCTGGGTGACATAGCAAGACCTTGTCTCAAAAAAAAAAAAAGTCTCATTTACATTTCAATGTCGCTCATTCTACAGTTATTGGTGTCCTACTTGGTGCCAGGCAGGGCACTGGGTGGGCACAGCGTAGGGATCTTTGCACATCTCAAGGGACAAACATGCACTGATACGATCCGAATTGCACCGTTAATGAGCAACTGCTTCAACACTTACGAGGAAGAGCAGGAGGAGGACCGCAAAGGGCAGCCTTGTAAGGTTACACAGGTGGTGCACTGCACAAGGGGCAGCCTTGTAAGGTTACACAGGTGGGACACTGCACAGGGCAGACATCTTAGCCTGTGTATAGTAAAGACCTGTGTTCTAACTAATCAGTATGTCACGGCTGCCTTCTGGCACATGGAGCAAAGCATCCTGAGGACGGGAGTGCCCCATTTTAATTCCCTCCTCAGGGCCATGGGGGCCGGTAGGGCCCGAGCTGCATTTGTTGAATGGGAGGTTCCAGGTGACCTCAGACAAAGTCATTCCCCTGGCGTGCGGGGCCAGAGTCCTCATGCAGCAGGTGGACTGTTCCTAGGAAGCGAGGGGGTGAGGCAGTCATCAGGCATCTGGGAAAGACTAGGAGGAAGGGAAGGGGTGCCCTGCAGTGGAGCAGATGGGGGCCCAGGGAGGACCCAGGGCAGGGCGGGGGCACGGAGGGTCCCTGTGGACCTAGTCCAGTGCAAGAGTCCCTCTGGTGCTGAGGCCATGGCACTCAACCCTGGTCGAATCAGGGAGGAAACGACTCTGCCAAGAGCCCGAGGTTTTTGGGGAAGGAATCAGGGCCTCCCACTCCAGCGGGCCTCCCAGGCTGCCTTGCTGTCTAGCCCGCACAGGCCAAGCAGCCCACAGCCACGTTGCAGCCCGGGCCCAGAACAGCTCAGGGCCCACCAGATGCTCAGTCACACCCCAGGAGAACTGTGACCCAGCAGCCAGTGCTGAGAAATAAGCTTAGGAAATCAGTATTACGAGGACAGAAGTTTTGTCCGCGGGTCTCAATAAAGTTATTTTCATTTTAAATTGGGGGAAAAAACCATGCGTGTTTGCTGTGTTGGCCCTGGATTAAGAGGGATTGCTCCCCCTGCCCTGGATGTGTGTTCATCCCCGCCTCCCACCCACTGGCCCCTTAGGGGCACCCCAGCTCCCTCCCACCCCAGTTCCCACCTCTGTACAAGGAGGGCCTAGGCCTGCCCAGGCGGCCCTTCCCAGGATTCAGGCTCTCGCAGGGAAGGGGGAAGGGGATGTGGAAGGACACGGGAGCCCTGCACGAGGGTCCTAAGGGAAGCACAGCGGTGCGGTGCCTTATGATGATGGTTGTTATTGGCTTCCCTGGACAGGCTGCCCCCCACCCCATGCTCACTCCTGCCTGTGGGACACACACCCCATGGTGATTTTGCTGAATCCTCACTACAGCCCCACAGGGCAGGGCCCATCATCTCTGTTTTAGAGATGGGAACCCTGAGGCCCAGCGAGGAGAAGTAACTTGCCCAGGGCCACACAGCTCTGGGCCAGTGCTGGCATCTGAGCCACCCTCGGGGACCTCCAGCAACCACAGGCAAAACTGTGCCCTCCGGATCACCTGGGGTCAGGAGTTCAAGACCAGCCTGGACAACATGGCGAAATGCCGTCTCTACTAAAAATTACAAAAATTAGCCAGGCATGGTGGCAGGCGCCTGTAATCCCAGCTACTCGGGAGGCTGAGGCAGGAGAATCGCTTCAGCCCGGGAGGCAGAGCTTGCAGTGAGCCGAGATTGTGCCACTGCACTCCAGACTGGGCAACAGAGCAAGACTCCATCTCGAAAAACAAACAAACAAACAAAACTGTGCCCTCTGCCTCCCGCCTCCTGCAGCACCAGGGCGCAGTTCCAGGACATGAGCTGCCCTAGCAAGCACTCACGTAGCACAGTGCAAACCTTCTTGGCTTCCTGTTACAACCCTGTAACTTGCTCCAGGGGCCTCAGGCCCCACCCCCTGACCATCCCCAGCCCCAATTTCTCTTCCCCTGTCCAGAGGGGGCTCTGTCCCCATCGTGCAGGCTTTGCCGGCGGGTGCTGCACCCTGCACAGGCCACGCAGGAGGCTCTCTGCAGGCCCCGCCACACTGCTCCGGGTGCTGGAAAGGTTGTGTCTGCAGGCCCCGCCATGCCGTTCTGGGTGCTGGAAGGCTTGTGCTGCCTTTACTCCCTGGGCCTCTTATGCCCACAGACCTGTCACATCAGCCACTGAGGCCCGATCCCTGTTGCCTCCTTTTCCAGATGCCATGGGGTTTGAAGAACTCGCGGGGCTGGCCCTGAGCCCAGGTCTGACTGCTCTCCGCCTCCCTGTCCTGCACCCCAATTTCTGCGCAGCCATGACAGACAGTGCCGACGGGGCCAGCTCCTGTGTCAGGCCCACACCAGCCCAGGGGTGGAACTGACCCCCAAGCTCCCTGGTTTCTCTGCAGCCAGCAAGGACCCTTTGCAGTGGAAAGTGCTGGAGTGTTGTCACCCCCAAGGCAACCCTCAACCCTGGGTCAAGAGTCCCTGGATAAACACCCAGCCCCCTACCATCTACCGGCTGTCCTCAGGCGCATGACACATGATTTCATATGGTCCCTGGGGGGACTGAGCCCTGGGTTCCCACAGAGGTGACCAGCTCCATCCCCTAACCTGCAGTGGCCCCAGCCAGCCTCCCCCCAGGAGACCCCCCGGGAACATCTCCCAGAAAAACCGCCTGTGCCCAGCTCCTGGCCCTGACTCTGCTCTTTAGGGCGCAGGATGGGCCCCGCGGCCATCTGGACAAGGGTGTAAGAAGAGACTGCACACCAGCTCGGGAGTCTTTAGAACCCACCTCTGTCACAGCCTGGGCTGTGAACCCAGGGGACTGGGCCCCAGCACCCCGCACCGGGCTCGGCACACAGGAAGGACTCAGCAGGCACCGAGGAAGGGACATCAATGAGCTGGGAAATGTCGCTGTGCTGAGCTGCGCTCATAACCAGTGGATTCCTGGTGTATTATTATTTGTTGATTGTTGATGTAATTTTTCTTGATTTGCTGATTATTATTTGTTGATTCTGGGTTTGCACAACCACAAATATTCAGATATCTCAAACCCCACTCCCTGCTGCTTCTTGCTAATTCAAGCAAAACCAAAATGCTGAGCCTGTGCGCACACGGTGCCTCCCTGGCACCATGTGAGCCGATAATGGATGGAAGAGGCCCTGCCCCCACCTGCTCTGGGCAAACAAACAGAACAATTAGCCAGAAAGAGTTCGCCAGGCGGGAGGGTCAGCTGCGGCAGCCATGTCCGTTCTGACTAGCTCCCAGAACATTCCAAAGCCGAGGCACCATGATTAGGGAGCCCCCTCCACGCAGGCGCCACCGAGGCTGCAGGGACCGAGGCCGCGGGGACCGAGGCCACAAGGACAGGCACTGATGGCAGCCACAGGCCACTCCCCTTGACCCCTCTCCAGCGACTCAGCCCCCGGGATTAGCCCCCAAGATGCTGCCTGGGCTGTCTCAACAAACAGTGAAAAGGTAATGCAAAACAGGAACACCAAGAGCTGTCCCCGCACAGGCTCAGGGCTGCTCAAAGCTGGCCAGGCTGCTGTCACGCAGGGAGGTGTGGGATGCCTGGCAGTGGCCCGCTGCTCCCCTAGGATGGCAGTGGTGGCTGTGTGGCAACACATATAGCTTGTGTGCAAAGCCCTGCTTCTCAGCACACCGATTCCTGCACGTAGGACTTGCCTCGATTGTCGTCCCCAAGCATGGCCTGGTCCACACCGCACGGCTGGACCCAAGCACCCGGCTCTGGGGAGAAGCAGCTGAAGGGGCTGGGAACGCAGTGCCAATCTCTGCTGCAGGAGAGGGCGGGTGCTGCACGAAGTTTCAGGGACCCTTCTCCAGGCCTTGCAGGGGCGTGTGACAGCCGCAGTCCTGGCTGTGCTGGGGAGGAGAGGCTTCCAGGGCCAGAGAGGCTGGGAGAGGTGTTTACAGGAGCCGAAAGTGCTAAAAATAGCGGGGGCCTTGCCCCTGAAGCCACTCCACCTGACCACCCGGCAGGTGCTGGGACAGGAATAGGCAAGCAGACCCCAGAGGGACAGGCATAGGGCAACCCCCTCTCAAGGGTGGGGGGGTTGCCTATTGGGAGCAGAGGATGAGCAGAGCAGAGGGCCCAGGCCCCTGGAGCTCTGGAGCTGTGCTGCAGGAGGAGTGAGGACGGGAGCCCCAGTTCTGCTGGCAGCTGGGAAGCAGGCCCCAAACAACCAAGGGTCAAGCCACATGGACTCAAGGGCCCACCGAGGTCCCAGAGCCCCAGTGGACTTCAGAGCCAGAACAAGTGGTCCCCAGGCCACACACAGGCTGTGTGTCAGGCTCACTACCGCACCTCTCAGGCGCAGCCTCCTCTCTCACACCGTGGGTGCCATGCAGCCCTCCCAGGGTGATGGGAAGGTGTGTGCTGCAGACAGCGGGTGGCTGGACCTGGAGCCTGGCTGAGGGGGTCAACAGAGGACTAGCCCCTGTGCCAATGTTTCCGCGGCAGGGACAGCGGTGTGAAGGGAGTTGAAAGGTAGATAAGGCCAGGCACAGTGGCTTGAACCTGTCTGTAATCCCACCACTTTGGGAGGCTGAGACGGGCAGATCACTTGAGCAGCCTGGGCAACATAGCAAGACCCTCTCTCTACAAAAGATAAAAAAATTAGTCCTTGTGGGCTGGGTGCGGTGGCTCATGCCTATAATCCCAGCACTTTGGGAGGCCGAGGCGGGCAGATCACGAGGTCAGGAGATCGAGACCATCCTGGCTAACACGGTGAAACCCCATCTCTACTAAAAAAATTAGCCGGGCGTGGTGGTGGGCGCCTGTAGTCCCAGCTACTCGGGAGGCTGAGGCAGGAGAATGGCGTGAACCCGGGAGGCGGAGCTTGTAGTGAGCCAAGATTGTGCCACTGCACTCCAGCCTGGGTGACAGAGCAAGACTCCATCTCAAAAAAAAAAAAAAAAAAAAAATTAGTCCCTGTGCCGGGAGCGGTGGCTCACGCCTGTAATCCCAGCACTTTGGGAGGCCGAGGCGGGTGGATCACAAGGTCAGGAGTTCAAGACCAGCCAGGCCAACATGGTGAAACCCCATCTCTACTAAAAATAACAAAAATTAGCTTGGTGTGGTGGCACGCACCTGTAGTCCCAGCTACTCAGGAGGATGAGGCAGGAGAATCTCTTGAACCCCAGGAGGTGGAGGTTGCAGTGAGCCGAGATTGCACCACTGCACTCCAGCCTGGGCGACAGAGCGAGACTCTGTCTCAAAAAACACAACAAAAAAAATTAGTCCTGGTGGCACATGCCTGTGGTCCCCAGCTACTCAGGAGGCTGAGGTGGGAGGACCACTTGAGCCCAGGAGGTTGAGGCTACAGTGATTTCACCACTGCACTCCAGCCTGGGCAACCGATTGAGACCTTGTCTCAAAAACAGAAAAAAAAAGAAAGGTGGACGAGAGCTGGGCCATGGGAATGAGTGAGGCAGGTCATGAGTGTGTCAGTCCTAGGTCACAGAGGGGACAGAGTCTGGGACCCCCATCCAGGCTCCCCAGGCACAGCCGGTGTCCCTGGATAGCTGATAAGAATAGGCCTCTGCATGCTGGTTTTTCAGTCCAAAACATCTTGGAAGTGACATGCTCTGCAAGCTAAAAAGGCTCAGTCACCAAAATACAGCAGCCAGGGCGCCAGACAGCCAGTGTAGCGGGCCGGGCCACACTCTTGGACATACAGCTCATGTTTTCAAAATATCACACCTTATGACCATTCCTAGAATGGCCAGAAGAGCAGGGGTGGGGGTGGGGATTGGCCTTCCATTGTCTTCGCAAGTGTGAGCAGCGGCCCCAGGTCTACAGTCAAGAGGCCCGAAACAGCAGGCACCTGGGAACGGGCACAGGCAGACGGTCTGGGGCTAGGGCTGCGCCGTGCACATCACCAGAAGGTGCAGATTTGGGAGCAGGAGAACCCCACATGCCCCCTCAAGAAGCTGACTCACAGGCTAATTTGCTGTCCCCAAGAAGCCATTCCCTCTCCAGGGCATCAGGCATCCATTGAGCACAAACCGTGGCGTCACACGCGTCAGCGTTGATGCGCGGGGGCCGCTGCAGGTGAGAAACTCCTTGCACTGGCAAAGCTGCCCATGGGCGGGAAGCACAAGCCCCACCCTTCAGCCAGCAGGCGTGGGACTCCCTGCGCACCAGCCCCTGGCTAGGCATGGAGGAGGCAGACAGGATGGAGGAGAGGGGAGGGGAGGGGAGGGCGCGTCCACGCGCCCAGGGACGCACATATACACACATGTACACATACACATACACACATAAACACATATACACACGTACACATACACATACACACATAAATACACATATACACACATGTACACACACATACACACATACATACACACATGAACACACATATACATATACACACATATACACATACACATAGACACACACACATATACACATACACATACACATACACACACACACACACGCACACACGTCCTGACTGCCTCCACAGTCACTCCTGCTAGTTCGTGTACCCGAGGAATCTCCACGTACACACCCAGCAGGCAGCTGCCTGGGGCCTGTGTTCGCTGTGTAGGCCTCATATCACCCGGCCATAGAGACAACCCCGAGAGTCAGCCCAGGAAATGGTGGGGAGGACAAGTATCTCCTGCTGACATCAGGCTGAGAGGCGGAACCCCCACCTCAGGACCTGCCCCACCCGTGCCTGGCCCTCCAGAGCACACCTCCTCCCCCAGCCCAGAAGCAGGCTCCCTGGACCATGAGTCCCTGCCCGGCTCTTCCTGCAGGGACTCAGAGTGGCCCGGGTGGCCCTGGCCATGCGGAGATGGGCACTGGGACCACCCCTGCTCCTTCCCTCCAAGCCCTGGCTCAGCCTGCTTCCCACACACCGTCGCCTCCACCCTGCCTGGTCTGACTGTCTTGATCTTTTAATCGGAGGGTTTGTTTCACCCACGTGGGATTTCGGCTGGAGTTAAGGTAGAGTGGGGTCCGCCATGTTAATATTGATTTTGTCTCATCTCTTTTGGTTTGTCTATTGCTCCTTTCCTGCCTTCTTTTGTGTTAATACAATATTTTTTAGTATTCCACAATTTCCTATTGGATTTCTGGCTATATGTGTTTGCATTATTGTTTTTTAGTGATGGCACTGGAGGTGAAAATGTGCATTTTAACTAATCCCAGTCGTCTCAGAATTAGAATTGAATTACTTCAAGTAAAATAGAGCAGTAGAATATTTCCACCTGCGCCATCGCCAGGGCTGCTGCAGTCATCTACCACATCTACTTATTATACATACAAAATAAAGCATTCTTATTTTCGCTCTAAATAGTAAAGTCAGGGCTGGGCACAGCGGCTCACGCCTGTAATGCCAGCTCTTTGGGAGGCCGAGGTGGGAGGACTGCTTGAGCCCAGGAATTTGAGACCAGACTGGGCAACAGGTGAGACCCTGTCTCTACTAAAAATAAAAGAATTGGCCGGGCACGGTGGCTCACGCCTGTAATCCCAGCACTTTGAGAGGCCGAGGCAGGCGATCATGAGGTCAGGAGATCGAGACCATCCTGTCTAACACGGTGAAACCCTATCTCTATAAAAATACAAAAAATTATCCGGGCATTGTGGTGGGTGCCTGTAGTCCCAGTTACTTGGCAGACTGAGGCAGGAGAATCAATTGCTTGAACCCGGGAGGTGGAGGTTGCGGTGAGCTGAGATTGCGCCACTGCACTCCAGCCTGGGCAACAGATTGAGACTCCATCTCAAAATAATAATAATAATTATTACTATTATTATATATTATATATTAATTATAATATAATTATATATTATATATAATTATAATATAATTACAATATATTAATATAATTATATATTATAATATAATAATAATTATTATTATTTTATTATTTTTATGACTAGCCTGGCCAACATGGTAAAACCCCATCTCCACTATTTATTTATTTATTTATTTATTTATTTATTTCTAAGGCAGAGTCTCTCTCTGTCGACCAGGCTGGAGTGCAGTGGTGCAATCTCAGCTCACTGCAACCTCCAAGTTCAAGCAATTCTCTGTCTCAGCCTCCCAAGTAGCTGGGCTTACAGACGTGCACCGCCACACCCGGCTAATTTTTGTATTATTAGTAGAGACGGGGTTTCACCATGTTGGCCAGGCTGGTCTCAAACTCCTGACCTCAAGTGATCTGCCCACCTCGGCCTCCCACAGTGCTGGGGTTACAGGCGTGAGCCACCACGCCCGGCCTATTTATTTTTTGAGACAGTCTCACTCTGTTGCCCAGGCTGGAGTGCAGTGGTATAATCTCAGCTCACTATAACCTCTGCCTCCTGGGTTCAAGCAATTCTCCCGCCTCAGCCTCCCGAGTAGCTGGGATTACAGGCGCCCACCACCATGCTCAGCTAATTTTTTTGTATTTTTAGTAGTTTCACCATGTTGGCCAGGCTGGCCTCGAACTCCTGACCTCAAGTAATCTACCTGCCTTGGCCTCCCAAAGTGATGGGATTACAGGCGTGAGCCACCACGGCCAGCCTCATCTCTACTAAAAATAAAAAAATTAGCCAGACATGGTGGTGGGTGCCTGTAGTCCCACCTACTCAGGAGGCTAAGGCAGGAGAATCACTTGAACCCAGGAGGTAGAGGCTGCAGTGAACTGAGATTGCACCATTGCATTCCAGCCTGGGTGATAGATTGAGACTCCATCTCAAAAAAAAAATTTTTTTTAAATAAAAGAATAAGCTGGGTGTGGCTGGGCGCAGTGGCTCACGCCTGTAATCCCAGCACTTTGGGAGGCCAAGGCGGGCGGATCACGAGGTCAGGAGATCAAGACCATCCTGGCTAACATGGTGAAACTCCGTCTCTACTAAAATTAAAAAAAAAAAAAAATTAGCCGGGCGTGGTGGCGGGCGCCTGTAGTCCCAGCTACTTGGGAGGCTGAGGCAGGAGAATGGTGTAAACCTGGGAGGCAGAGCTTGCAGTGAGCCAAGATCGCACCACTGCACTCCAGCATGGGCGACAGAGCGAGACTCCGTCTCGAAAAAAAAAAAAAAAACAAATAAAGAATTAGCTGGGCGTGATGACATGCACCTGTAGCCCCAGCTATTGGAGGCTGAGGCAGGATGATCGTTTAAGCCCAGGAATTTGAGGTTGCAGTCAGCTGATTGCATCACTGCACTCCAGCCTGGGCAACAGACTGAAACATTATTTCTTAAAGAAAATAATTGTAACAAGGCGGGCGCGGTGGCTCACGCCTGTAATCTCAGCACTTTGGGAGGCCGAGGCGTGGATCACGAGGTCCTCCCAGTGGATCACGAGGTCAGGAGATCGAGACCATCCTGGCTAACACGGTGAAACCCCGTCTCTACTAAAAATATAAAAAATTAGCCAGGTGCAGTGGCGGGGCGCCTGTAGTCCCAGCTACTTGGGAGGCTGAGGCAGGAGAATGGCGTGAACCCAGAAGGCGGAGCTTGCAGTGAGCGGAGATCACGCCACTGCACTCCAGCCTGGGCAACAGAGCAGAGCGAGACTCCGTGTCAAATAAAAAAAAATAAAAGAAAAAAAAATAATGATAACAAATAAATAAATAGTAACTTTTTTTTTTTTTTTGAGACGGAGTCTCGCTCTGTCACCCAGGCTGGAGGGCAGTGGTGCGATCATAGCTCACTGCAGCTTCAAACTCCCAGGCTCAAGAAATTCTCCTGCCTTGGCCTCACAAAGTGCTGGGTTGCCACCAGCCTCCCATCTGGTTTTTTATTAATATGTCTACCCACATATGTACCCTTCTGTTGCTATCCATTTCTATCTGTAGAACTGAGATGCCATCTAGGGTCATTTCCACTTACCCCAAATTTGCTCTGGCATTTCTTTCTTTCTTTTTTTTTTTCTTTTTGAGATGGAGTCTCACTCTGTCGCCCAGGCTGGAGTGCAGTGGCACGATCTCTGCTCACTGCCAGCTCATGTATAGTTTTGTGGTCAGCCAGAGATTTAGCAAAGTTTATATGCCGATTTTGGGTCTCATCCCTTCTGCGATTCTCTCATGTCAGAGTTTCTGCCAGTTTTTCTTCCAGCTCTGTATATTAAAGAAAATAGAGAAAACAATGGGCAAGATATATGACAAGATAAAAATATTTCAGTGGAGACTTAGAGTCTATAAAAAGCCATTCTAGGACGGGAGTGGTGGCTCATGCCTGTAATCCCAGCACTTTGGGAGGCCAAGGTGGGCAGATCACAAGGCCAGGAGTTCGAGACCAGCCTGCCCAATATAGTGAAGCCCCACCTCTACTAAAAATACAAAAATTAGCCAGACATGGTGACGGGCACCTGTAATCCCAACTACTCGGGAGGCTGAGGCAGGAGAATCACTTGAAACTGGGAAATGGAGGGTGCACAGTGAGCTGAGATCAAGTCACTGCACTCCAGCCTGGGCAACAAGACTGAAACTCTGTCTTGAAAAAAATAAAAATAAATAAATAAAAGGCCATTCTAGTACTGCAATATAAAACATCTGAAATTTAGAACTAATTGCATGGGTTTGTTAGCAGCCAGGACATAGAGACGGTAGAATTAGGGAACTCAAAGACAGGTCAGTATAAGATATCCAATCTGAAGCACACAGAGAAAAATACTGCGGGGAAAACAAAAATTGAGCATCAGAGACATATGTGAAATGTAGACCTGCAGCCCCTGAAGGTGACGAAAGACAGAAAGGGACATAGCAGTAGTTAAAGCAACAACGACCAAGTATTTTTGAAGCCTGATTAAATATGTCAACTTGCCGGGCACAGTGGCTCATACCTGTAATCCCAGCACTTTGGGAGGCCAAGGTGGGTGGATCCCCTAAGGTCAGGAGTTCAAGACCAGCCTGGCCAACATGGTGAAAACCTGTCTCTACAAAAAAAAAAAAAAAATTAGCCAGGCATGCTGGCGGGTGCCTATAATCCCAGGTACACAGGAAGCTGAGGCAGGAGAATTGCTTGAACCCGGTGGGCGGAGGTTGCAGTGAGCCAAGATCATGCCATTGCACTCCAGCCTGGGCAACAGAGTGAGATTCCATCTCAAAATAAATAAATAAATATATCAACTCAGCTGGATGCAGCGACTCATGCCTGTAATCCCAGAATTTTGGGAGGCCAAGGCAGGTGGATCACGAGGTCACGAGTTTGAGACCAGCCTGACCAACACAGTGAAACCCCACCTCTACTAAAAATACAAAAATTAGCTGGGTGTGGTGGCGCATGCCTGTAATCCCAGCTACTTAGGAGGCTGAGGCAGGAGAATTGCTTGAACTCAGGAGGTAGAGTTTGCAGTGAGCCGAGATTGCACCACGGCACTCCAGCCTGGGCGACAGAGCGAGACTGTCTCAGAAAAAAAAAAAAAAAAAAAAAAAGTAATGTTATTTTCAGAGAAGTAAAATGGTTGTGTGTTGACTTTTGCTTAAAACTATGGAAGCTAGAAGACAATGGAATTACATCCTTAATGTGCCAGAAGACAAAAATAAAACCCTAATATTTTACAAACAGAAAATTTGTATTTTACATCTATCAAATATAAATGCAAAATAATGACGACTTTAGGTTTTTTTTTTGGCTTTTTTTTTTTTTTTTTGAGATGGAGTCTTGCTCTGTTGCCTACGCTGGAGTGCAATGGTGCAATCTCTGCTCACTGCAACCTCCGCCTCCCGGGTTCAAGCAATTCCTCTGCCTCAGTTTCCTGAGTAGCTGGGATTACAGGCACCTGCCACCATGCCTGGCTAATTTTTATATTTTTAGTAGAGATGGGGTTTCACCATGTTGGCCAGGCTGGTCTGGAACTCCTGATCTCAGGTGATCCACCTGCTCTAGCCTCCCAAAGTGCTGGGATTACAGACGTGAGCCACTGCCCCCAGCCAGATTTTTTTTTTTAAAGGAAAGAATTTAGCAACAGCAGACATGCACTGAAAAAAGTACTTAAGTTCTTGGGCCAGGCACAGTGACTCATACCTGTACTGCCAGCACTTTGGGAGGCCAAGGTGGGAGGATGACTTGAGGCCAGGAGTTTCAGACTAGCCCTGGCAACGTAGCAAGACCCTGTCTCTACAAAAAAAAGCTGAAAATTTAGCTGGGCTGGCCAGGCGCGGTGGCTCATGCCTGTAATCCCAGCTACTTGGGAGGCTGCAGTGGGAGAATCACTTGAACCCAGGAGATGGAGGTTGCAGTGAGCAGAGATTGTGCCACTGCACTCTTGAGCTCAGGAGTTCGAGACCAGCCTGGACAACATGGCAAAATCCTGTCTCTACAAACAAAAATTAAAAGAAAAAAAATTAGCCAGGTGTGATTTGTGCCTGTAAGTCTCAGCTACTTGGGAGGCAGAGGTGGGAGGACTGCTTAAGCCCAGGAGGTTGAGGCTGCAGAGAACCGTGATTACAGCACTGCACTCCAACCTGGGCAACAAAGCAAGACCCTGTCTCACACACAAAAAATTTAAAAATTAGCCAGTCACAGTGGCGTGTGCCTGTTCTTCCAGCTACTCGTAGGGGGGTTAGCAGGGGAACTGAAGTGGGAGGATTGCTTGAGCCAGGAGGTCGAGCCTGTAGTGAACCATGATCGCGCCACTGCACTCCAGCCTGGGCCACAGTGAGACCCTGTCTCAAATGAAACTTTAGTCTGGGTGCGTGTGGTTCACGCCTGTAATCCCAGCACTTTGGGAGGCTGAGGCGGGTGGATCACGAGGTCAGGAGATTGAGACCACAGTGAAACCCCGTCTCTATTAAAAATACAAAAAAAATTAGCTGGGCGCAGTGGCGGGCGCCTGTAGTCCCAGCTACCCAGGAGGCTGAGGCAGGAGAATGGCGTGAACCCGGGAGGCGGAGCTTGCAGTGAGCCGAGATCGCGCCACTGCACTCCAGCCTGGGCCACAGTGAGACCCTGTCTCAAATGAAACTTTAGTCTGGGTGCGTGTGGTTCACGCCTATAATCCCAGCACTTTGGGAGACCAAGGCGGGTGGATCACGAGGTCAAGAGATCGAGACCATTCTGGCCACAACATGGTGAAACCCCGTCTCTACTAAAAATACAAACATTAGCCAGGTGTGGAGGCGGGCGCCTGTAGTCCCAGCTACCCAGGAGGCTGAGGCAGGAGAATGGCGTGAACCCGGGAGGCAGAGGTTGCAGTGAGCTGAGATCACACCACTGCACTCCAGCCTGGGCGACAGAGCCAGACTCCGTCTCAAAAGAAAAAAAAATTAAAAAAAAAACCCCTATCATTATTAATTTTTGTATTCTTATCTTTGCTGTTTTGATCAATGTCCTTTTTTTTTAATGGCATGTTAGGCCAGTAGAAGGTCTTTTAGTTTGGCTCCCAAGTCCCTCGGACGTGATCCCATCATTTTGGGTGCTTCTTTGATCTCTGGCACCAGATTCCCAGGCTCCCCTTGTATACTTCCTTCCTCCCATAGCGAAATCCAGTCACTTCCCCAAAGAACATGGTTTCTTTCCGTGGGAAATGGCATTCAGAGACCACGATCCGGCTTTGGGGTGGGGAGGTGGAAAGGTGCAGGTCACAGTGCCCCTGCCAGCCTCTGCCTTCATGTGGCACATCCAGGGCCTACCTTCCCACTGTTGAAAGCCTTGGACCACCACTGAGTGGTAAAACTTGGCTCACGGATGAATCACGACCCCTAGCAGGGCGGGCTCGGCATCTCTGGAAGTCAGATCAATCACCGACAAAGCCTTCCCGGACTCTACACAGGGAGGGAGTCTCTGGGCTAGGGTGGGGTGAGGCCTGGGGTTACCTCCTGGCCCATCCCAGCACCCCAGGCTTGAATGGTGGCACAGTTCAGCCAACTAATCCAATCATAGGAAACCTGCTGCTACCTTCCCTGCGTGGATGTTTCCATTTCTCTGTCTCCCGACTGGAATTCAGGGTCCTTCAGGGCTGGAACCCTGTCTGTCTTGCTCATCACCTGCCCAAAGCTACATTTCAGGGGCTCAAGAAATGCTTTTGCTGACAAATGCCTCGAAGGCACGATTTCCTTTTACCAAGAAGGGACTCAACAACTGGAAGGACTCACACTGCAGAGCAGGGTTTGGAACCTGCCTCAGGCTGGCTGCCCCCAAGGCATCCCCGCCCCACCCTGCTGGGTCCCAGGAAGGCCTAAGGGCTGTGCAGAGCATGCAGCTCCGGGCACTTTGCTGGGACAGGCCTGCAGGGACACGGGCCCTACTGGCTACTCCCAGAAAGGCTGGGAACCTCCCCCAGCCCCATCTGCCCCACACCCCATCATCCCAGTTCAACTGATGTGGGAGGCAGCTGTGGATCTACCGGCCATTTGGTTGGGGAGGCAGCTGAGTGGCCACCTCCTCACCAGGGCATCCAAAGGGATAGGGCACGTACCTGGCTCTTGCCGGCCCCACTCAAATGGAGAAACCAGGGGCGGGAGGGGCTTGTCTCACGGCACAGTGATTCAGGGACAGAATCCAAGCCCCTGATTCCTAGCCAGGCAAGATTCAGCTTCACAGAGCTGGAAGGTGCTGCAGCCCAATGTAGGCTGGGGCAGGAAGGCCAGGAGGATGTGGCCAGAGGAATGAGGGGTGGGGAGCGGGGAACACATTTCAATTCTGAATCTCCTTCATGAACAAGGCATTCAACCAAGAGGACCGAGGCTCAGCAGCCTGGAGGGCCGTGCAGAGGACAGCTACCAAGAAAGGCCTGGCAGCCACGTACACCCCCCACTAAACGTGTTCAGTCCACTCCGTGCAGGGGTCCTGAGGCTTGGCTCAGGATCTCATAGGTGAGGCTCCAAGGAGCTGCCAGGTTCTCTACAGGAAGGTGTTGCACTGGGAGCCCTGTGCCTTCAGCCCCAGAGAGCCAGAGGAGGTGGCATCCCAGCCTCTGAGGTAGGAGCTCACGCTCACCCGTGTGCTCACCAGGCAGGCTGTGGCATCCTCCACGAAGGCATCTGTGGCCTGCCGCTGCGGGCTGTGCCTGCACACACCCAAGGACTCTGAAGTCTGGGAGCCCAGCCTTTTCTGCAGCCTGAAATTTGCCACAAATTCCCTGAGTCCCACTCCTCTCCAACCATCTCAGTTACCTATTGCGGTGGCAAATTGCTCCAGAACTTGGTTGAAAACACAGGCCATTTTACTTGCTCGCATCTTGTGGGTGAACAGTTGGAACGGGGCTTGCCTGGGTCACTCGTGTGGTCTCCCGGGTGCTCCATCAGGGCCTTCTGGCTTCAGATGGCTTCACACACAGGTTTGGTGGTTTGTGGTGGCTGTCAGCCTGACCACCTGTCTCCAGCAGGCTGTCCCAAGCTTCTTTACAGGGTAACAGAGTTTTCAGAAACAAGAGCAGGCAGGCCCTAAAGCTCATGTCAAGCCTGTGAAGGTTCCATTGATGAAAACAAGTCCATGACCCAGCCCAGAGTTGGTGGGTAAAGGGACGACACTAGGCAAGGACACTGGGAGGCATGATTCCTGGGGACCAGGACTGTAACAGTCTTTCTGAGAAAGGTGATCAGGGTGCAGCGGTCATTAGAGCCGCCCCTGCAATCAGGGCCGGGTAAGGGCAGAATCCTGCTGTGGAGGCTGTGCAGTGGTACACAGAACTGCTGCAGGCCCTGGCCTCGCGGTGCTGAGTGGGGCCACCACTCTGTGGGCACCCACGAGGTCTTCGACTCGGTGCTGCAGGCCCTGGCCTCATGGCACTGATGGCCAGTACTCCGTGGGCACCCATGAGGTCTTTGACTCAGTGGCCCAGGGCTGCAGAGGAGCCTGGACTCACACTCCAGGAAGGAAGAGGCCGGTGGGGTCGATCTCAATGGTTACGCAGCGTGTCAACAAGGGCCTGAAAAAGTTCAAGGGCCAACAGGTCCGCTTGGGACAGCCTGGGGCTGTGGGTGGAAAGGTGGAGGAGACGGAGGGGTAATGACCAGGGCATAGCTGCAGAGGGCTGGCTTCCAGTTTGGGTCAGCCCTGGCAACCACCCAGCATTTGGGAAAGGTGCTCTGCTAGAAGCAGGAAGGCTGAAGCACACCTACTGTACCCCTGCGATGAGACGAAATCCAGGCTTATAAGGGATGTTCGCCAGTGGGGCACCCCACAGCCAGTCCCATCAAGAGGACATCCCTGCAGTGGTCCTCAGGGTCTGTGACCCAAGACCCAAGGGGCTGCACTCGCTGTAGCTGGCCGTGGGGAGGTTCAGGACAGGCTCAGCTACAGGCTGTAGCCCAGCGGAAGGGGTCCACCTTCCCTCCACTTACCAGTGACCCTGGAAGCCAAGCTCAGTGAAGGAGTTCTGTTTCAAAGCCAGCCCACCTGGGTCCCCAGCCCATGTCTCCGTGTAGGAGCTGAGTGACCCTGGGCAAGTCACTTTGACTCTCTGGCCTCAGTTCCCCACTCTGAGATGTGGGAGCCTGACAGCACATAGTCATCCCAGCCTCAGGACAGCAATGGCCTGGGCCTAGAATCGTGGGTGCAGGAGGAAAACGGCGTGTTAGCGTGACCGATGTTGAACAAACTGGTTATGAACAGTGCCTGTAAGTAAGTTTATAAATGAATACACACAGGCAAGGCATCGTGGCTCACACCTGTAATCCCAGTATTTTGGGAGGCCGAGGCGGGCGGATCACGAGATCAAGAGATCGAGACCATCCTGGCCAACATGGTGAAACCCTGTCTCTACTAAAATTACAAAAATTAGCTGGGTGTGGTGGCGCGTGCCAGTGGTCCCAGCTACTCGGGAGGCTGAGGCAGGAGAATCGCTTGAACTCGGGAGGCAGAGGTTGCAGTGAGCCGAGATCACGCCATTGCACGCCAGCCTGGAAACAGAGAGACTCTTGTCTCAAAAAAAAAAAAAAAAATTGCTATCTCTGGAGGCAGAAATAATGAAAAAGAAAAAAGAAATGCCCATTATCCTTTCTCTGCATGTGAGGAGACAGGCCTAGAGAAGTTAAGGGCGTGAATGAGATCAAGAAGATTTCACAGTGGAGTGAGGGCTTGAGTCAGCATCCAAGAGAGTGACAGAGGCTGTAAGGTGGGCTACGGTTTTAGGTGCTTCTGGCCCAGCTCTGGCACTTGCTAGTTGCATGATGTGGGCAAGACACGTTTCTCTAAGTCTTGGCTTCCTCTTCTATAGAACAGAGATAATGACAGTCCGTACTTGTGAGGTTAACATAAAGATTAAATTATGAAATGCATGCTTGGTCCTTAGGGGCAAAGCAGTCACCAATAAATCTAGCAATTATTACTAAAAAACATAAATAATTTGCTATATAGCAAAAGACACACTTAAAATTATTTATATATTTATTTAGTTTTTTGAGACAGGGCCCTACTGTCGCCCAGGCTGGAGTGCGGGGGCGCGCCTGTAAACCCAGCTACTTCGGAGTAGTAGCTACTTGGCACGCCATTCTCCTGCCTCAGCCTCCCGAGTAGCTGGGACTACAGGCGCCCGCCACTACAGATGAGGTTTCACCGTGTTAGCCAGGATGGTCTCGATCTCCTGACCTCATGATCCACCCGCCTCAGCCTCCCAAAGTGCTGGGATTACAGGCGTGAGCCACCGCACCTGGCCTGAACCACACAAAATTCTAATACCCTCCATTGACAACAAGGAAACAGCCGACTTGACTGCAAGGGGCCAGTTCCTCCTGTGCTGCCACTCACCCTTGCCCGGGCGAGCTGCTGTCCTTATTCAACTGTCCCTTCCTCCCGGATGCCTTCCCCATGACTGTGCAGTGGGACCATCCCTTCCTGCTTCCAGTGTAGTTGTGAGAAGCACTACCTGCCCCATCTTGGCAGGAAGGTGTCTTCAGCTTGTCCAGGCCAGAACTTGGCCAATCTCCTCACATGTATCAGCCAGCCAACTCCCCATTAAGGAGCGTGGACGGTAAGAAGGGCACCAAGGAATGGAGGGAGGGGGAGGACTTAGAATCCAGAATTCAATCTCATTTAAAATCTACAGCCAGGTGCAGTGGCTTACGCCTATAATCTCAACCCTTTGGGAGGCTGAGGTGGGTGGATCACTTGAGGTCAGGAGTTCAAGACTAGCCTGGGCAGCATGGAGAAACCCCGTCTCTACTAAAAATACAAAATTAGCCAGGTGTGGCGGCACTCGCCTATAGTCCCAGCTACTCGGGAGGCTGAGGCAGGAGAATCACTTGAACCTGGGAGGTGGAGGTTGCAGTGACCCAAGATGACGCCACTGCACTCCAGCCTGGGCAACAAAGTGAGACTCTGTCTCAAAACAAAAACAAAAACAAAAACAAAAACAGTTAACTGGGCGTGGTGGTGCATGCATGCCTGTAGTCCCAGCTACTTGGGAGGCTGAGGCATGAGAATCACTTGAACTTGGGAGGTGCAGGTTCTAATGCGCCAAGATCCCACCACTGCACTCCAGCCTGGGCAACAGAGCAAGACCCTGTTTCAAAAAAAAAAAAAAATCTACAATCACCAGGCCTTCAGATTTGAATGTTTCTTCCCCTAGCCCTTTGGCAATAAATACCTAAGTAGCAGACAGCTCGATAAACAAGAAAAAGGCCCAGAAAACCCTAAGCCTCAGCTAATTCCTCTCTGGACACCCAGGAATTGGCAGCTGAGAATCCCACTCCCTGGGAGTCACTCATAAGCCATGGCGGGGCCTTTGATCCGTAAGCACGGGGCCAGCAGGCGTTTATTTTTCCTCCGCAATGCACCCGATTTCTCTATTCCGTTACTACACATCTATGTGCCTATTATTCCCAGCTGTGGGGAACTAGAGCACAACAGTGCTGACCTCAAGGAGCTCAATCTAGTGAGCCCGACAGCTTATCAAACACCTCAGATCAAAATGTGCAATTATCACAGCGTTAGCAAGGGCGTGGGGCAACAAGCGGCCTTGTTCACACAGACAGGAGGAGAAACTGATGCAACTGCTCTGGAAGGCCAGTGAGCAGTACGTATCAAATGGAAAAATGAACCAGATCTTTTCATCCAGAGATTCTATTTATCCTGCAACTACACTGGCACATAGGTGAAGTGACGTGATTTCCATTCTGCTGATGTTACAAAGGATACTTCTGTGCCTGTCAATTGACGATGGTTTCCATAAATCATTTCCGCCAGAAATGGAATACCATGAAGCCAATACAAAGGAATGAAGCAGCTTTATTTTTTATTTTATTTTTTGAGGCACAGTCTCACTCTGTCACTCAGGCTGGAGTGCAGTGGCGCGATCTCGGCTCACTGCAACCTCCACATCCTGGGTTCCAGTGATTCTCCTGCCTCAGCCTCTCGAGTGGCTGGGATTACAGGTGTGCACCACCATGCCTAGCGATTTTTTTTTGTATTTTTAGTAGAGATGGGGTTTTACCATGTTGGCCAGGCTGGTCTCAAACTCCTGACCTCAGGTAATCCACCCGCCTTGGCCTCCCAAAGTGTTGGGATTACAGGCGTGAGCCACTGCGCCCGGCCCACAGTGACTTTAGACATATGTGCTGATGCAGGAAGGCTAAGAAGACTATCAGTGTGTCAGGTGGGCAAAGCTAGTGCATAGAGTATGTCATTTGTGTGTGCACACATGCATGCCCACAAACGTGTGATCATCCCTTGAGGGATATGCAAGGAACTGGCAGCAATGGCCGCCTATGGAGAGAACTGGGTGATCAGAGGACAAGGATGAGAAACTCACACTTCACGTGGGCCTTTAATACCAGGAACGCTAGTTACCTATTTCTAAAATAAGAATTTAAAATCACTTCATTACAGTTAGCACAAAGAGGTCAGCACAGAATGAGGCTTAAGTTGTAGAGGCCCCAAGAATCAGTCCCCCTGCAGAAGGTGGAGGAAGGGGTTCGTCAGGACCAGAGACGGACGGGGACGCATGACTGGGCCCGGGGCAGGCCGAGCTGAAGGGAAGGTGCCTGGCCGCACCCCTGAAGTCAGGTTAGGGCAGAATGAAGGGCTGTGCATTTTCTGGGAGACAGATGCAATGCTTTCCGCTTTCCACAGGAGAGGTCCCTGATTAGGTGGGGGGTGGGAGAGAAAAGGCAAGAGGAATGGTGGGGATTAGGGGCAGGTTAGTTAGGAGGCCGCGGCACCCCCTCGGGTGGGAAGGACTTGTGCTGTCCCTGGCAGTTGTGATCGATCAAAGTGCTTCTAACTTGGCGACCAGATACACAGCAGTGTCACACACCACAGAAGATGCAGAAACAGGTGCAGGGGAAAAGGGTTTTAGTCTCAGACTTTGTGTAATTTGGAGGCACGGATGGGCATGGGGGTGGAGTGGTCCAGGGGCAGCTGAGCTCTGGGAACAGGGCTTTAGGTGTGAGCGCTGTGGAGTCCTCAGGTGCTGACGGAGCACCCAGGCAGTTGGGAAACGGTGAAGGGAGGGTGAGCTGGCAGAGCGGGCAGGCATGCGGATGCTTCAAGGCCTGTGACTGTGCTCCTGCTTCTGGGACAACAGGAAAGTGTACTTGGGGGGCTCTCTTGGGGGGTGGGTTCCATTCAGCCCAGAACCAAAGGATCGGCTGAGTGTGGTGGCTCACACCTGTAATCCCAACACTTTGGGAAGCCAAGGTGGGTGGATCACATGAGGTCAGGAGTTCAAGACCAGCCTGGCCAACCCAGTGAAACCCCATCTCTACTAAAAATACAAAAATTAGCTGGGCATGGTGGTGCGCACCTGTAATCCCAGCTACTCAGGAGGCTGGGGCAGGAGAATTGCTTGAACCCAGGAGGTGGCTGCTGCAGAGAGGAGATCATGCCACTGCACTCCAGCCTGGGCAACAGAGCAAGATTCAATCTCAAAAAAAAAAAAAAAAAAGACCCCAAAACAAAGAATAAGTCAGGGTCATCCATGAGCTAGTCTGGGCCCAAACGATGCCCCAGGCACGGCCTCTGATCTGTCGAGAAGGCAAGCAATTTGCATAGAGCCTCAAATACCCGTCAGCTCCAAGAGTCAGTGCCTAGCATGTGCTTGGTGCGTGGGAAGCACGGTGCTTGGGAGCTGCAGGGAAGGGAGCTTCTGAGAGCCAGCACCTGCCTCCAAGCAGTGCAGCTGCTCCCCGTTGGGCGTGGGTACCATGGCCTTTCCAGCAGTGTCAGCACCAAGTGCTCTCAAGATCTCTCCCTCCCATAAGCTGAAAGGCTGGGACGGGCCTGGCAGGGACCTCACCAGGCCTCTCCCGAGCCTTGTAATTCTCACTTTGGTGCTGTCTTGGCCTAGATTCCCCCGAAAAGCAGAGCCTGAGATGAGGCTTTGTGGGTAAATGGTTTGCTTTAGAAACCAATCCCAGGCAACAGAAGTAGGGGGCCAGAAAAAGTGAGGCAGGGAAGGAGAATCAGTCCTAGACCATTTCTGAGCTGGTCTCTGCAGGGGGCCGCTGAGGGGGAGCTGCTGTCTATGGCTGCCTTACCCAGATTACCCAGAGCTGCCCCTGGGGATGGAACTCCCTGCTACTTCCAGGCTGCTGTTCCTGAGCTCCCCTAGGTCACCTACCTCAGGGTGCTGCAGTCACCTGTCTGAAGCCGGGGTTGTGGGGAGGGCCAAGATGATGGGAAGTGAGGCACAGAGGCGCCTCATCTACACCTGTATACAGGTGTTTTTCTCCCCCTCAGTCCGAGAAAAGGGAGCTGGAGCCAGGGCCTCCATGTGTCTGACTCGGGACTCACAGCCTGCCTGCTATCCCTTCCTATCCTGTGCCCTTGCACGCGCTCAGGTTAGGCCAGTCTTTGAGAGGGGCTCTCCCTCAACCCTCCATAGCTCCCTCTTCCCAGCCTCAGCCATCGCCCGGGGTTCTTTGAAGTCACTAAAGGCCAAGTCCAAACGGCTCCACCTTCAGTGCCCAACCCAGCAGACGTCCAGCAGCATCCTGGCAGGCGGCCACCTTGGCCTCAACCTTCCTCCTCTGTGTCCTTGGCACTCATTTCCTCTTGTTCTAGACCACAAGCCACCTTCACAAATCACAGCGGAGGTCCCAACACTCTTGGCCTCGGCCCCTAGGTGCCACCCTCACCCAAGCAGACCCTCTCCCCTTTCCACAGGCTCAGCTCCCGGACCCCTAGGTGCCACCCTCACCCAAGCAGACCCTCTCCCCTTTCCACAGGCTCAGCTCCCGGACAGGCACTCTCTAGATGCGAGGCAGCTGCGGCCTCCCTCCCAGACCTGCCTGTAGCTGTGGCTCCACTCGCCGTGGTGCTGACTGCTGTCACCTGGAGGATATGTGCAGTGTCCTCCACTAGACTGTCCACACTGGGAAGGCTGGACCCAGTCACCCTTCTACAACCCTCCTACACTGTGCAGTCACACACAGGGGCCCCATCTGCCTGGACCTAGAAATTGGGTTTCTATAGAAGTTATCTAGTGAGCAAGCTCAGTGGCACAATGGATAGTGCACTGGACTTCTAGCCCCAATCTACAGTAGTTATCTAATCAAATTCTACATCCCAGCTAATAAAGGGAAGACCATGAGACCACAGCCACCGCCAGCTTCTTCACGCTACTCAGGAAACTACCGGCACTGGTGTGCATGCACTCTTGGCTGAGCAGAGGCCACAGAGGCAGTGATCTTGCCTCTGCACTGCCACCATCCTGCCTCCAGGGATCAGGACAAAAGCCTGGTCAGGCTGAAAAAAGAAAATCCACCCATGGGGGGAAAAATGCCTCTTACTGAACCCTTCCATTTAAACCCACAACTATCACAAACTTTATGAATTCATGTGCTTCAACTTGATTCCAACTATAAAATTATCATATATAAAAAAGAATGTCAGTTCAGGTAGAGCAAAAGGCTAAAAACAAAAGGCATCCCTGGCGGTGTTTCCACAGGGTCTGATTTGGAAGAAATTCGACATTTGGAAACCCCAAGCCTCAATTAAAAGGAAAGAAAGAACCCCACTTTGTTACAGGGAAGGGTACTGCTTTGATGGAGCGTGGGGGTGCAGAAAATGCTTTCATTTCATATTTTATTACATCAATGGCTTGAAAATTTTTATTTAACCTCAGCAAATATTGGAAATAGAAAAATGAATTCTGCAGAATTTCACAAATAAATTTTCCAATTTCCACTAACAAATGTTATCATTCAATGGCTAAGCAGTTATAATGCTATGAACATTCACCACAATGAATGTGCTGAAATAGAAAACAGGCAAAGAGACATTAAAATATTACTTACAACAGCATTATTACAACATATTTTCTTTAAAATTCCAACGTGGATTTCATCACTTCAAAAGATATACAGCATTTCCATTATATTTGCAAACTTAACCTTATACATCTTTTAAAATCTTGAAAATTTTTTAAGCTGTCTAAAAAGCACTTAGCAAAGTCGATAAGTCTACCTAATGGAATACTATCCACCCCGGTATAAATTTCGTTTTAGGAGAAGGTGGCTGTAAACACTCATCATCACACAACATGCATAGCCTCTGCTGACCTTCCCTTCTTCTGAATGCGACGCCACTGCAATTGTGCTTTACTACAGGTAAGACAGGTAAGAGAAGCTGCAGAGATTCAGGGACTGGCAGAAAGAGCATCGCACAGGACCACTAGGTTTAGGTGACCTGGCTACCTGGAGTCCATCTGAGGAAAGTTTCACTTGACAATAGAAACTTGAATCCTGGATCATTCGGTTTAGAAACAGGCTAGACAAGAGAGAAAAAGAGGCCCTCGTTGGAGTTGGCTCCATCTTTCCTTAGCTCACATAAAAGCAGGGATCCAGTTAGCGTAATGCACTGTTTGGCTTATTTTTGGTGTGCAATTATACCAATAGTACGTCTGATATTTAGAATGACAAAAATAGGGTATCGTTGAAATTTAAAGTGACAATGAGCACACTTAACAGTGGTCTGTGGTATCTGAGGAAACTTTAGATGAACAGAAAGCCACTGCTTCATGAGTCCACCCCAGTAAGCTGTTACAACCCAACTAACTACCTTTTCATGTTTGTTTTGTGTGTTGAATAGAGGTTTGTGAGCATCAAAACGTCTTATAGGTTAAAAACGATCAAAAACCATTTTGAGGAAGTGGCGTCTCCACAAACACTGTACACCCAGACAACGTGGCATTTGTGTTACACTAGCACCCGACTGTGTGCCAACACTAATGTAATTGGCACAACTGGGGTGTGGTTCCTTCCCAGTTAAAAGAGCTATATTACAGAATGGATCACTGTTGCAGACCAGTCAACACAATATTCAAGTAACAAGGTGTTTAAATGGATAAGTGAAAAAAATTTTACCTAACACTTGACACATCTACATAAAATTAAATAAAACAAACTTTTAATGCATATGCAATACAACTTATATCTTTTAGGAGTTCTAAACTAAAAGTTAAACTATTATTTGCATCAATGACACTATATTTTGCACAATAACTTATACTTAGGAGAAAATTTTCCACAAAAATATATATAATTATGACATTCACATTGATAATTTTTAAGAAGACAAAGCTTAAGTGAACATTCCATCTGAAGCAGTTATCACACCCCAAACCCTACCTGCCAATGCACCTAATTCTTAATATGTTAAAAAGTCTTCATATAAATAAGATCAAACCACTGCGCTTTTAAAGCTAAGTGATTTCTTACATTTACATCATTGCAAAGACAGTGTAATGCAACAGTTTAAAACACAGTGCTATCTTATGCGGGAAAGCACAACAAAGGCAGTCAAGGACAGCTCCCATTTTCCCTCTGTCAAATAAAAATGACATGCCCCTTCCTCTCGGGGAGAAAGCCCAGGTCAGCTGCTGTGATCACACGTGATTCTTCAGGGTTGGAGACCATTCAGTGCCAGGAACCAAGTAAAGGGATAGTGCAGAATACAGATCAAGGCCTGGCACTGCTGGTCAGCTTGCCACGCTATATAAAAATTAGCATCAAGCTTCCAAGCACTGCCAGGAGGGACCAGGCTATTTTCCTTAACAGAGATACAGACAGACCTATTGGCAGGGTGAGAAACGCACTGCAGCAATTGCCTACTGCTTCTGTTAGCAAGGAGGAGGTCTTGAGGGAAGCACGGAGAACCTAAAGCTTCAGCTCATACCTTAGTGTACCCTTTATGCAATGTGCAAACTTAGGCTGACTCCTTCCCATGCTTCTCCTGCCGCCCTCGGTGTACACAGCAGGCTTATGGTGAAAAGAAGCCTCTCCCTCATCACTAGTGTTATTTTGCTAACCCTGTCTCCAGGTAGCTGCAGCAATCCGGGACTCCTCTGATGCTTCCCAGGCTTTTACGTGACCAACACACACCTGGCACGGGAACGAGATGATGAAGGGCAGCAAGTCCCATTGTACTTCCCTTTTGAATGACCTTTCTCTCCAGACTATACTAAAAAAAATTTACAATTCCAAAAATCCTAGGTTTCTAGCTGACCCTCTTTCTAAAGAGAAAATCAGCTGACTTCAACAACAACAACAACAACAAAAAACAAGGTGCTTGGGAGTCAAAACATATCAAACTTTAATTGCATATTTTAAATTCTTAAGAATTCTGTTTATGCCTTAAAGCATCTGCATTTTTTTGGTATTGAAAGCAGAAAAAAAATCCAAATGATGCAAACAACAACAACAACAAAAGCGACTTCAGCGTATTGAGTGCAGTCTGAATGGCCGTGGGGTGGGAACAGGGTATGTTAGAATGCAGGCTGTCTGCTCCTCAACCCTCAGCAGGCCCATGGTCTGGTAAGATAACAAAAGTGATTCTGGAAGTCTCAAAATGTTTATTAGAAATTTTTACTTGTTCCCAGTCCAACCAAAAGGCATTACAGACCACTCTGTAGGTTATTTCTTTTCATCTCAGTCTCACTAGACCAATACATTGATCACTTCTCTGTCCTGTACTCTGATATGAAAAGAGAGTGGATGGTGTTTGTGTAATCACATCAGCACATGAAGGACACAAACTGACATACAGAGTGCCACATAAAAGGCCAGGCGCACCGAGAGAACGCGGAACAACGCACAGCTTTCATAAACCAGCGCCAGCTATTCTAATATCCTGACATTTAAAATCTGCACTGTCAGAATCTGCAGCAAGCTCTCCCCTGTCTCCTAATCTCAGTGATGTCATCTTTGGCTAGCAAATAACTTGAAAGAAGAAATAAGACACTAAAACAGAAAAAGGATTGATAACCATGGTTGCCAAAAGGAGAAGGCACCAATTCCAAATTTACAAGCACCAGGTACAGTGATGTGGGCCGAACCTCTTGGAGGTGGGAGGGGGGGGGCGGTCAGGAAAAGATGGGGTGGCAACCACCCTGGGGTCACAATGCTGAAAAGTTGAAGGCAGAAAGCATTGAGGTCCACGTTCCCTTTAAGCTACAGTGTCCAACGACAGTTGCAGTAAATGATCTTTGTAACACTTGGGAAGGGAGAAGAGGGAGATTTAAGCCAACTCAATTTATAAATCATAACTATACCCCATGTTTAGGGAAATGTGAGTTGCATCAGGATGCTTGGCATGATAAAGGTTATGATGCAGTCTGGCAATATATATTAGTTTCCAAAAAAGCGTATTATCACTTAGGTGGTTGTCTCAGAAAAGAACAAGAGAAACTTTCTAGAAGGCCAACAGGGTCGCGGTTACTCTGAAAATTACTCTATGCACAAAGTAGAAATTGCAGGCCATGCAGGAACAGAGTCAGGCCTTCCGAGGAGACTGCCTGCTCTGAAGCTGCTGACTGGGAAGAGCTGCCATTGGTGGGGCTCGGGGGCTCCGGCGGGAGAGGCGGTTCCCAGAGTCACAAGAGATGTGCAGGCCATGAGATTTCCCCAGCACGTGGGCAGAGTGTGAGATGCAGTGGAGCTCTCTGGGAAGTGGCGCCAACATGGAGGAACGAGCAAAGAATTAAGGCAGATGGAGCACAGGACTGGAAGTATATGCCTTTTTTGGTAATAGCTGCTTGTCCAGAGAGATGTGATGCAGATGGCTAGGTGATGTCTCGTAATACCTGATATCCCGGATAACACAGTAGTCCATACCAAGTGTTCAAAGCCACCAGTTTCTCAGGAGGCAGATGCATATCTGACATCCAGAACAGGAGCCTGAGGCCAAGAGAAAAAAAAAAAAAAAAAAAAGGATCAAAGAGTAGGTAAACAACACAAGCTGCTATTTCCAGTGTACTGAAAAGAGAAGGTAGCCAGCAAACCTGCAGAGCAAACACCGAGTTCTTTTTTTTTTGGAGGGGAGACAGGATTCACTCTGTCTCCCAGGCTGGAGTGCAGTGGCGCTATCTCGGCTCACTGCAATCTCCGCCTCCTGGGTCAAGCGATTCTTCTGCCTCAGCCTCTCAAGTAGCCGCAACTACAGGCACCTGCCTCCACGCCCAGCTAATTTTTGTACCTTCAGTAGAGACGGGGTTTCACCATGTTGGCCGGGCTGGTCTCGAACTCCTGACCTCGTGATCTGCCTGCCTCGGCCTCCCAAAGTGCTGGGATTACATGCGTGGGCCCCCACGCCCAGCCCACCATGTTCTTAAGGGCAGGGCAAGCGTGTGGCCTCTCCAGCCAGACGTCTTGGCCTCAAACCCCGATATGTGCAAAGAAGTTATCAGTCTTTTTGAGTTTCAGTTTCATCATGTGCAGAAGACACATAGTGATAATACCTACTTCACCAGGATTAAATTTAAGTGCCTGAAAACGGCCCGGCACAGTGGCTCACGCCTGTAATCCCAGCACTTTGGGGAGGCTGAGGCAGGTGGATCACTTGACGTCAGGAATTCGAGACCAGCCTGGCCAAAAAGGCAAAACCTTTCTACTGAAAAGAAATATTGGCCGTGCGTGGTGGCACACACCTGTAGTCCCAGCTACTTGGGAGGCTGAGGCACCAGAATCAAGAGCTCGGGAGATGGAGGCTGCAGTGAGCTAAGATCGTACCACTGCACTCACTTGCTCTGGGCAACAGAACGAGACTCCGCCTCAAAAACACAAATGAAAAAAAAACCTGAAAAGGGCATATAAGCACAGTGGCAGCCCCAACTCCTCTCACCGGCTTGAGGGCATGCTGTGGCACCCAGCCCGTTCAGCACCCAGTCACTGGTTCTAGCTGGGATACAGGAGCCCATATGATCCCAGGATCTTCTTTAAAAGCTATGAGGCATTTCCTAACTCCCCTCTCCCATTTTTTAAAAAGGACTCCCAGACCCAAACCTAAAGGCTGCATAGCGTCTTACTGCTCTCCGCCATGCTCATGGCATCTCATTGCTGGAGAAACAACTGGGCCATGCATCCAAAATCGCAAAAGTGATTGTTCCTTCAGCTAAAAACCATACCATGTACAAGAACCGTTCTTAGATACAGGAGGAGATTTCTCCTCACTGGTAACAGACTTAATCATTTCATAATTTTAAGTGACATCTTTCTGTCCAACCCATGGCACCCTTTCTTCAGTGTAAGGTTGGATATGACACTGTTCCCAACCCACCCTTGTCCACGTCAAATAACTATGAATTTCAAAAGCTCAAAATGCCTTGGGCTACCTACCTGCCTCTAAGCCCTGAAGGAAATAATCTATAACTGACAGACCATTCTGTTACTAGAACTTCTAGGAATTCTCATGTTCTCCCTGTGGCTTCTGCATAATACATAAAACCTGAGGGCAGAAGGGACAGGCAAGACACCAGCAGACATCTTTCTCAGCTGTTGGACTCTACAGGACAAATAAAAAGGTGAAATTACACACACCCCAAGTTCTGTGGACTCACCAGACAGACAAGTAAGCCAGCATTCTAACAAGTTCCCTTAGGCCCTTGGACACAGAGAAGCAGCTGGTCACTAGATTAATTTCCTTCTGCAAACTAACATATGGAGAACATAAAACTAGGTGGCAGGGCAGGGGTGGCACTACAAGAAGCAGAAAAAGAAAGAAACTCAAGAAATAGGCCGGGCGCGGTGGCTCACGCCTGTAATCCCAGCACTTTGGGAGGCAGAGGCGAGCGGATCACTTGAGATCAGCAGTTTTGAAACCAGCCTGGTCAACATGGCAAAACCCCATCTCTACTAAAAATACAAAAATTAGCCAAGCATGGTGGTGCACACCCATAATCCCAGCTACTAGGGAGGCTGAGGGCTGAGGCAGGAGAAGCACTTGAACCTGGGAGATGGAGGTTGCAGTGAGCCGAGATTGAGCCACTGCACTCCAGCCTGGGTGACAGAGGGAGACTCTGTCTCAAAAAAAAAGAAAAGAAAGGTATGAGGGGGTACATTTTAAATGACTAGCGGAGTGAAAAAGTTTGTAAAGGGATATAAGGACTATGAAACTAAACACGAGTTAGATAATACCATTCTTCATTTTGTTTTGCAGAGAAGGCTGGGTAAATAGAGACATGGAAGATCAATCACCAAGGAAAAACTATGATCTGCTGCTTGGAGGAGCCATAACTAGACTGTGAAAAGAAAGACGGTGCTTTGATAATGCAATCCACACAGTAAGTGGATCATTACGGAAGAACCTTCTGGGCTAATAACAAGGTTAAAAAAAAAATACTTGACTCACTTAAGTCAGTCAACCAATGATCCAAGAATAAGAGAATGAAGAAAAAAACATATGCACAACAACTGACATCCTGTTGGTAGGGACTCTTGGTCCTAAATTTACTATGAGATTTGTTATGCCAGCCCAGCCAACACTGGCTTTGATCAAATGCGAAGAGGGAATAGAGCCAGCGTTCCCAACTGTTTCTGCTTCCAGTCATCCTGGGACTGAAGCCGGAAAACACACACACAAGAAGCAAGCTTTCATTCCTGCAAATTCTAATGGTTCTTCCCCAGCAGTCTCCAGCTTTTCAATGCTTCCTAAACTGAGTGCTAACAGGGGCAATTAGTGCTGGTACAAAAATCACTGAAAATAAAAAGAAAGAAGAATAAAGAAAAAAATCACTGCTGAAAGATAAAAACACCATCATTTAATTCACATGCTCTTTTCAGGCAGAGCTATGCATGGGGGTGATTCAGGGGTACTGACCTTGGCAATATTATAGACGTGGTACACTTATTATAAAGATTTTCTGGCAAAAGGCTCTAAAGAATCTAATTCTAACAAATTTAATATGTTTCAATGGTGTTCTTACAGATGGCTGTGCCTTGAGGTCCTTTCTCCAGTCAGCAAAGAGGCCCTGCATGGAGTGGCGGCACCACGCTCCCAGGGGATGCCAATACCTCACGAGGTACTTCCATGCTCAGGTCAGGAGGGGCCTTCTGGGCTGTTTCCAGAGCCAGGCCCTTGGAGCAAAATGGTAGCACACGCAATACAAAATAGGTAATCTCAAAACATTCCAGTATGGTTTGAAAAGGCTTTGATGTGAAAGTGACTTTCCTTATAAAGCTAAATTAATTCTTAAATTACCATGCCTGTGAACAAATTCAGATGCAAAGTGATTGGCAAGTAACTCTTTCTTATGCCCAGCCCCAGGCTCTTCTGCTCTGGGAATAGAGGGACAAATGTAACAGCAAGGCAGGCCAGACTAGATGGGGAAATGGCAGGTGCCCCTGACACAGGAAGCAGGGAGGTGACAGATGAGACCAGGGCTATCATTCCAGAAATTAGCCACCATCACAGAAGTTCCAGCCAGCCACAGAATTGTCCCCATCAATACTTAAGCCAATCAGCCCCAAAGAGCATCAAAGGCTGAAAGATCTGGATGGCAGGGAGAGGCCTCAGGAGCTCCTGGCTGGCTCGCTGTGCTGTGTCATGATGATGTGACCGCACATTGCAGATGACGGAGCTTCATCGACATCCCTCACAGACAGGACAGCTTTCACTGCATTTTTACTTTTTGTTTATGCCCCCACTCCCCTGTCTTTGTCACTCAAAATTTTACTGTATTTAAGGAAAAACTGATAATGCAGAGTATTTTGTAGCTGGAGGAAATCAGGATGGAATTCAGGATTTGCCCAGAAATTAACATGTGAATAATATACAGGCACCAAGAACTGGAGTCAATGCATACACATCCTGGCTATTTACAGGTAAGAGTGAAGTTACTAATACAGCTGATACCTAAAAATCTCTATAGCTGAAGAAATTCATCACTTTAGAAACTGGAGTATCAAGCGTGAACCTGACGAGAGAAGCGACTGTTTTGTTTCAGATTTACCTCGTCTTCCTCTTCGGGCATCTTAATGGAATTATCTGGGGACTTCACAGGCTTCTGGTTACTGGGCCCATTGGTCTCTTCTTTACCATGTTCTGCCTCCCATTCTTGTAAAACTTCATCTATGTTGAAGCGGCGTCGATAATTTACAAAAAAGTTTTTCACTTGTACCACTGATTTGTTCCCAATCACGTCTGAGATGGCCTGAAAATCTCGGCCATATTTCCTGATGGCTAAGGATGTAAGAAAGCATTTTTTAAAATACAAGAGAAAAACATTCTTTTTAAAACCACAAGTGACACTTACCTCTTTATCCAGATAAGAAAACATACAGGCTTTTAACAGCAGGCAATAATTTCGTGTATTATTAGAGTAGGAAAAAGTACCAGTCAATTCTAGACACATTCTGGAGATGACCGACCTTGTCATTTTGATATCTGTCTTCCCATTACATGTCACATAACAGCTGAAGTCACCCAGCAATTGCCCTAGGGTTGGGGACATTCTGCATTCATCTTTTGGTATCGCAGGTCCAGAGCACCCCCAACCTTTAAAGCCGAACACTCTGTCTGCTTCTTTTGGGGTTTTGTACTTCCTGACTAGTCAGAGCTCGATGAGTAACTAGTAAAATGAAATACACCTTTAGAAGACTCAGGGTTCCCGGTTAAGTTTTTACAACTTCTGAGAAGTGGGAAAGGAAAAGAAAAAAGCCCAAAGGAATACAGTAATTTGGCTAAAATGATATCCACTAGGACATAATTGTCCAAGAATCTAGGTGCTGGGAGTAGGGCAGGACATAACTTTTCCCTAAAATCTACCAATGCTCCTAAGCTCTTTTTTTTCCCCTTTATTTAAAAAAAAAATTTTTTTTTTAAAGTCAGGGTCTCCCTCTGTTGTCCAGGCTGGAATGCAGTGGTGTGATCATGGATCAATGCAGCCTTGAGCTCCTGGGCTCAAGCAAATGCATCAACCTTCCAAAATGTTGGGATTACAGGTGTGAGCCACCACAGCCGGCCTCCTAAACTCTTTAGAAGAACTTCCCCCTACCTTGTACGGCGAGAAGCTGCTCTTCTGTAGTCCAACGTGCATTACATTTCTGAATGACCTGGATATCCAAATGAGTCATTTTAGCACATGACATTTAGAGATGGGTATGTCCTTATGAGCTTAACAAACCTTTCGTTTTCTCTTATCGGAATTTTAACATCAACTGGGTTCATAAAATTATGTCCATATACTCTTCCAAGAGATGTATACTGGGGATGTATCACACCGATATTAAATTCTTAAACATGTAAAACTTGAATATGACTTCTGAGATGATGTTAACATAATCCTACCTCTGGAAGTCGATATGGTTCTATTCCACCATCAAGTTTTTCTTTGAGAGCACTGTTCGTCTGTTTAATATTCTGGATCTAGGAAGGAAAAAATAATTTTCATTTTAAAAATAAAAACTATATAAAGGTATGAAAACAGAACTTAAAAACCTAAAGAAACAAAAACTCAAGAGTAAAGACGTTACTAACATCTGTTTTAGCTGAATTCTGAGATCCCTATGGTATCCTTTGAGGCATCTAACTAGGTTTATTATTTGCTTGTTCAGAGCAACAGATAAGGTACAACCCAAGGAGGAGGGGATGGAGGGCTCTCACGTACACAGTCCTGGATCCACAGCTTCCTAACAGGTGATACCTGAGCAGCAAAACACCTACCTGGAGTCTTACATAAAAGACAGAAGAAATCCCTGGGCTTACTACCACATAGGATTGAACTGAAGTAACAGAGCAGCCACAGTAAGGACCAAAAAGGCCCAGTCTTTACAACAGAACTGCGGGTGCAGCCTCACAGCGCCCCAAGATCACTGTGCTGTCCACCGCTTCTACACAGGGCAGAAGTGCACAAGCATAGATTTCTTTAACGATGGGGGGGCGGGGAAAACACAATGTCAGTGAGATTTCCAGAAGTCTAACTTTGATTAACTGTCACGTCTTCACTTTCCTACAAATTATCTTTTTCCACATTACTGCCTTGGCTCAAGGTAATCTTTCACTGTCCTTACCCAGTCGAAAGAAAGACCACAAACAATACCAACCTCCCAGGCTATGGCTGCTCCTTAATTTTCCCATGGACCCTTGAATGAGACAGGTCACGGAAGTATGCTATTTTCTCTCTACTCCAAGTAGAGGGCATATCCGTGTCAAGCACCAGGGAACTCTGAACTCCAGCATTTTTCATCTTTGAATAATCACACAAGCAACTAAGAAAGCCAACGGAAGAGGAGCTTGATTTTCTCAAGTAAAATGTAAAAGACATTCATGAGTAGAAGATGCTACCCGAAAATTTTTAAATTTTTTTCACTTGTAATTAATCTCAATTTAAACAACCACACATGGGGCTGCTGGCTGCCATGCTAGACAATACAATCTCTTAGGATCTTGCTCAGTGGTCTTTCAGTTACCGAAAACCCAGGAAAATTGCAAAGTACTCAGATTATGTTCACTGGATTCCTTTTTGGCTAAAAATGCAACATAGCAACTTTTGGCAGGAAAAAGTCAAGGTTTAGAATATTACATGTCCTCTTCGCATTCCAGTGAAACAGACCACTCTTGTCACTCTAGCTGGTTGTTCATAGATAGTACAAAACTGGGTATATACTGCACTGTGATTAAGTAACGTTATAAAAGAAGCAGAGAGAGTAAATGCAAAACATCTAAAATTCTGAAGTAAAAGCTAGCTCTAAATGCTCAGTAGCCTATACCCCTCTTCCTGATGCATTTTCCATATCAGAAATATCTAGGCTGCATATATACCATGGAATACTATGCAGCCATAAAAAAGGATGAGTTTATGTCCTTTGTAAGGACATGGATGAAGCTGGAAACCATCATTCTGAGCAAACTATCGCAAGGACAGAAAACCAAACACCGCATGTTCTCACTCATAGGTGGGAATTGAACAATGAGAACACTTGGACACAGGAAGGGGAACATCACACACCGGGGCCTGTCGTGGGGTGGGGGGAGTGGGGAGGGATAGCATTAGGAGATATACCTAATGTAAATGACGAAGTGGGTGCAGCACACCAACATGGCACATGCATACATATGTAATAAACCTGCACGTTGTGCACATGTACCCTAGAACTTAAAGTATAATTTAAAAAGAAGAAGAAGAAGAAGAAGAAGAAATATCTAGGCTGTGTAGTCCCAACTACTTGCGAGGCTGAGGTGGGAGGATAGCTTGAGTCTGGGAGGCAGGGGTTGCAGTGAGCCGAGATCGCACCACTGCACTTCAGCCTGGGTGACAGTGCCAGACCCTGCCAAAAAAAAATTAGGCTAGTGCAGTGGCTCACACCTGTAATCACAGCCCTTTGGGAGGCCAAGGCAGGAATGATCATTTGAGCCCAGGAGTTCAAGAACAGCCTGGGTGACACAGCAAGACCCTGTCTCTACCAAAAAAAATTTAAAATTAGCCAGGTGTGGTGGTGCTCACCTGCAGTCCTACCTACTTAGGGGGCTGAGGTGGGCAATTGCTTGAGCCCAGGCCTTTGAGGCTACTGTGATCCATGACTGTATCACTACAGTCCCAGGATGGACAACAGAGCAAGATCCTGTCTCCAAAAAACAAAATACGCCCCCTTCCGCCCGCCAAACATCTAGTGTTTATTAAGCAGGAAAAAAACAGAGATTACTGCCACCATCATGCTAACTGGAAAGTGAGTGGCAATGAAATAGGTAAGAAATAGGATGCAAAGGTAATCACACTTAAAGAAAAAACAAGATGAAAAAGAAAAGCCATCCACTTGTCCTGACGCCCTACCTAGACACCACCCTCCCACCCAACCCTCAGTCATACAGAACTTTCTGTTTTCTACTTTACTGTGGGCACAGTGATTCCTCTTTTAACGTCAGATCACTTTATTCTCCACTCAGAGGAAGACCTGATGCAACCAGCACTGTTCACTGGCTAATTTAAGAGACATGCCCAGCCCCCTTCTCGCTGGTAGAGGCTGATGATGTCTTGGGAAGGAGGAAGAGCAGTACGCAACACACGGGCACACAGAATTCAGCTAAGGAGCTTCCGGTAAGGCTTTTGCTTGTCCTGCTAAAAGGGACAGACAGGTTACCTCCACCCCCACCTCCTCTTCATACTGCCCTGAATGCAGATGTGAGGGTTGCAAAATGGCTCCAGTAGCTTCCAACATGAGGCAACAAGCAAGATGAAAAGCCAACAGCTGAGAATGGCACAGTAGAAGACCTGAAAAGTACCTGGGTCCCTGAGAGCATGACTGAACACATGAACTAACACCAGTAGCCACTGATGTTGGCACTTCTTGCTATTTGAGAAAAATAAACCCTAAATTGTTTAAGCTGTTGTTGGTCGAGTTTGCTGTTATTTTCAGAATATATCCTTGATATAACAAACATGGCGGCCTCCAGAACAAGTGGCCCAAGTGAACTGACTGCCCATTTTGAGTCTAGAAGCACATTTGGCAATGAACACACTGCTGCACTGTGGCGCTAAAAGGCTGTGGAAAGGAAATCACCCACCTCCTCTCTGAGTGAGGCTGAGTCCTCCCTCTTCATAATTGTGAGCGACCTTCAAATTTTAAAAATTCTTGCTCTTGACCCTGCTCTGAAAACTAAAGAATCTTTTCTCTCTCACCCTATGGAGTCAGTAACACCTCGGTGCAAGAGGAAGGCCTCTTTTTCTTTTCTCAATATATTAAACAGCAACCACCAGGAGCTCACTCAGCAGAGGGAGAAAGGAGCATCCTTGTAAAGGAAGATGACAATGTCAACAAGAGCTCACAGTCCGAGACAGTTCTTCCAGTGCAAACAGAACTTCAAATGCTCTCTCACACAGTAGCCCGGACATATTCTGTGAGATCAGGCAGGCCAGGATTAATCTCATTTGAAAAGAGGCCTAGAAAGATTAAGTGATTCTCCTAAGATTAGAGTGCAGCTGTGCCAGCAGCCACAACAAGAAGCCGCTCCTCTGAGCACACAGAGTGTGCTTGGGTCCTGGTCTGGGCTGCCTCCCTAAACCACAAGAAAGACAGCAGCACGCCCTGCTCTTCGCGTCTATGAGATGACAGTTGGTCTACTGTTTGACCTTCCAAGGGAACCATCAAGATAAATCAAAAGCAGCAAAAACCAAAAATAGTCAGTCAGTCAACAACTTGCTGATGGATTGCTGGAAACTGAATTCCAGAGAGAGAATGAAAGGACAGGACCCAACTACTAGGTTGAATTTTCAGTTTAAATGTACTATGCAATCAGATTAAAATAATAAGCTACATAGCAGGCAAAAATAATTATAAAAAGTAATTTAAAAAACAATATCCTTTACAAGAGCACCAAAAAAGTACCAAATATCATGGAATGACTAACAAAAGATGCGTTAAGTTCTTACACAGAAAACAATACAACATTGAAAGAAATTACAAACCTATAGAAGTAGAGGGGTATATCAGGTTCACTGATCAGAAAACTCAATAAAGACGTTAATTCTCCATTTTTATCTATAGATGCAATATAATCCCAATCAAAATTCTAATAGAATTATTTTTCTGAAAATTGATTAATTCTAAATTTTATATGGAAAGTAAAAGGCCAGGGATAACCAAGACAACCTTGGAGAACTTATATTACACCAGATAACTAAATTAATAAAGTACATAAAGTTAGGACAGTATGTATTGGTGAAGGATGGACAAAGAGATTAAAGGAACAGAGAACCTCAAACCAGACCCATATGCATACAGACACTGGATGTAAAACAAAGGTCCTGCTGCGTTGCAAAGGATAAAGGACAGTTTCTTCAATAAATACTTGACCAAATTGATACTCATATGAAAACAAAACAGTGACTATTAATCCGACATGTAACAACAAATACAGAAAAACATTTCTAGATCAAAATGTAAAAGGTAAAACAACACTTCTAAGACTAACATGAGAGAATATCGTCATGACCTTGAGAAAGGTGAACAGAACTCAAAAACACTAACCTCAGAAGACTAAGAAACTAAACTACCTTAAAATGAAGAATTACTGTTCATCAAAAGATACCATTGAGAGTCACAGAATGCAAAACGTATTTACAGCATTTAAAATACAAGTTGTAGAAAACAACTCAGAGCCTAAAGAATACCTATAAACCAATAAGAAAATACGCAACCTGACAGAAAAAAAACAGATGAGACTTGAGTAGACATGTCACAAAAGAGGATATCCAAATGACCAACAAATGGATGAAAAGGTGAGCAACCTCATTAGTCATCAGGGAACTGCCAAATAAAAAGTATAATGAGGCATCATTATAACCCATCAGAAGGGCTAAAATTTAAGACTAGCAAAATATGGCAATGATGTAGAGCAGTGGTTCTCAAATGGGGACAATTTTGCCCCTGTGAGGTAATCCGGTGATGCCTAGGGATATTTCTGTTGTCACAACTGGTAGGGGGAGGGTGCTACTAGCATTTACTGGGTCAAGACCAGGGATGCTGCTAAACATCTTCCAGTGCACAGAACGGCCCATCATGAGGATAGTGCTACAGCTGGGAAACGCTGATGTGCAAACAAAACGCACATAAAACGACAGGACCACTTTGAAAAACTGTTTAGCTCTCAGGTTGAAAGAAAGCCAGACATAAAATAAACAGTACCACATGACTTTCCTTTATATAAAATTCAAAAATGGACAAAAACAACTTATGGTTTTAAAAATCAGAACAGGGCCGAGTGTGGTAGCTCACACCTGTAATCTCAGTACACTTTGGGAGGCTGAGGCGGGCAGATCACTTGAGCTCAGGAGTTCAAGACCAGCCTGGGGAACATGGCAAAACCCCGTCTCTACCGAAAACACAAAAAATTAGCCAGGTGTGATGACAAGCGCCTGTACTCCCAACTACTTGGGAGGCTGAGATGGGAGGATCATTTGAGCCCCGGAAGCAAAGGTTACAGTGAGCCAAGATCGCACCGCTGCACTCCAGCCTGGGCAACAGGACAAGACACTGTCTCAAAAACAAAATAAAATTTAAAAAAATCAGGGTCGGGCGCGGTGGCTCATGCCTGTAATCCCAGCACTTTGGGAGGCCGAGGCGGGCGGATCATGAGATCAGGAGATCGAGACCATCCTGGCTAACATGGTAAAACCCCGTCTCTACTAAACATACAAAAAACAATTAGCCGGGTGTGGTGGCGGTTGCCTGTAGTCCCAGCTACTCGGGAGGCTGAGGCAGGAGAATGGCGTGAACCGGGGAGGCAGAGCTTGCAGTGAGCCGGGATCGCGCCACTGCACTCCAGCCTGGGCGACGGAGCGAGACACTGTCTCAAAAAAAAAAAAAAAAAAAAATCAGAATAGTGGCCACCTACAAGGAGGAGTCAGGTAATAAAAGAGGGGTGGAGTTGCTGAGGGAATGCAACATTCCATGGAATAGTGACCAGGAGGGAAAATGCATGGGCCTGGGGGCAACATTCCGTTTTTTGATCCAGATGCAGGTTACTGGGGTATGTTCATATTGTGAGAAATCATGGAGACACAGACACATATATAATATAAATATGATATTCATATGCTTTGCTATATACTTCAGAAATACTTTCAGATCACACTATATCCATACACTTCAATTTATATGTTCATTAAAAAGAAAAACAATGGGCTGGTACTCAAGATCTGTCCAATTCCTTCAAAACAAAATGCTCCTTTGAGATTTGCGGAAAGAGAACATTCACATATATGAATAACAGAAACACCTCTAAAGTGCTAATTAATTCTTTTACATCCAAGGCCAGGCTTATGAGTACCTGTCGTTTGACTGAAACCAATTCCATGTCTAGTTGTCTCAGCACCGTGGTAGCAGCAGTGGCATTGGCAGAAACAGCCTCCACATCTTCTTGAGAAAGAAACATTCCTTTTGGAGGTTTCCTTTTTGCTCTATTTTTAGCTTGTGTGCTATGTTTTTCTTTTTTGACCTGAGGAACTGTCTCAGTAGGGGGAACCTGCATGATATACACAGGTGATGAATGAAACTTAAAAAAAAGTCAAATGATCAGTAATAAACATATTTATTTCCTTAACATGGCACCAAAACAATCTAAGACAAATACCATGCCCTATCAGAACCAAATGAGATCTATAAATTCTAACAGGCAGTTCACAGACAGAATTTGGGCTACTGAGTTTTGACTAAACACCACGAAACTGTGTTCCACTCCTTCTTGTACAAATACTTCCTTACTCTATCATTTCAAGCCAATGAAAATAAGAATTCTCAGCTTCCTCTAGTAATATAGAAAGAAAAAAATCTGTATTCTCTGCTAATGAGTTTTGTGGCCACACACACATCTGTATTTAGCTACATTAAATTACAGCTTTTTATACACATTTTTGGATAACACAATTTTTACAGCAACTTATGTAACTTACTCTAAAATAATATACTTTATCATTTTAAAATGCATGACGGCTATTAATTTCTGTAAAACCAAAACCTTCAGAAATGAAACACAGTAAAATCTTGTCAAGTTAAAGAATATAACTTACTGGTAACCATTTTAAGAACAAGAAGTTTTTATAATTGCTCATAATTCCATCTTGTTAGTGCATTAGCATTCACTGATAAAGCTGAAAATATGACTTTCTGCTTCATATTTTAAAAGACTGAGCTAAAGACACTGCAAAACTATAATGGTAGTGATAATTTCTTCAACAAGTGGGTAATACAAAAATATTAGTAGGCAATAAACTGCTGTGTATGGGACTACGATGTTTAATAAAGATCACCAACTGACTACGTCTGTTCTAGTATCATTTTAATACTTAAAAAAACTACGGGCCAGGTGGCTGGGCATGGTGGCTCACGCCTGTAATCCCAGCACTTTGGGAGGCTGAGGCGGGCGGATCACGAAGTCAGGAGATTGAGACCACCCTGGCTAACACAGTGAAACCCCATCTCTACTAAAACTACAAAAAATTAGCCAGGTGTGGTGGCGGGCGCCTGTAGCCCCAGCTACTCGGGAGGCTGAAGCAGGAGAATGGCGGGAGGCTGAGGCAGAAGAATGGCATGAACCTGGGAGACGCAGCTTGCAGTGAGCCGAGATTGCACCACTGCACTCCAGCCTGGGCGACAGAGTGAGGCTCCGCCTCAAAAAAAAAAAAAAAAAAAAAGAAACTGTGGGTCAGGTGTGGTGGCTCACGGCTGTAATCTCAGCACTTTAGGAGGCCGAGGTGGGTGGATCACTTGAGGTCCGGAGTTCAAAACCAGCCTGGCCAAGATGGTGAAACTCCGTCTCTAGTAAAAATACAAAAATTAGCCAGGCATGGTTGCGGGCCCCTGTAATTCCAGCTACTTGGGAGGCTGAAGCAGAGAATTGCTTGAACCTGGGAGGCGGAGGCTGCAGTGAGCTGAGATCGGACCACTGCACTCCAGCCTGGGCAACAGAGCAAGACTCCATCTCCAAAAAAAAAAAAAAAAAAGATTTAGCCATTTTCTTTCTGAATCAGAAATAACACTATATAAATAAGAATTATAAAAATTGTATGAAATCAAGTGTTTTCTCTCATTTAAAATGTGCCACTGAAAAACCTAGTAAATAGCAATACATCAACACAAAGCTTAATAAAAACTACAACTACAATTTGATTTCCCAAACAATCTAATTTAGCTAACCCTCAGGATCTTATTTGGGCATTCATATAAATTATGCAGAAAAAAACGACCAATTTCCAATTTGGTGATATACAACCAAAAAAAAAAACAAAAGCCTTAACAATGTATCTAGAACACGTTGACTCAACAATACAACTTCCAGGAATCGGTTCTAATGAAAAAAACCTATGAGCACAAATAGTGAGTTATGTGAGAATCAATCCAGCATTGTTTATAAAAGCAAAAAACAGGAGGAATAAACAACTGGGAAATCCACATAGGATAAGGTAACTCAATTATGAAACATTCATGTGACAGAATAATATATAGCTACGTATACAAATATATTTGACATAAAAAAAAATTCAAGGTCCAGCCTGGCCAACATGATGAAACCCCATCTCTACTAAAAATACAAAAAAAAAATTAGCAGGGCGTGGTGGCATGTGCCTGTAATCCCAGCTACTCGGTAAGCTGAGGCAGGAGAATCACTTGAATCCGGGAGGCAGAGGTTGCAGTGAGCCAAGGTCATACTACTGCACTCCAGCCTGGGCAACAGAGTGAGACTCTGTCTCAAAAACAAAATTAAAAAAAATAAAATCAAGGGCTGGAGGTGGCTCATGCCTGTTATCCCAGCACTTTGCAAGGCCATAGTGGAAGGACTGCTTGAGCCCAGGAGTTGGTGGCTGCAGTGAGTCATGGTGCCACTGCATTCCAACCTGGGTGACACAGGAGACCCTGTCTCAAAAAAGAAAAAGAGAAAAAAAAAAATCAAGGTAGAGTAAATTTAAAAGGTTCTAAAAATTACAAAGCTCCCATTATATTATTTTTAAAAAGTGACTAGATTCAGAATTATGAATATACAGGCATATACATTTTACAGAAAGAGTTCTCAGGAAAAAGTCACCAAAAGGTTGACAGTGATTATGGATAATATTATAAATCACTTTAATTTTCCTCTTTCAGTTAGCTGTATTTCCTACCTTGTCTATAAGAAACATATATTACCGATGTCATTTTAAAGTTTTGATAAATTTAGACCCTTCTGTTTTTATAGGCTTAAAATAATAACTGTTCTTATAATTTGGAGCAGAGAGAAAGAACTCTCTGAGAAATTTTTTTGAAACTATAGACTGTGTCTTTGGAAAAATACCTCTATGAACCTATATAAAAGTTACATGCAATTGTAGAGGTTCACGAGCCCCCTGAATCCAGAAACTACAATCTCTTGTATAATGATTTTTTTTAATGATAAGATGAAACAGTCACCATGTGAGAGAGGATGGTCCTGGCTCCCCCTGGTGTGACCAAATTGCTGCTTCTGAGTAACAGGAGGGCTGTGCCGAGTCCCTGCCAGCTCCCTGCAGTCACCCCAGGCACGGCATGGGTGCCTAGGACGGGCAGATGCTGGGGCATCTATAGCGTGAATGGAGACCCTAAGGCTGCCTGGAATTCACTAGACCACTTGCTAACCTACTGAGCTAATGGCTTACGAAGAAAGTCAGTGAGGACTGCTGTTCTAGGGAACATCATTACTCATTAGTGCTATTTTCTATCCTTTAAGCCTTCCTTTATTCATATCTATTGGCAAACAAAATTATACAATCTATAAAGCAAAGACAGTATTGTTGAAAAAAAAGTCATATCATGCTGCTTTCCACATAGCACTTAATATATTAAGTAGAACAAGCAAGATGAATGTTTTATTTATGAAACTAGTAATAAAATTTATTCGCCTAAACAATACTAGGGGGAAAAAATACCTCCTTTTTGCTTTCCTTGTTTTGATCAACCTCAATGTCAATGGGATTGTTTCCATTTGTCTCTTCCAGTTCATCCTCGCTGGAAGACAAGAACAAGTTACTGAATGATTATTTTGTACTAATTTTCCGAATACAAACGATAAATTGATTTAACTGAAAATTTTGTACTAATTTTACCAAATATAAATAATAAATTGATTTAATATAAAATTAGTATGTTTTCAGGCTGCTGAGATAAAAACATCTTTGTAATTCAAACAGAATACCAACTCCATAGTTCTTTCAGTCTAAGTGATGAGAAACTACTAAAATAGATTCCTAACTTCCCAATCCAGATCTAAAACACTATTGCTCTATATTTGTAAACTGAAAATATCAAAATGAAAATGCATTTACATGTTATTTTCTCATAATTATCTATTGAGGACTAGGATATGATTACTAAACAAAACTGAGAAATTATGGGAGAATAAATTTCCACTGCATTGGGAATAAACCTGCTAACAGTAAAAAAAATCCTTTTCCAAGTACCGTCTTTCTACCCAAGGCCACACAAAGTCTGAGGCTTTTCTGGTGTCCTGGACAACTGATGTTTTAAAATTATGTTTAATTTTAAAAAGAAAACTTACATTGGTATAGCACTTTAAATGCTTTTTGTAATATCCTGAATGTAGTATTTCATTTAATTTAAAACAAAGAAACAAGAAAAGCCCCAATGTAGGTAGGAATGCAACTGTAAAAAATGAGAAAACTAAGTCTACAGAAGTCAAGTGCGAGGTGGGCCTGCCCCAGTTTGCCCACCTCGCACTGCCTCTGGAATCCATCCCAGGGGACCATGCCCACTATGCGCCACCTCCTCCCCATCCTCCACCAAGGTAGCAGGAAGCTCTAGCTGAGGAAAGAGTGTCCACAACAAGAAAGAGCCTTCGGCTAAGGGAATTTTGTCCCAGTCCCTGCCATGACTTTCACAGGCAAGTCCTGTTAGAAAGCCAACAATTTATCAGGTGCTGCTGCAGCATCTCCATCCCCGCATCCCAAAAGTGGTTGAGGTGCACATGGGAGGTGGAGGCAAAGCACTTCCTGGCCCCATCGGGACTAATGCAAAAAAAAAAGCCTCCAGGGAGTAAGAATGGAAGTGTTGGCAGGTATTCTTATTTCACACTCAAGGATATCCAATCCCACTCTGTATTATTTAATTTTGATTGCTGCTTAGTAAACTGCATCTGCTTATAGTAACAGACTTACTATATAGACAATAAACTAGGGAAATGAAAAAGCTTCATTAAAAGTTAATAAGAGTACTCATCCATAAATAAACCTACTAGTATATAAGTCAGAGGCAAAAATATGCAGATGTATCATGGTCGATAATTTTATAGGCTCTTACAATTAAAAGAGCTTTGGAGATGTTCTTAACATCACTCTCAATTTATACTTGGGCCAAGAGGTTTGAATTCTCCAAAAGTGATACTCAACTTTCAATGTGTTCTCACATGTTACTCTTTCATTTGAAATGATAAAATTCCATCCTGAGATGGGACACCGGGGACCATATATTTCATCCTCCTTCATTTTATTTTTTTATTATTAATTGATAAAAATATTACAGGAAATGTGGAAAATAGGATTTTTTAAAACCCACCTATATATCTCACCACCCTAACAAGGAAACCACTAGGTCTGCATGCTGCCTTCTGGACTTCAAACATCTTCATTTTAGAGTTAAGGAAAACAGAAGCTTGGGGAAGACGCATGTTGAAGTCACCTGCCTGTGAGTATGTACAATTTTACACATTTTAAAAAATAAATTAAAGACCTTAAACATCCCAGTGTAGCCTGTGGCATGTAAGTGGAATCTTCAGAGCTGAGACCAGAGCCCATTTCTGAGTGTGAGTACCTGGCCATTTCTACTTCTCTATGCTACATACAAGACTGAGGAAGTGATGGTTAAGAAGTATTCTCCATACTGAGCTATCCTTAAAACTAATATCCTTACTAAGAGATTATAAAATGTTTCTCTTTCTCATTCACACACAAAACACAGATGGTCAAAAAAAGAAGCAGCAACTCTAAGTTGTATTGTATTTTTGTTTCCACATGGCAAACATAAAAACACACCAAATGAATCTTGTAAAAATATACCACGTTAAACCTCAAACTACAAAATAAAAGATTCTTTTTTATTAAAAGGAGCCACCCCTTCTAAACGGGAAGGAAAAAAAATGGGTCAAAGTTAACTGACTCAAAATGGAAGTTCACTGACTGCAGGGAAAGAGTGTTGAGAAAAAATATCTGAATAATGTGACACGCTCTAATACATCTCATGAACATGTGGTTCCACCAGGAAGGCGCGGAGGGAAAACCAGTCATTCTGCCTTGCCTTTGTGTATCTGGGGCTCTTAGATAGTCCCCTAAGTGGTTAGACAACACCACAGCCATGTGCTCACCTCTCCTCCCGCTCCCGTTTTTGTTTCCGGGCATGGCGATCCATCACACTAGTTTTAGTCCTCGTCTTCTTCCAAGAATAGTAAAATTTCACCAGACTTGCTATAGATTTATCAGGAAGCTAAACATAAAAAATGAGTTGGTTTATTTAAATAAAAAAGTAATCTTTAAAAATCAAATGTTTAAGGCCGGGCGCAGCGGCTCACGCCTGTAATCCCAGCACTTTGGGAGGCCGAGATGGGTGGATCACGAGGTCCAGAGATCGAGACCATCCTGGCTAACACTGTGAAACCTCGTCTCTACTAAAAATACAAAAAATTAGCCGGGCGTGTTGGCGGGCGCCTGTAGTCCCAGCTACTTGGGAGGCTGAGGCAGGAGAATGGCGTGAACCCAGGAGGCGGAGCTTGCAGTGAGCCGAGATCACGCCACTGCACTCCAGCCTGGGCGACAGAGCGAGACTCCGTCTCAAAAAAAAAAAAAAAAAAATCAAATGTTTAGATACCTTTAATAAGGATCACTCTTCTATGTCTGAAGCCATAGCCCTTTTTTCTGATAAAAAATTGATAAGTGAATTCTGATCAATAGGTATTTTAAATTACTAAAGTTTGTAAGTGAAACTTAGTCAATAAAAGATGGTAAAATCAGTTCGAGATGAATCAAGTGTTTTCACACACCAAATGTTCTTAAATAAAACTTAGTTTATTTTTTTAAAATTCATTTTAACACTTAATGGAAATGTCAGTAAGCTTTTAAGTAGAGGTCTACCAAAGAGCTTTCCAGAATCTAAATGATAAGCCAGCTGTCCCCAGGCAGACAGAGCCCCTTGATGCACCACCTCAGACAAACATCAAAGATCCTTTGTGCCGGGCGTGGTGGCTCACGCCTGTAATCCCAGAACTTTGGGCGGCTAAGGCAGACGGATCACGAGGTCAGGAGATGGAGACCATCCTGGCTAATATGGTGAAACCCCGTCTCTACTAAAGATACAAAAAATTAGGCCGGATGTGGTGACTCATGCCTGTAATCCCAGCACTTTGGGAGGCCGAGGCGGGTGGATCACGAGGTCAAGAGATCGAGACCATCCTGGCCAACATGGTGAAATCCTGTCTCTACTAAAAATACAAAAAATTAGCCGGGCGTGGTAGCGGGCACCTATAGTCCCAGCTACTCGGGAGGCTGAGGCAGGAGAATGGCGTGAACCCGGGAGGCGGAGCTTGCAGTGAGCTGAGATCGCGCCACTGCGCTCCAGCCTGGGCAACACAGTGAGACTCCATCTCAAAAAAAAAAAAAAAGATACAAAAAATTAGCCGGCCGTGGTGGCACTCGCCTGTAGTCCCAGCTACTCAGGAGGCTGAGGCAGGAGAATCGCTTGAACCCGGGAGGCGGAGGTTGCAGTGAGCCAAGATCATGCCACTGCACTCCAGCCTGGTGATAGAGCGAGACTCCGTCTAAAAAAAAAAGTCCTTCGTATGGGTCTAATCTTTTGGGAGTCCCAACAAGAGGGACTGGGGTGGGTGGGGAGGGTCCAGTCACAGACGATAGGATGGGAAGTGCTAGAAGTGCTTTACTCCTGTAACTGGAAAACTCCCATTGACAGAGCAGCATGTACTAAGCTGAATCTAAAGGGGAACTTTATCAAAAATGGGAATATTTATGTTTGAGTATGATATCCCTATCTCAAGTATGCTGCAAAAGAGAGTTAGACAGGAGAAAAAAAATAGAACTCAGTGGTCTCATCTACTTACCATTTGTTGGATTCTATGAAAAGTTTTCCCATGAAAACTAAAGGCTTGCTCAAATAAGACTTTATCTTCCACAGTCCACTCATCTGGGAAAGGGGTAAAGTTGGGCAAATCAGCCAATGACTTTTCGATATTATGTTTATGCCAGAAGAGCATCCCAAGAGCCTACAAAAATGATATCAGTAAAATTTTTGATCAAACAAAAAACAATGAAAATGGAAATGAGACCAGCAAAAGAAAAGTAAAAACGACTTCATATTTAGACAAACTAACTCATCTACAGTGCTAAGTGGCAGACACTGTCAGAGGCCCCTTTTTCTATTCTTTGTAACTGTGGTAATATACACATACTTTTTTTTTCAGGTGATGTAATTTTTATTATAGGTATAATGTCTTTTAATATAGGTATAAGTATCAAGAAAGAGTGAAGCAATTTAAATAAATTATTTAATTTTCAAACAATATGCAATATGTTTTAATTGGAAATTACACATACAATAAAAATATTTTTCTTGGAAATGATAAGTATACAATTCAGGATGGTGATAACTTCTTAGGTACAGCAACAAGGGAAGGTGGTATTTGTTAAGTATGGCAACATATGTATCATCAGGGAAGTGGTCACAGAGAAACTATAAATAATTCTTCTAAAATAAATTTTAAAAAATTTATTATTATTATTATTATTATTATTATTATTATTATTTGAGACAGGGTCTGGATCTGTCACCCAGGCTGGAGTGCAGTGGCACTCACTGCAACCTCCACCTCCCAGGCTCAAGCAATCCTCCTTGATCACCTCAGTCTCCCAAGTAGCTGGGATACAGGCACATGCCACCACAACCGGCTAATTTCTTGTACTTTCTGTAGAGACAGGGTTTTGCCATGTTGCCCAGGCTGGTCTTAAACTCCTGGGCTCAAGTGATCTACCCACTTTGGCCAGAAGTAGAATTAGTGGATAATACGGTAATTCTATTTTTAATTTTTTAAGGAGCTGCCATCCTGTTTTCCCCACCAGGTGTACCGTTTTACATTCCCACCAACAGTGAATGTCCTTGTCTCTTACTACCTGTTTAAATTTAAAGTCTATTTTGACTGATATTATTATAATCACTCCTGCTTTCTTTTGGTTACTACTTGCATGGGATACCATTTTCCACCCTTTCACTTTAAAATTGTGTTTTTGGAACTAATGTAAATTTCTTGTATATACTGGGATCCTGTATTTTTTACCCATTCTGCCAATCTCTGTCCTTTGGAAAGTTTAACCCATTATATTTAAAGTAATCACTGATAAGGAGGGACTTCTGTCATTTGGCTATTTGTTTTGTACATTCCTTAAAGTTTTTTATGTCCTTCATTTCCTGAATTACTGTTTTTTTAGGTTTTGTTTTTGTTTTTGTTTTTGTTTTTTGAGACAGGGTTTCACTCTCCTTGCCCAGGCTGGAGGAGCAATGTCATGATCTTGGCTCACTGAAACCTTCTCCCTTCCAGGCTCAATCAATTCTCCTGCCTCAGCCTCCTGAGCAGCTGGGACTACAGGTGCGTGCCACCATGCGCAGCTAATTTTTTTTTTTTGTAGAGACAGGGTTTCGCCATGTTGCCCAGGTTGGTCTCCAACTCCTGAGCTCAAGTGATCTGCCTGAAGTGCTGGGATTATAGGTGTGAACCACCACATCCAGCCTCCTTTTTATGTTTTGTTGATTATTTATAGTGAAAGATTTAAATTCCTTTCTATTTCCTTGTGTATATATTCTATAGCTATTTTCTGAGGCTGGGTGTTGTGGCTCACACCTGTAACCCCAGCACTCTGGGAGGCCGAGGTGAGAGGATCACTTGAGCTCAGAACATGGAGACCAGCCTGGGGAACTTAGCAAGACCATGAATCTACGAAAAACAAACAAACAACAACAAGTTAGCCAGGCATGGTGGTGCACGCCTGTAATTGCAGCTACTTGGGGGGCTGAGGCAGGAGGACTGCTTGACTGAGCCCAGGGGTTTGAGGCTGCAGTGAGCTATGATCACACCACTGCACTCCAGCATGGGTGACAGAGCAAGACCTTGCCTCAAAACAAAACAAACAAAAAGACACAAGCTTTTATTTATTTTAAGTTGCACATTACACCTTTATTACACTGATCTAGAAAGAAAGATTTAGTACAGTTATGCTCAAAATGAATACTGGGTCCACATGGCAGGGCCAAGCAATTAGAACGTGATTCGGAAATCAGCCAGTGAAAGACACACTTGGACATGATCAAGAGGCATTTCACTGCCACAAAACAAGGTAGGGGAGAGATTCAAAAACCCACAGCAGGATGCAATCCTATCCCTTAGAGGTCAAGGAGCTTATCCCATATTGGTGTGAGGAATGGCTTCTTCCCCCCACCCCCCGGCTTTTTTGTTGTTGTTGTTGATATAGAGTTGTGATCTAGAGTGCAATGACATGATCTTGGCTCACTGCAACCTCTGCCTTCTAGGCTCAAGCGATCCTCCCACCTCAACCTCCAGAGTAATTGAGACTACAGGCACACACTACCATGTTTGGCTAATTTTTAAACTTTTTTTGTAGAGATGAGGTGTCACTATATTGCCCAGGCTGGTTTCAACCTCCTGGGCTCAACAAATCTTCCCATCTCATCCTCCCAAGTAGCTGGGACCACAGGCACACACCACCATGCCTGGCTGATTTTAATTTTTTGTAGAGACAGGATTTTGCCATGTTGTCCAGGATGGAATGGCTTATTTCTGATGACCACATGTGGGACTATTTGAACTGCCACTAAAAATCCTAGAAGGGGGCTGGGCGCGGTGGCTCACGCCTATAATCCCAGCACTTTGGGAGGCCGACGCGAGTGGATCACGAGGTCAGGAGTTCGAGACCAGCCTGACCAACATGGTGAAACCCTGTCTCTACTAAAAATACAAAAATTAGCCGGGCATGGTGGCGGGCACCTGTAATCCCAGCTACTCAGGAGGCTGAGGCAGGAGAATCGTTTGAACCCGTAGTGAGCTGAGATCGCACCATTGCCCTCCAGCCTGGGTGACAGAGTGAGACTCCATCTCAAAAAAATAAAATAAAAAATCCCAGAAGGGTTTTTGTTTTGTATTATTTATACATACAATTTTTTGTAAAAGTAAATCCAACACATGAACTTAATACAGGATTGCTCTCAACCTTCTAGAGCCACCTCCCCTGGGATCAGGGAGGAAATCGTTGTTTTTTCACATCACCGTGCAGGTTACAGTCATCTTCCACTGGAATGAGCAGAGCTCTCCTGACAGTGGCATGACTAGAGAAGAGTACAGGATTGGGTCCTGGGGTCAAGCAGGCCCTCTTTGCTTCTCCTCTTTGGTCATGACAGCATGGTTCCTCCCGCAAAGGTCCTTAGTAAACAAGCCCTGGCAAAAGCCCTAGTCACTACCTCTCAACTCTCTTGGATAAGAGGAGCTTTCTCCCTGCACCAGAGGTGCTATCTGACTAGATTATATGAAGGGAGTGGGTGCAGGAGACAAAAATGATTACAATGAAAATGCGAGCCATGAGTTCCCATCTGCAGCTCCAACGTAAGATGCCTGCAGATGTGGTCAGTGTGGCATGTGCAGCAGGGAGGTGAAGAGGAATGGGTTGGGCAGGGAGAGTGCTCCTTGAGAGAGCAGTCAGCCTGCTGGCCTTCACTTCTTGGCCTTGCCCTGGGCAGCCACAGCTTCCATGGCTTTATGAACGGTCTCTTCATCCCCAGGAACTTTTTTTATTCATGGGCTTGATGGGCTTCAAGTTCTTGTCCAATTTATAGACCATGGGATTACCAGTTGGCAAGTTCAGCTCCACTGTGGTCTCTTCAGAGAGACTCTCCAGCAGCTTTTAACTGACAATATCTTCATTTCTCCCCTTTACTTTTGAAAGAATTTTCTCAGATACAGAATTCTTAGTTGACAGTTTTCTTCTCTTGCTGCTTTGAATATATCAGACCATTGCCTCTGGCTTCCAAAGGTTTTGACAAGAAATACCCTAATAAGCTTATTCAGTATCCCTTATATGTAATAGGTTAGTTCTCTCTTGCTGCTATCAAGATTCTCTGTCTTTTCAAAGTTTCATTATGTGCTCTGGTGAGTCTCTTTGAGTTTATTCTACTTGGAGTTCACTGAGTTTCTTGGATGTTTGTTTATATTCACATCTTTCAACAAATTTGCGAAATTTTTGGCCATTATTTCTTCAAATAATCTCTCTGTCCCTATCTCTTTCTCTTCCTCCTTATGCAACTTCCACATGCATATGTTAGTCCACCCGATTGTGTCCCTAGGGTACCTTAGGCTCTGTTCACTCTTCAATCTTTTCTCATCCTGCTGCTCAGACTCAAATCATTTCCACTGTCCTTTCTTCATGTTCTTTGTTGAGACTCTTCAAATCTGCCTTTGAGCACGTCTAGTGAATTTTTCATTTCAAGTGTTTAGGGTCTAGAATTTCATTTTGGTTTCCTTTCAGGTTTTCCATTTCCTTACTGTTATTTCCATTTGTTCATACATCATTTTCTTGACTTTTTCTGTATCTTCCATTAGTTCTTTAAAAACATCTTTAAGATAGTTGTTTTAAAATCTTTGCCTAGTAGATCTGCCACTAAGGTCTTTTCCCAGGGACAGTTTCTGTTGATTAATTTTTTTCTACTGAATGGGCATACTTTACCATTTCTTTGTATGCTCTGTGATTTTTCTGTTAAAACCTGGACATCTGAATCTAATAATGTAGTAAACTCATAATCACACTCTTCCTCAGGGTTTGCTATGTTTTTACTACAGTTTTGTTTTCTTTTGGTTGTAGGCTTGCCTCCATGCTGAGGATCAGCCTGAGTATAAACTGAAGGTCTTCTCTGAGGCACTGCCTTTCCCTGCCTCTGGTCACAGAACCAGCATAGTTCTAGGATCTGTGCTCTTCAAGTATCACACTTTACTGCCTCAATATATAAATGAAAAAAGTAATTTATGAAAGAACAATTGCTGTTATTCTTTTATTTTAAAAATTATATATATTTATATGTTATATATATGATATATAAAGGTCTTCTCAGCTTAGAAAGAAAAAAGTAGAAATAGAATAAGCAACAAAAGAGGTAAGATGAGATCCAGCAATACTTTGCTAATGGTAATTTTTATGCTGGAATTATAATATAGGAAATTTTCATGCTAATGATCATTTTTAAAGGAGAAATGATCAAGACTACCATCCTTAAGAATTCATACAGGTATATTTTGCAATCAAAAGTAGCTTCAATGACCAGGATAGAGTAATTAAATGTAAGGCCAAGTCCAAAAGAAAGGGTACAATTTCACATAATCTAAACTCTTGGTAACTTCCATCATTCAGAAAAATAAGAAATGTCAGTAACTTCCAGGTTGTAAGATCTAGATTAATGCCATGGAAAGCATTAATCCAACTTGATGTGTTTAAAATAAATCATTAAAGCTGAAATAAGGTATCACCACACTTTTGCAGAAAAATAAATCTTGTGGATTTCTTATTAGTACATTCGAAACAATATTTAAAAGAAAATCTTGGCCAGGCGCAGTGGCTCACGCCTGTAATCCCAACACTTCGGGAGGCCCCTTCTCTACTAAAAATACAAAAATTAGCCAGGCGTGGTGGTGTGCACCTGTAATCTCAGCTACTTGAGAGGCCGAGGCACGAGAATTACGAGAACTACTTGAATCCCGGAGGCAGAGGTTGCAATGAGCTGAGATGCACCACTGCACTCCAGCCTGGTCACCAGAGCGAGACTCCATCTCAAACTGAAAATGATTCAAAATGGTGAATATTAAAACACTTTAGGTAAGAATGTGAAAACATGCGTCAAAAAACATCATGATACAACCAGAAGAATGACAAACAAATCACATATTCAAATGAGAAAGCATTATGCTCAAGCATCCAGCTCCTCAGTAATCACTAAGTAATCAGTGTCCTAAAGGCTGTAGATCTGCAGATGACAGATATGCCTTTCAAATCAAAGGGTCCTCTAATATTCATCTTGAACAAGAAAAAGAAGACCAGAGGTTGTGTAACACTACTAGTAATTACCAAAAAGTTGCTAATGAAGAAACACTGCTACTCAATACAAAGAAGAAAAAAATATAATTATTTAGTTACAAATACTCATTTTTAACAGCAAAAGAAAGAAAACCATGATATTACCTGTTCCATGTTGTACCCATGCTTTTCTTTGGCAATGGCAATGTATTCATCCACTGAAAAACAAGAAGAGATGCCAGTAAACAAACTGAGGGACAGAGTACACCCTATGGTCTGCTAGAATTGATATACGTGTATATTTCAGGCCTGCTGATATGGTTTGGCTGTGTCCCCACCCAAATCTCATTTTGATTTGTATCTCCCACAATTCCCAATTGTAGGAGGGACCCAATTGGAGGTAATTGAATCATGGAGGATGGGCTTTCCTGTGCTATTCTCCTGATAGTAAGTCTCACAAGATCTGATGGTTTTAAAAAGGGGAGTTTCCCTGCACAAGCTCTCTTTGCCTGCCGCCATCCATGTAAAATATGACTTGCTCCTCGCTCCTCCTCGCCTTCCACCATGATTCTAAGGCCTTCCCAGCCATGTGAAACTCTAAGTCCATTAAACCTCTTTTTCTTCCCAGTCTCGGGTATGTCTTTACCAACAGCATAAAAACGGACTAATACACTTGTCATGTACAAGACTAAAAATAAAGAACACACAGTAACAAAACAGAACCATTATAATAGTTATTGATCCTGCAGAGAAACGTCTGAATGAATATTCTCAAATATTAACAGCAGTTATCACCTGGTGATGAGATTATGAGTCTTCTTTAAAAGATAAAAACAAAGGCTCATGCCTGTAATCCTAACACTTCGGAAAGCTGAGGCAGGAGGATCCCTTGAGGCCAGGAGTTCTAGATTAGCCTGGATAACATAGTGAAATCCTGTCTCTACAAATAATTTTTAAAAATAATTAGTCAGGGCTGGATGCTGCAGCTCATGCCTGTAATCCCAGCATTTTGGGAGGCTAGGGCAGGCGAATCACTTTGAGGTCAGGAGTTCGAGAGCAACCTGACCAACATGGCGAAACCCCATCTCTACTAAAAATACAAAAATTAGCCAGGTGTGGTGGCACATGCCTGTAATCCCAGCTACTTGGGAGGCTGAGGCAGGAGAATCGCTTGAACCCGGGAGGCAGAGGTTGCAGTGAACCAAGATTGCACCACTGCACTCCAGCCTGGTGACAGAGCAAGACTCTGTCTCAAAAAAAGAAAAAAGGAAAAGGAAGACAAAATCTTTAGTTCTACTTAAAACTTTCTACAACAAACAAGTACTACTTTAAACAACATGTCTAGCAGTACAAAGAAATATGAAATTGGGCATCATTTTTAGTTTCAGCTCAGGTTGAATAATGAACAAACTATTCTTTATGTTTTAAAAAATTCTTAAGAGATAGATTACGTGACCCAGTGCTTGGTATTTGCTTTCAAATATGTACTACTCCAATATAAGGTGGCTAGCTTTCAAGAACCATGGAAAATACCAAGGAAAATGAATTGACTCAACCTCTAGGAGAAGCTGCCACCCCCAAAGATGAATCAATTTCCTCCCTGAGGATATTCTAGTCTTTCTTCCCAAGTGTACAAGAAAAAATAATGCACTAGTCAATAGCACTGTCATATGTTCATGCATGATTTTCCTTTATGAATTAAAAAAATAACAACAACACAAGCTAAAAAAAAAAAAAAATCACGGAGCATAGAACTGTATGAAGTAGGCAGTAAAATCCTGACTAGCCCCTATTCCCTCTTGGCTCCTAAATCTTACTCTCTAGGTACAATGGCCAAACTTAGAGAAAACAGGCTCAGAGTGATCCACTTTCCCACTATGACACAAAGAGTAAACAGAGGAGTCCTAATAAAAGTCTGAGCTTCTACAACTTAGTTTGCCATGCGATTATACCAAAAGCATGCTCCCAGCTCTGGGAGAACTGTCAACCAATTTAGGAAACAGAAATCAATTTTGAAAAAGAATTCCAACTCTTATAGAAGCATGTATTCTAAAAATTGGGGGAAAATAATCCAATGACAAAAGAAAAAGTCAACCTAATTCAAACAATAACTAATTATATACTGCAGCTCAATATTAATTCTAATACTAAGCCACTAATTTCCGATTTAATAGTTAAAATAGTTACAAACTGGTTACTTCACTCAGATTACAGTAAAATTTCAATTTACTTGAAAGTCAGCAAATGACAAATGAAATGACCATAGCTTGTCACAAAAGTATAACCGGTGATTTTTAAAAGCAGGGCAGAGGCCAGGCGCGGTGGCTCACGCCTGTAATCCCAGCATTTCCGGAGGCTGAAGCAGGTGGATCACGAAGTCAAGAGATCAAGATCATCCTGGCCAACATGGTGAAACCCCATCTCTACTAAAAATACAAAAATTAGCTGGGCGTGGTGGCGCATGCCTGTAGTTCCAGCTACTTGGGAGGCTGAGGTTGCAGTGAGCCAAGATCGTGCCACTGCACTCCAGCCTTGGTGACAGAGCAAGACTTCACCTCAAAAAAAAAAAAGGCAGGGCAGGGAATTACTCCAAAGTGTGTCCCTTGCTTTTTACTTCACAATACATTAGATTATGCCAAATAAAAGTGCTCTCAGATTCTAAAAAATTTCAGATGAGGCTGCTCGAACAGGTGGTTCTGTATACCTGGCCAGAACCCTGCAGAGAGACACAGGTAATATGGGGGTTCATACTGGAGGAGATGAGATGCAAATGGCAGCATACCAGACCTAGAAACAGACGGCAGGCCAGCTGATTAAAAACCAGGTCATGAGATGCACTTAGGAATATGTAAGGACAGAAGGCGAAAACAATCTGCGGTAAATTGAGGGTCAACTCTGGAGAAGGTCTGCTTGTTTAAAACTGGCTTGAAGGGTTCCTTCCTTTAATAAATACTTGGCGAATGAACAACAAATGAACCTTAAGCTTCTGCTGTAAATCTCAAGTCTCAGAGCACACTATTATCTACCTTAACTGAGTAAGGAATGTATGTATGATCACCAGTAGCACGATCTTTGAGCAAACACATGCACAGGCTGAAAAAGTGATGCAGGAGTCCCTGGAGTGGCCCAGCACAGGGGCTAGTCCTGCCTGTGGTTCTTGGGCATATGTTATCTGCTCAGAGTCCCTCCTGCTACATCAGTAACAAGGCCTGTAATGCCTGTGCCCACTGTCTGCAACCAGATTTAGCTACAAATTTTAAGACACACACAAGCATTTGTTGAATGCTACTCCATTTTCAACTCCTCTTTTGCTTTATATCTTAAGAATCAGCTGGTGACAGGAACAACAAGACAGTAACAGTAGATCCCGAATGCTGCAGCTGAGGTTATATAGGACATCTGCCATACTGTAAACAATAAGGTATTCTTACTAAGGTGACCTTTAAAGTCATGTAACTTTTGGATTTTCTTGGATGGCCGGGTGCGGTGGCTCATGCCAGTAATCCCAGCACTTTGGGAGGCTGAGGCAAGAGGATCACCTGAGGTCAGGAGTTCGAGACCAGCCCGGCCAACATGGTGAAACCCCATCTCTACTAAAAATACAAAAATCAGCTGGGCATGGTGGTGCGTGTCTGTAATCCCAGCTACTTGGAAGGCTGAGGCAGGACAATCGCTTGAATCCTGGAGGCAGAGGTTGCAGTGAGCCAAGATCGTGCCACTGCATTCCAGCCTGGGCAACAGAGCGAGACCCTGTCCAAAAAAAAAAAAAAAAATTATTGGAAGATCACCCTGATGACTCAAATCTAAAGTAAAGGAAGAAAGCACTCTACTGTAGTAACTACTTAAATGAAGACACATGGTGTGTCTACTAGGTGCTCGGAAGGTTGTGATGAAATAAGTTAATGTACCAGGAGCCCTCTAACCTGTAAAAGGAATTACCATCTAATACCTACTAGCAAATATACACTTTTTCATTCTTTTCATTGTTCCCAATGTCCAACAAAAATCAGACAGACATTTGCTGAATGAATGCCTGGGGTGCTGTATTATGTACAATGTCAACATATGAGGTTTCCTGTCCCACAAGATAAAAGGCAGCACAGGTTATGTACAGGGTAAGAAAGACCCGGGTCAAATTCTGGCTCTGTCTCAAAATAAAATGAGTTTGTCTAGCAGTGCATGGCACACAGTCAGCACTGTATGACTATGTTATCTTTAGCAACGCTCTGACCTTCCCAAGAATTAGTTCTCACCAATAAAGCCAGGTTATCACCTAACTGGGAAAATGACACCACAGTAGGTACTCCTCCTCCTCTCCTCACAGAATGTTCTGGACTAGAGTTTACTCAGAATATAGCCATCTGCACAAGCAATGCTGTTGACAGACCTTGTCTCTTACTGTATTCCTGCTCTACATAATCCTCAGCTTTTGTTTTCTTTAATCAAGGGACATAGATAGCTACCATACTTTTCAGAATCCCTGATGCTATTCCCTTCCCACCACCTACCCTGTTCCTTTACAGAGTTATACCAGTAGCTGCTGGTAGGACAGCAATGAAAATGAAAAGTGCACTTTTCAAAACCTCCCACGTGGTTTCCTTAACTGAAGCAAAAAAAAGCTTTCAACCCAAGAAAATAAAATGTGTTCCCAGCTACCCTTATAAAAAAAAAAAAAAGATAAGCAGATGCTTAAAAGTCAGTGAATAAAAGATGAAACAGGAAGGAAGAGGAGCAGGAGAAATACAAGCTACCTACAAAAAACTGCTCTTAAAGAAAAGAGGGATCCGTGGGGACTTTTCCAACTCTGGCAACAACAATCTTAATTCTGTCCCTTATCGATTAAAAATTCACCAATCTGGAAGTGAGGAGCCACTGAGGGCAGGGACTCATGAAGTAAATGCTGATCAGGACAATGAGCAAAGTCCACGCTGCTCAAGAAAATGCCAGCACGTTTCTATGGGCCCAGGCATTTGCACCCATCACCCTTCCCCAGTGTACAGGGTGCGCAAAGCAGGCCTGCCTGTGCAACCTGGCCGACATTCCAATCTGTCGGTCAGAAGCAGAAGAATCCATCCACTGCGTTTTACCATTATGGAGAGCACAGGTGAATGAGTTATGGGCTTCCTCATAATATCACTTAAAGACAGAAGGTGAAATCCTCATTCTTCAAGAAAATTTATAAAATTCCAAAAGCCTAATCAAGCATGTACTGAATTAAACTTACCATGCACAAAGCACTGTATTAAATAGCAAGTCGAAATAAGCAAAAATGAACCGATTTCCCACAGTAGCTTGAGACAACACACAGGCAACAGAAGAGAACAAACACACGAAATAACAACACAGATGTAGGACAGTATGGGAATGCCAAGTCATCAGATGATAATAATGATCAATGAAGGAATGCTTCCTAAAGGTTCAGCATCTATACTGACAAGCAGAAACAACAGCTAACGTTTGAGAATTTATTATTTATGAGCCATTGTTTTAAGCTCTTTACAATCTTTTTTTTTTTTAATCTTCTCTGATAGTTCCATTATCACTCTCATTCACAAAGAAACTGAGGCTCACAGAAGTAGTCTGGCTAGGGTCACACAGCTGGTAAATATCAGAGAAGGTATAAGGTTTAAGACCTCTATGCACTGGGCGCAGTGGCTCACACCTACCATCCCAGCACTCTGGGAGGCTGAGGTGGGTGGATCACAAGGTCAGGAGTTCGAAACCAGCCTGGCCAACATGGTGAAACCCCGTCTCTACTTAAAAAAAAAAAAAAAAAAAAAGCAGGGCATGGTGACTCATGCCTGTAATCTCAGCTGCTCAGGAGGCTGAAGCAGGAGAATTGCTTGAACCAGGGAGGCAGAGGTTGCAGTGAGCCGAGATCGCACCACTGCACTCTAGCCTGGGCAACAGAGCAAGACTCCATCTAAAACAAAAACAAAAACAAACAAACAAACAACCTCTATGCACAATTCCTCCCTCCTTCCCTCCCTTCCTTCTTTTAAAAAAGACCAGCTGGGTCCAGTAGTGAGAAGCAGGAAGAGAGAAGAACAAGGAGTTCCATCTGAAATTGTGAACAATCAGTTGAGATAACTCACTACCTTCGGACCAGCCAACACAGTTCTATCTCTTAAGGAGAGAATATAGAGGCAGAAGGGCTCTTCAGATTAGAACAGCCTCCTTGGTACAGGGAACCAAGGCTAATCAACATACTGTATCTAGCTTGAATGAAGTTAATAGAACTGTGGTTGATGAAGTGACAGAAAGCAGGGGTAAGAAACAGATGGACGCTAAACTTCAATTGTTTCTATATTCATTTTAATTCAATGAACGAAATGCCCTAGTACCCTCAGTAAGTCTCAAGTGCAAAAGAAGGGAGAAATGCAGATGAAAATTGCCACAGTAACCTTAACTCACCCTTCCCTCCCCCTAGATACTGCAGATATTCAGAACACTGTGTGATCTTGGATATTCTATGCAAAGCAACAGGCTGGCACCACACGGTGGGCTGATGACAAGGCTTATAGCCTTCTTAGAGCTTTTTAAAAAAAATATTTTTGAAACTCTTGCTGTAGGATTAGGTACCACAGAGGAAACATGACACCAATTTCTCTCTCATCACTCAACTGAACATGCAAAAATTCTCTTTAAAAATACAGTAACAAATATCGTGGCATCTTTTATTATTAAAATAAGAAATGAGTTATCACACCTCGCTGAGAATCAAAATGAGCTTAAATCATTTAAGTAAAGCAATTGTGCCACCTGGTGGGCACAGACATTACTACAGTAAACATCTGAACGCTCCCTCTCTGGGGTGGAAAACAGCACAGGAAGCCAAGCCAGAGACTCTGCCTGAGGATTTCATCAATCCGTCCTTCCAAGTAGGTAACAAAATGTACTTTCTTTATAAAAATGCTATTTCTTGGCCGGGCGCAATGGCTCACGCCTGTAATCCTAGCACTTTGGGAGGCCGAGGCGGGCGGATCACCAGGTCAGGAGATTGAGACCATCCTGGCTAACACGGTGAAACCCCATCTCTACTAAAAATACAAAAACAAAAACAAAAACAAAAAAATTAGCCGGGCATGGTGGCGGGCGCCTATAGTCCCAGCTACTGGGGAGGCTGAGGCAGGAGAATGGCGTGAACCCGGGAGGCGGAGGTTGCAGTGAGCTGAGATTGTGCCACTGCACTCCAGCCTGGGCAACAGAGCAAGACTCTGTCTCAAAAAAATAAATTTTTAAAAGCTATTTCTTAGTGGGAGTTTGTTAAAATCCCACTTTACAGAATAAGTCAGTCTCCAACCCCAATTCCCAGAGAAGTGACTTGTCTGAAGCTTATCTTGGCAGAGTACACCAGTAGTTGCTGGTAGGGCAGTGATGAAAATGAAAAGTGCATTTTTTCTCACATGGTTTCCTTAAGTGAAGCAAAGGTAAGTTTTTAACCTTAGAAAATTAAAAGTGCTCCAGCTACCTTCATACAAAAAACAAAAGATTGGCCAGATGCAGTGGCTCACACTTATAGCCTGTAATCCCAGCACTTTGATAAGCCAAGACGGGAGGATTACTTGAGCCCAGGAGTTTGAGACCAGCTTGGGCAACACAGTGAACCCCCATTTCTTAAGATTAAAAAAAAAAAGCATAAATGCTTAAGGTGATGGATAAAAGATAAAAGACGAAACAGGAAGCAGATAAACAGAAATACAAGCTACCTGCATCAAATTGCTCCAAACAAAGAAGGGGACCCTCGAGGACTTTTCCCCAACTTTCTATCTCTGGCAGCAATAATCTTGATTCTGTCCATTAAAGATGAAAGAGAGTCTGTGTTATAGGAAGGCTGGGTGGGTTCTTTAGCTCTGAAAAGGAAGCTAAACCCCATTGTGAGATGGAGTATGAGAGGGCAGGCTCTCCTGCCTGTGAGAGGGAGTTGGGAGGGGCAGGCCCTCCCACTGTTAAGTCCCACTGTTTGCAATGTGGAGGGTTTTCTATTCTCCATCCAATAGAGTAGCCTTCCATAAGCACTGCTATACAAACAAGTTATTTAAGAGCTTTCAAAGTAAGTTGCAACAAAGTGATCTTTTATAAAATATATTGTTTATGTTGAAATTATTCTCCACTGATTTAACAAATCTTTCAGGCGTACTGTGTGCCTGGTGCTGCTTTGATAGCTGTGATTAAAATAGACAATCTCTGCCCTTATGGAACTCGCATGTCTGACTGGAGAGAGAGAAATAGTCATACAAATGAATTCCAATTGTCGTAAGTGACCGAGAAAAAGAACTATGAATGCACATAATTGAGAAACCTGATCTGCAGAATTAAGAAGGGCTTTCTTTTCAACTGGGGAGAGGACATTATAAATTCCTGTGTACTTGTGTTATTTATAGGAGGAAAAAAGAAGAACATCTAAATGTTCAAGAATGGGATGTAGGCTGGGAGCAGAAGCTCAGGCCTGTAATCTCAACACTTTGAGAGGCTGAGGCAGGTCAATCACTTAAGGTCAGGAATTCAACACCAGCCTGGCCAACATGGTGAAACCCCAACTCTACTAAAAATATGAAAATTAGCCAGGTGTTGGTGGTACATGCCTGTAATTCCAGCTACTTGGGAGGCTGAGGCACGAGAATTGCTTGAACCTGGGAGGCGGAGGTTGCAATGGGCTGAGACCGTGCGACTGCACTCCAGCCTGTGCGACAGAGCAAGACTGTCTCAAAAAAAAAAAAAAGAAAAAGAAAAAGAAGGAAGGAAGGAAGGAAGGAAGGAGAGATGTAGTTGAATAAAGTATGCTACAAGATGTGATATTATTCAGGATCAAAACTCGGTTTAATTTTTAATTGCAGGAAAATTAAAGTTGAAAACCACTACACAGAAGATGTAACCATTTGTGCTTAAAATCAGAGTGCATATAAGCATACCGAAAAGATCTGGAAGCAAACTTTAATAGTGGTTATGTCCACATGGTGGGGTAAGTTAGAGGCTATTTTTAATAATAAAAATAAGCGTGTGTGTGTGTGTGTGTGTTAACTTTTTCCTGAACTACTTGAGAGCAGCTTTCATATATTATGACCCAGTACTCTTAAACATTCAGCAAGTGTTTTCTAAGGGTAGGTATACTGTCCTACATAACCACAGGACAGTAAATTAAACACGGAAACAATACTTTAATCTGCATCCACAGAACAATTTGGTGAACTGATCCCAAAATGTGCTTTACATGTGCTGAAGAATTTTAAAGTAAATCCCAATTATTTCATTTCATCCCTACATATATCAATATACACCTCTTTTTAAAATGTGGGAATATTTGTTTCATAACACCAATGCCATTAACAGACCTAACTAAAACAGCAAAATTCCTTGGTATATGAAACAGTGTTATACTCACACTAGACTGGTCTAACACGTGTAAGTCCAACAACAGCAATTATTGGAGAGGATGTGGAGCAAATAAATTCTGCATTTTGCTGGTAGCAGTGTAAACCAGTTTGACCACTTTGAAAATAATTTGGCACTGATCTCTCAGAACTTAGCATATATATTCTAGATGGGCATCAAGAAATAGGTCCAAGAATGCTTCCAGCAGTAATATTTGTAATAGTCAAGAACTGATAATGGATGTCCACTGTCAACAGAAAGGATAAACTAAAACTGAACACAATGAAACGCTTTTCTGTATAAAGATACAGATTAGACATTAATATGATTACAAGGTAAATTACTGTTTAATAGAAGGCTTCCACTAGTTTGTAAATTCAACTCATTCAGCTATGTTTATTTTAGTACGTTTTGCCCATTTTAGCTAGTTCTAGAGCACTTAAAAAAATTAAAGTGATGAAAATACTTTTCACACACTCAAAAGACTCATTTTAATCACAAGTTTCAACCTCTTCTAGCCATATATTTTTAAAAAGCTGAAAACTAGGCCAATATAGGCTTACCCTATCGCTACTGCTGCTCACACCCAAGTCAAAGAATAAGTTGTTTTGTTTTGTTTTTTTCCCTCAACTTTTTATTTTAGAATCAGGGGCACGTGTGCAGGTTTGTTACAAAGATACACTGCATGATGCTGAGGTCTGGGGTACAAATGAATCCATGACTCACTCAGCACAGGTTCTTTTTAAGCCCTTGTCCCCACCTCTCTCCCCATCCTAGGTAGTCCCTAGTGTCTTGTTTATTGGTCCCATCTTTATGGCCATGTGCACCCAATGTTTAGCTCCCACTTGTAAGTGAGAATATGTGGTATTTGTTTAAGCACACTTCTCCTTCACGGCGCTCAATGAACTTATTTACCAGTGCAGCTTCCTGTAGACTGTAAGCTACACTTGGGCAGGGACTTGTCGGACTGTTCATGTATTTCGCCAGTGCCTGCTAGAGCTTGGTACACAAGCAGTTGTGCAAGTTACTGAGTAAACAAATGATAGCCACAAGGTAAGGGACAAAGAAGGAAATGTTATAAGATTCCAGACAACCCAAGTTACAGAGCAAATGGCAGAAAAGCCTGTATTTGCAAATCTCTATCCAGAGGAATCCTGCACTCCCACCACCTTCTCATTCATTCAATAACTTATTTATTATACACCCACCACATGCCAAGAGGGGACTGACAGAGAACTGAACACACATACCAAGTTCCTCCACTCAGTTTTACACTACAGTGGAGAGAGACGAGAGACATAAAGTAGATAATACGATGTCCGGTGATGATAAGCAGAATGAAAGAAAGTGAGTTAAGACAGTGAGTGGTTTGAATGGTCAAAGAAGGCTTCTCTGATATAGTGACACTTAAGCAATAACCAGAATGAACTGGGGGGTGAGCCATGTGGACATCAAGTTCTTTTTTTGTGTTATTATTATTTTCTTTTTTCTTTTTTTTAAGACAGGGTCCTGCTGTTGCCCAGGCTGGAGTGCAGTGGCGCAATCACAGCTCACTGCAGCCTGGACCTCCTGGGCTCAAGTGATCCTCCCATCTCAGCCCCCAACAGTCTGGGACTACAGGTGTGCACCATCATGACTGGTTAATTTTTTTGTAGAGATGGAGTTTTGCCATGCTGCCCAGGCTGTGTCAGGTTCTTTTGACTTTAACTTACAATGAATTGAAAAGCTACTGGGATGCTCTGAATAGAGACACCTGACATTTACTATGTATCTACATGAAAGTTTAGAATTATATATGATATATTACACATTATTCATATTACTCTAAACTTTCATATACAATATAGTGAGTCAAACATCCTAAAGTAGAAATGAATTGTACGTATGTCATAGGTACGGCTCTTATTCCAAGAAAGCTAAAACTTACTTTTAAATCCCTAACTTAAACTTGTCTTTTGACATAACTTTAAATTATCTACCTCCACCATGTTACATGCAATTTTTTTCCTTATATAGTTAATAGCTAGCTTAAAAAAAAAAAATCAGGCCGGGCGCGGTGACTCACGCCTGTAATCCCAGCACTTTGGGAGGCTGAGGCAGGCAAATCCCAAGGTCAGGAGTTTGAGACCAGCCTGGCCAACATGGTGAAACCCCGTGTCTACTAAAAATACAAAAAATTAGCTGGGCATGGTGGCGGGTGCCTGTAATTCCAGCTACTAGGGAGGCTGAGGCAGGAGAATCGCTTGAACCTGGGAGGCAGAGGTTGCAGTGAGCTGAGATTGCGCCACTGCACTCTAGCCCAGGCATCAGTGCGAGACTCTGTCTCAAAAAAATCAGCCAGCTTGTTTTTGGCACAGCTAACGATTTCCATTTTTGTCTATTTTAACACAGAGATCCATGATTCTTACCACTGGACCAGTTTTTCCTCATTTTTATAAAATAAAAAACCCAAAATGCAAACACTTAAATAACTGCACAAACACTTACTATATATAACTTATAAAATGCATAATGCAGAAATGAGCAAGACCATCTGTTTCTATGGATATCCAATAGCCAAAAGTCACCTTGCTAAATTCTACACCCAAGGCAACAGCAGCCCATCTGAGAAATTTGCTCCTTCTGGGAACTATCAACATCATTCAGCATGAGCAATTTAGTTGATTATATATTTTTAAAAAGCAGACTATAAACAACAGACAAGGCTATACCCGAGCTTCCCCTCTAGTTCCACTCCCCTTCTTTTCAAGCCCTACCTTAAAAAAAATAATAATAATCAAGCAACAACAAAAAAATCCTCAGATTAATCTATCCTTTTCATTAAGACCCTTGGGCCACAGTTTTACATTATATTTGACCACACGTGCCTGGGTAAACTTTGTTTTTCCCAAGTCAGTAAAAGGAACCAGACTGGGCCTACAATCTGGCCTAAACTCTACATATATTTTAAACTCTAATATGCCCACTTTGTTAACGTTCAGCTGCTTCTCTAAACAAACGAAGTCCAAACTTGAGGTAGGTCTACACGTAAGCACAGTAACAAGAGGGGACTGTCAAAAGTACACTGCGCAGTGCAGTGGTGTCTGCATGAAGGCAAGAGGTGGTATCCTAAAGCTGGTGGGTAGGGCTGAGCAAGGTGGGCATTTAGGGTGCAGATCAACTGGAATGAGGATGGAGTCCCCAAAGGCGGGCAGCCTGGAATGGTATAAAGAGGATGTGCAGAGGTAGGGTGTGGAATCCATGCAAAGGGTAGCTGCACAATATCACAGTAGGGACTGAGAGATGATACCGTATCACAGCAACGGAGTGCCTCATAGGGGTTCAACAGAAACGTGTGAAGTAAATGATGGAACAGTGCACCTATACTTAACGGCATTTAATAGTCTTTACAGGCATGTTAAAGGCTGCCTGAACCAGTCACTAAGCCCACAATCCTATGGTCTCCATCTCTTTGGGGCAAGTTAAGATACTCCTGACTTGACTTCCTGAATTTCCATCATGCCGCCTTTTAACAGCACTGACCCGGTTAGGCAATCAACTTCTCTGACTTGGAATTGCATCAACACCTTACTACCACCAATAAACCTCTTCTCTACTCTTCTCTAAACCACAGGACTGTCAAGAGCTTTTCAGTGTAAATCATATCAGTTCTAGCTAAAACTCCGTCAAGGGATCCTCCAAACCTTTAAGAAGCTGGCCTGCCTTTCTAGTTTCATTTCTCTCTGCCCCAGGGACAACACTTGTCACAGTCAGGCAAATCTCCAAAATTAAGTGCTGGATTTCCTCTCCACATCTTCACACCTTTAAAAATGAAAATGCTGGCCGGGCGCAGTGGCTCACGCCTATAATTCCAACACTTTGGGAGACCAAGGCAGGAGGATCACCTGAGGTCAGGAGTTCAAGACCAGCCTGGCCAACATGGTAAAACCCTGTCTCTACTAAAAACACACAATTAGCCGGGTGTGGTGGCACACGCATGTAATCCCAGCTACTCGCAGGGCTGAAGCAGGAGAACTGCTTGAACCCAGGAGGCAGAGGTTGCAGTGAGCCAAGATCGCGCCACTGTACTCCAGCATGGGCAACAGAGCGAGACCTCCATCTCCAAAAAAAAAAAAAAAAAAAAAAAAAAAAGGGAAATGCTATCATTTCTTCTGTCTAGTGTGCACTTATGCCCCTGGTCCAGCCAGCAAACTCCTACTCATTCTTCCACATTTCAATCAAATGTCAACCATCTTCAACTCTTTGTTTCTACCTAGGAAAGCTAGCACCTTCTGCTGAGTCCCAACGGGAACATCAGAATACTGACTCAGTGGTACATGGGAGATGCTTGATGTAAAAATCATATGAGTCAACTGTACTCTTCTCCAATAAGTGAACATTTTTCAGTTTCTCAGTCTGCCACCCTCCAGATTACACATGATGGCAGATTGTACTTCATTCACTCCTTTGTTGCTGAAATCTCAAGCCATGGTTTCATCAAGTAATTTTCCATGATCATTTAATATTTAAACTCATTGTTCTAATCTATGTTATTGGGAATTATTTACGCTTCCTCAACATGAAATGTCTCTCTACAGGCCACATTTTCTAGGCATATCCCATAAGTTATATCTCTCATTAAATGGGTTTTACTTAGACACAGCCCAAAAAAACTAGTATAGTATTAATGTTTTAAGCATTGAATTACAGTTTATTAAATGAAGCAGCCTACAAAGGCAGACAGGTGTGGTAAATATAGTCTGGAGACAAGAGATCTAGCTAAAACTTGGCTACTATAATAACTGGCTATGGGACCTTAAACACTTGACTTTACTTCTGTAGACCCCAGTGTTTCTACCTCTAAAAAGGAAGAGTTGCCTAGGAAAACTACACATAAATTATTTGCTCACATGTTCATTTTTTCTCTCTCTCCATTATAGTATGAGATTCCTGAACCTTTCACTCCTGGTACATTCCCAGACACAAAGCTGTTCAATATAAAATGTAAATGAAAACTCAGTAGATAAACACGAATTCCGTATAATCTGAATTGAGATACTTTTGGACAGAACTTGTTACCACAAATCTAAGATTCACCTAAAAGAATAAATATAGAGCCAGGTACACTGAAAAGAATGAAGTCCAGGCACAAAGTACGTATGAGTTTAACATAAGTGAAGGAAAAAATATAATCCAATAATTTCAGTTGAAACAACGATGTAAAAAAGGAGAAGAAGACATCAGTCTGTTTGTAATGTGGGGGTGGGAGAGGGGTTCCTAGCATGACAATACACCAGATAAACTGTGGCATAGCTAGACAACGGTATATTATTCAGCACTAAAAAGAAATGAACTATCCAGCCATGAAAGGAGACAGTGGAACCTTAAATGCATATTGCTAAGTGAAAGAAGCCAATATGAAAAGGCTACATACTATATGATTCCAGCTGGAAGGCACTCTACAGAAACAGTAAAACGATCAACAGTTGCCAGGGTTTAGGAGGCAGAGAGGGAGATGAACAGGTGGAGCACAGAGGTTTCTTAAACCAGTGAAACGATAACTACATTGGTGGACAGGTCATTATACATTTGTCGGAATCCACAGAACATACAACACAAGAGTGAAGCTTAATGTAAACTATGAATTTTGGGTGATAAAAATGTGTCACTGTAGGCTGGTTGATTCTAACAAACGTATCCCTTTGGTGGACTCCAGCGCAGGATGTTCACACTGGGGGAGGGTGTGGGTGTGTGGGGGCAGAAGATAAATGGGCACTCTGTACTTTCTGTTCAATTTAGCTGTGAAGCTAAAATGTCTCTAAAATATAAAATCTATTTTAAACAAGAAAATAAGAAATGTATTAAGGGGCAAAAATCTTCACTATTGCTTTTTTTAAAATGATAGCTTGAGCCCAGGAGTTCAAGGCTGCAGTGAGCTATGTGCCACTGCGCTCCAGCATGGACAACAGAGCCAAGATCCTCTCTTAAAATGTATGTATTTTATTTTACTGATACATATCAGATGTACATATTTCCAGGGTACATGTGATAATTTGATACATTCATATAATCAAATCAGGGTAACTGGGATATCCATAATCCTAAATATTTACATTTTCTCTATATTAGGAACATTCAAAATTATTCTCTTCTAGCCCCCCCCTTCCCCGTTTTTTTTTAATAGAGGGGAGGTCTATGTTGCCCAGGCTGGTCTTGAACTCCTGAGCTCAAGCATCCTCATCTCTGCCTCCAAGTGCTGGGACTACAGGCACATGCCACGCACCCAGCTAACTTTTGGACTTTTTGAGAGACATGGGGTTTCACCATGTTGCCCAGACTGGTCTCAAACTCTTGAGCTCAAGTGATCAGCTCGCCTGGGCCTCTCAAAACTGTTGGGATTACAGGGGTGAGACACCGCACTCAGCCCTCTTCTAGCTATTCTGAAATGTACAATTCAAGGCCAGATGCAGGGGCCTGCGTGTGTAGTCCCAGCTACTTGGGAAGCTGAGGCAGGCGACTCTCTTGAGCCCAGGAGGTGGAGGTTGCAGTGAGCCAAGATCGCACAACTGCACTCCAGCCTGGGCAATAAGAATAAACCTCTGTCTCAAAAAAAAAAAAAAAAAGAAATGTACAATTCATTAATGTTAAACTAGAGTCATTCTACGGATCAGGTTTTTTAAAAAACAGAGTTTAAAAAAAGAACTAAGATTATAAATATTCATCAATAGGTAATACAGGTAATTTTGTTTAAAAAAAGGCTAAATTATGATACATCCATACTAGTTACAGTAAAAAAAAATTAGATAACTGTAGATATACTGAGATGAAACAAAGTCCCAGATGTACTTATGAGCAGACTGATAACAGTTCACATTTTGTGGAAAACAATTATATATTATGCATTATGTACTATTTGAATTTTCTAAAACAGCATTTATTTTTATAATTACAACATAACTTTATAAGCTTTCAGTAACCCTAAGAGGCAGAACTCTGAACAGCCACTTTGAAAAGAAGAGGAAAACACACACACACACACACACAAGAAAAGCCAGGGATCTCCAGACATCCTATACACAGTTTTTTAGTATCTGCTAGAAATATGTCCTAAATCACTTATTTCTACTTAATGTCAGAATAAATGCTGGACAACCAAGACTTCCATATTCTTCCAAAACTGAGACACCTAAATTTTCAATAGAGTAATTGTTAAACATACTGATATATCCATGTGATAAAGTATTACACCTAGTTATTTAAAACCTTTATAAGCAGTTTTAACAATGTGGAAACTGCTTAGGTCCGATGCTCAGGAAGACAATACACACATACACACACACAGATAATCTATCATCTCACTTATATAAATACATACAAAAAAAATTGGAAGAAATACCCCAAAATGTTTAACGATTATCACCTCTGGGTGATGGAATAATAGGTGAATTTTTTTTATTCTTTATACTTTTATCTATGAACTTTCAACAATATGTAAATATTACTTTTAGGTAAGTGTTTGTTTTGTTTTTTTCCCAGAGTAGAAATCATTGCTCTTTCCTGATAGAAAATAATGCATTTCTACAAAGCCGTCCTCATCCTGCCTTCTCTCTAGTGGACTTTGTTCACTCTCAGTGCTCCGTGTTTACTCGGTTAATAAATGGAAAGACAGATGAATTCTATAAAGTCAATCCTTTTTTATGCCATCTAAGGAAAACCCCTAGGTCTCATGCACCCCGAGGCCCTTCCACCCTAACAACTCGATTTCCCTGAAAGGTATGTCTGGAAGCCTTTCCGTAACAAAGTAAATAAATCTTGATATTCCTCTTCAATTTTCATAACGTGAACACTACCGATGAGCCCTTGCTTAGTTCATCTGTCTTCCACTGCCTGACACTGACAGGTCATTTCCACGGGTTTGCTATGCAGCCGCTTGAGGTTCAGACTCCACAGCGGGTTGGGGGCAGGGGTGCTGGGGCCTCCCGTGCGAGTTGGATTCTGGAGGAAGACAAGGAACCTGTTCCTAGCGCTCAGCCGGGCCCTCCGATGGCTGTGGCTGTGACCATGGCCAGGAAAGAGGCAGAGAGGCGGGATACGGTCAGAGCTGCGGGGGCTGGGGCGGAGACGGCTGCTCCCAGGTCACGGCGCACCCAGGCGCCTCCCCCAGCTGCCAGCCCCACCTCGGCTGCTACTCCACAGCAGGAGGGTGCAGCCCCAGCCCCCGCAGAGCTAGGGACTGGTGTACGGGGAGCAGGCCGGGTGCCCCGGGATGAACTTGAGGCCCAGCACTGCCAGCTTCCAGCTGTGGGAAGGGCTGGTGGCAAGAGGGACCCGGAAGCAGCACTGGGCCTGAGGGCGGAGATCAAGGGACATCTCCCTAAGCGTGGCCGAGCGCACTGGCTGCCATCTCCAGGTCAGCGGGGGCCACATTCGCGCATGGAACATCAGCATGCCCCCAGAGGAGAGCTTGGCCCAAAGCATCCTCCGATTCCCAAGAGAAGTTGCCCACATTGCTTGGGACCCCCGGGGAAGCCCCGCTGGCAGAACAGTAGGGGCCAGCACCCCAGGCTGACCAGGGTCTGGGATCGGGGGGACCTGCGCCCAGGCGGCCTCCACGCTGGCGCTGCTCTGGCTTCTTTTCCGTGCTCCACCTCTCCAATTCTGAAACCAAACCTGGACTCGTGGCTCGGGAGTCTGTTTTTCTGGCCGGTTCTTTTCTGACAGTAATTCCAGGACAAGGGTCCGTTTCAAAGGCCTCAGTAAGAATCGTGTATTGATATCTGTCAAATTTGGTCCTCCTATGCCTCTGGCCTGGCTCAAGTGTGTCTCAGCCACAAGCCGAGCTCGCTGTCCACTGGGAGCCTCAGTGGACAGGTTAGTTTTTTTAAAGTTTAAAGTTTTAACCAACTTTAAACTTAAAACGATTGTAATCAGGGCTTACAATAAAACTGTAAATTTATTTTATAGGCAATACCATTGTTTAAAAATCAATTAACTTTCCATATTCTGCCCTTTTCTTCTAGGTCTATGAAAAATAAGATAACATTAAAATTAAATTCTGACTCCAAAGACTCCAATAAGCAATACAATAGGAAAAGTGACTAATACAACTTTAAACTGTAATAACAGAAAGATAGTGGCTAACAGGCTAAATGAACACAGCCTGAGACGTAAGTGAGATTATGACCCAGGAGTGAACTACTTGGGGTTCCGCCACTCACTATCTGTGCTACTTTTACAACCCTCTGACTCTTTGAACTATGGGATGCCATCTGTAAAACAGAGACAAAATCTTCCTCCTGGGTTACTGTGAACACTGAATGATACAGGAGTATGAAAAACATTTTAGTACTGTGCTGGCATAAAGGTTCAAAAAATGCTCAGTATTCTTCATATTCAGTTCTGAGTACAATTTAAGATGGACATTGTGACCAACTGGAACACACTTAGAAGGACAACAGGAGATGAAAAGAGACCCCCAAAAAAACCATCTGAAAAGGCACCTGAAGCAACTAGCTTGGACTCAGACAATAAAGGAGATACGATGACTGAACATTTAAAGGACACATACGGAAGCAAACTTATTTAGCAAAGTTCAGGAAAACAAAGCTTTTACAAATTACAGGGAGGCAGATTTTTAGTGCTCTGTAAGAAAGAACATGTTCAAAAATGGAATAGATCACAGGGCGCAGTGGCTCACACCTGTAATCCCAACATTTTGGGAGGCCATGGCAGGCGGATCACCTGAAGTCAGGAGTTTGAGACCAGCCTGGCCAACATGGCAAAACCCCATCTCTACTAAAAATACAAAAATTAGCTGGGTGTGGTAATGGGCGCCTGTAATCCCAGCTATTCAGGAGGCTGGGGCTGGAGAATCACATGAACCCAGGAAGCAGAGATTGCAGTGAGCCCAGATCGTGCTGCTGCACTCCAGCCTGGGCAACAGAGCCAGAATCCATCTCAAAAAATAAAAAATTTAAAAAAAAGAAATATACACTTTAAAACTCTTTAAATTATTTATCTTAAAATAGAAGAGAAATTTAATACATATAGAAGCTTTTACCTTCAAAGGTACCTTTAAAACCTTACAATTAAACAAGAAAGGTGGAAAATAAAGTGCTCCAAGACTTACACTTTGCTTCTGACAGATTTTGATTGGGTGACCAGACCAACATGCCAAGATTGTCCCGTTCTTGACTGCGTCTTGCCAGTTTGGCTTGGGAGAAAGAAAAAAGAAAATTCTTATTAAAATTTAACAAATATAATAAGCTATAAGTAACAATACCTTTTAATGACATCACCCACCTTTTTACCTGTATCTGGCCCAATGGGCCCCACACTTAACATCAGAGTGAGGATGGAGATGGGGGAGGCGAGAGTCTGCTGAAACATTTCTACTTGCAAGTCCTTTCCTACTTTTACTGATTTTACAGTACGCTGCTCTGCTTTTAGGCATGAGACATCCAAGAAGAAATCCACAGGTGCCAAGGTGCTCAAAGGTTCTTTTAAAATGTTAATTCTTCATGTGTGCTTGCAGCACCCTTACCCTTCTCTGCCTGAGTAACTTTTTAGTGACTTGGCAATAGAAATCCCAAAATTCTTTTAACAGCATTATTAAAGAATAACTATTTAAAAAGTTTAACCTGAAAGGAAACTTCTAAAATGCACACTAATTCTTAAAAATCTGTTTTGCAAAATAGTAGGCCAAAAGGTTTAAAAGTGCCAGGGGTGGAGCTGACATGTACTACTGAATTAACTGCAAGCGGCTGTCATCTATTACAATACACATATCTTCAGAAGGCAAAGACTCGAGAAACCGGAGGTTCAGTGACCATACCTTCACACTGGTTAGGCCCAGACTTATTCATTCTAAAGGTTAATTTTGGCCACTTTTTTTCCTTTAAATAAATTACTCTGAAAATATGATGAAAGTTATGGAAACTAAACTCTAGGGGGAAAAATGCAACTAAATATAACATACAACCTACTATAAACAAAAATCTAGGAAACCCACAGTCTGGTTGACGAATTTCTTCTTTTATGATACCACCAGATCTCCCATCTTTAATTTTGTCTACCAATGTGTTCTAGGTTTCATAAAGAGGAAATTTTACATTTTTAGTAAAATCTGAGAGGCAGTTACTTTAAAGAACCGTAACAGAATAGTGAAAAGGACCCAAAGTGTGAAAAGTATGAATTACGTAAAATTAAAAGTTGAATTTCTGTTGCAGATGGGAAGAGGATGTAGATGAGAAAGAAATATGACAATAAAGATGGAGTGACCGCCTTTGAGTTTACCTTCTTTTTTGAGACAGTCTCACTCAGTCACCCAGGCTGGAGTGCAGCGGTGTGATCTTGGCTCCCTGCAACCTCTGCCCCCCAGGTTCAAGCAATTCTCCTGCCTCAGCCTCTCAAGTAGCTGGGACTACAGGTGTGCACCACCACACCCAGCTAATTTTTTATTTTTAGTAGAGACGGGGTTTCATCATATTGGCCAGGCTGGTCTCGAACTCCTGACCTCATGATCTGCCTGCCTTGGCCTCCCAAAGTGCTGGGACTACAGGTGTGAGCCACGGCGCCCAGCCCAAGTATACCTTTTTTATAGATATATACATAGTTCTGACTTCAGAACAATGCTAACGCTACAAAGAATCTAAAACGAAAGTCACAAAGGTATGTGTGGGGAGGGACCCCAAAGGGAATACAAAGACAAATAAGTCCTGCTGTATTTCCAATAAAAGTCTAAAGTAAAACAAAAATAAAGGCATCCACAGTGGAAAGGTACAATCAAAACTGCACGATTATCTGTGTAGAAAATCTCCATTTTGTAGAATCTACAAAATGGTACCAGAATAAACAAGTTTAGTAAGGTTGTAGGAAATAATATTAATAGTAAATAGTCAATTCTATTTCTATATACCAGCAATAAAAAAAATCAAAAATCAAAATTAAAGATCATTAGCATCAAATATGAAATAACTTAGGGATAAAGTAAGATGTGTACACTGAAAACTACAAAACACTGCTGAGAGAAACTAAAGATGATCTAAGAAAATGAAGAAATAGATCATAGATATAGACTTATTATTAAGAAGGCATTCTTCCCAAACTGCTCTAAAGATTCAATGCAACTCCAATCAAAATTGTAGCACCTTCTTTTGCCGTAATTAATAAATATTCTACAATTCATAAAGAAAGGCAAAGTAAATGAGACAGCCAATGCAATTTTGAAAAAGAGCAAAGTTGGAAGACTTACACTATCTAAATCAAGACTAATTATAAAAAATCAGTAATCAAGAATGTATGGTATTGGCATAAAGACAGAGAAAAGGCCAGGTGCAGTGGCTCACGCCTGTAATCCCAGCACTTTGGGAGGCCGAGGCAGGAGGATCATGAAGTCAGGGGATCAAGACCATCCTGGCTAACATGATGAAACCCCGTCTATACTAAAAATACAAAAAATTAGCCGGGCATGGTGGCGGGCGCCTGTAGTCCCAGCTACTCGGGAGACTGAGGCAGGAGAATGGCGTGAACGCGAGAGGCGGAGCTTGCAGTGAGCCAAGATTGCACCACTGCACTCCAGCCTGGGTGACAGAGCGAGATTCTGTCTCAAAAAAAAAAAAGAAAAGAAAAAGAGAAATAAACGGAATAGAGTCCAAAAACAGAACCACACATACAGGATCAAATGATTTTCCATAAAGGCACGAAGGCAAAATCAAGCCAAAAATAATAATCTTTTCAACAAATGATGCAGGAACAAATGAATATTCACATGCAAAAACAAAACAAACATTGTTTTAAAAAAACTTGGATCCATACCTCAAAATTATCTCAAAACAGATGACAGAACTAAATGTAAAACTGAAAAATTATAGAATTTCTAAAGAAAAACACATGGAAATCTTTTTGACCTTGGATTGGGAAAGGAGATCTTAGATACAGTACCAAAATCACAATCCAAACATTTTTTAATGGTATACTAAAAATAAAATTTAAAAACTTTTGCTCTGCAAAAGACACTGTTGAGATACACTACGGACTGTAAGAAAATATTTGCATATCGCATATGCAACAAAGGACTTCTATCCAGAATACATAAAGAACTTTCAAAGTCAACAATAAGGAAAATAACACAATTTTTAAAAAATGGCCAAAAGATTTGAACAGTCACTTCGCCAAAGTAGATATAAAGGTGGTATATTAGATGAAAAGATGCTCTACATCATTAGCCATTAGGAAAATGTAAATTAAAGCCATGATGAGAAACCTGTTAGGCTGTCTAAAATAAAAGGCATCAACACTACAAAGTGCTGACAAGAATGGGAACAACTGAAATTCTCATACACTGCTGGTGTAAATGCAAAATTATAAAGCCATTCTGGGAAAGTTTTGCAGTTTTTTACAAAGACATAATTATATTTACCAAATGACTGATCTAGCAACCCCACTGTTCAGCCATATACCCTACAGAATTAGCATATGTTCACAATAAAACCTGCACACAGTCTGGGAGCAGTGACTCACGCCTGTAATCCCAGCACTTTTGGAGGCTCAGGATCACCTGAGGTCAGGGGTTCGAGACCAGCCTGACCAATACTGTGAAACCCCATCTCCACAAAAATACAAAAATTAGCCAGGTGTGGTGGTGTGTGCCTGCAGACCCAGCTACTCAGGAGGCTGAGGCAGGAGAATGGCTTGAACCCAGGAGGCGGAGCTTGCAGTGAGCCAAGATCGCGCCACTGCACTCCAGCCTGGGCGACAGAGCGAGACTCCACCTCAAAAAAACAAAAAAACAAAAACAAAAAACACCTGCACACATAGGCAGCGTTATTCACAATCATCAAAAACTGTGAAATATTCAGATGTTTTCAATGCGTAAATGGATAAACCAACTGTAGTACATCCATATAGTGGAACAGTACACAGCAATAAAAATAGTGAACTACTAATATATGCAACAACCTAGACCTACTTCCAAAGCATTACAGTGAGTGAAAGAAGCCAGTACAAGTTCATTCATACGACACTCTGAAAAAGGCAAAAGTACAGGGATAATGAATAGATCCAGGGTTTCCAGGGGCTAGAAGTGTGAGGAAGCTTAAGAAAGTCTGAGGTAGCTTTTGGAGGAGCTGGAACTCTTTGGTATCCTAATTGTGGTGGTGGTATATGAAACTCCAGTGGTGCCCCGCATCGGCATTTGCTTTCTGTGATTTCAGTTACCCATGATCAACTGTGGTCTGAAAACATTCAAATGAAAATCCCAGAAAGAGTTCCTGAATCATCCATTTGTGCACCACATCCCCTCTGTAGGTGCTATGTGCCCATTAGTCACTTGGGTCATCTTAGTTATCAGCTGGACTGTCACAGCATCGCAGCATTTGTGTTCAAGTCCCCTGTATTTTACTTACTAACAGCCCCAAAGTATTGGCGATGTTAGCGTATTGTTATAATTGTTCATTTTATTATTTTTTGTTGTTGATCTCTCAGTGTGTCTAACTCATAAATTAATCTTTATCATAGGTATGTATGCATAGGAAGAACCATAGTATATATATAGGGTTCAGTACTACCCACAGTTTCAGGCATCCACCAGAGGTCTTGAAACATACCTTTCATGGATAAGGGAGGAGTATTGTATACATGTCTTAACACTCACAAAAATGAGCACCAAAAATTATTCAGTTTTGCTATATGTAAATCAAAAAATATAAATACAATGAAAATAAAGAAATGTCATTAATTTCTGGGTAGATACTAATATTTGCTGAAGGTGCCAACACAGGCAGGTCTCTTTGTTTAAAGTTGACTTTTTTTTTTTTTTTTTTTTTGAGGTGGAGTCTTGCTCTGTCGCCCAGGCTAGAGTGCAGATCTTGGCTCACTGCAAGCTCCGCCTCCCAGGTTCATGTCATTCTCCTGCCCCAGCCTGTAGCTGGGACTACAGGCACCTGCCACCACGCCCTGCTAATTTTTTGTATTTTTAGTAGAGACAGGGTTTCACCGTGTTAGCCAGGATGGTCTCGTGATCCACCCGCCTTGGCCTCCCAAAGTGCTGGGATTACAGGCATGAGCCACCGTGCCCGGTCTAAAGTCGATTTTTATCAAGTTTTAAAGACCTTAAAAAATAAGCCCAGACCTATCTGGAATAATTAGGTCTACAAGGAAACTGCAATTACCAGTTGCCATCAAGGGGGTAAGAAAGAAGGTTTATTCACACGGCTAGTAGGGCTGTACAGTGGTTCAACTACTTCACAGAAAAAAACTGGCAATGTATAGTAAAGTGGACGTGTGGATACCTTGCAAGCCAGCAATTCCATTTCTAGACTACATATATATGCAATGTTTTTCAAATTGCTGGTCAGATCTACTCACATTGAATTTTGGGTTCCTAATCAGCATTTTAAAAAAAGAATAAGAACAGAAAACATCAGCATATGGTTTCATTAAGTATGTGTATAAACTATTGGTGGAGATTTTTTAAAGTCTGAAAGTCTCTGGTGCACATGGAAGGACAGTGTGTTGCTTAGTTTTCTGTGTCAACTTGGCTAGACTCTAGTAGCCAGTTATTTAATCAAACATTAATCTAGGTGTTACTGTGAAAAGTATTTAGTAGATATGGTTAACATCTATAATCTCCTGATTACCCTCCATAATGTGGGTGGGCCTTATCCAGTTCACCTAAAGGTCATAAGAGCAGAAATTGAGATTTTTCTAGAAGTTGAGACTAAGGCCCTGACTCCTTCCTATAGGCCTGCACAGATTTCAGACTCGTCAGGCCCCTACAACTACATAAACCAATTCCTTAAAATAAATCTCTGAATATAGGTACACATAGATACACCCATACATATTCTAGTAGTTCTGTTTATCTGAAGAACCCTATCTACATAATAACATAGATAGTTACTACAGAATTGTCTATAGGACAAAAATAGAGGAAAATCTTTAAAATACATCAACAGGGGCTGGGCACGGTGGCTCACCCCTGTAATCCCAGCACTTGGCGAGGCGGCAGCGGGCGGATCACCTGAAGTCGGGAGTTCGAGACCAGCCTGAGCAACATGGAGAAACCCTGTCTCTACTAAAAACACAACATTAGCCAGGCATGGTGGCACATGCCTGTAATCCCAGCTACTTGGGAGGCTGAGGCAGGAGAATCACTTGAACCCGGGAGGCGGAGGTTGCGGTGAGCCGAGATCGTGCCATTGCACTCTAGCCTGGGCAAAAAGAGTGAAACTCTGTCTCACGTGAGCCATGGCTCACGCCTGTAATCCCAGCACTTTGGGAGGCCAAGGCGGGCGGATCACAAGGTCAGGAGATCGAGACCATCCTGGCTAACACAGTGAAACCCCGTCTCTACTAAAAATACAAAAATTAGCCGGGCGTGGTAGTGGGCGCCTGTAGTCCCAGCTACTCAGGAGGCTGAGGCAGGAGAATGACGTGAACCCAGGAGACGGAGCTTGCAGTGAGCCGAGATCCTGCCAGTGCACTCCAGCCTGGGCCACAGAGGGAGACTCTGTCTTAAAAAAAAAAAAAAAAAAAAAATCAGGGATTGGATAAACCGTGGTATGTGACTTCAAGGGAATTAAATATAGAAAACAAAATCAGATCTACAGCTATCAACCAGTTTGAATAGAAAAAGCAAGTTAAAGGAAATGTATAATATCATAACTTAAATGTTGAAAACATAAAATTGGTACTATTAGTTATGGGGTACATTTAAAGAATAAGATGTGTACAATAAAGATATTCTTAAAATCAGGTTAACAGGCATTTAAAGAGAGGAAGATCTTGCTTTGTAACACTGTAATATTTCACTGTTCTTTGCAAATCCCAGTGTTAAGCAGACAAATACTATTTTGTGTACATTGTGAGAAACCCTTCACTGTATGATTTGATGTTACCTGATACAATGTCTGTGTTCAAATTTAAAATCATCTAGTCCAACACTAAGGAAAATACTCTTCTAGTATATGTTCAGTACTACTCTGAAACTCTGAGTTATTTCTCACTCTATAATGCCATATTTTACTTGTCAACTGTTTGGGAGCAGAACAGCAACTTACATTTACATTCCCACCAGCAGGGTATGAGGGTTCCAATTTCTACACATCCTCACCAACACTTGTTATTATCTGACTTTTTGATTCTAGCCAGCAGGTGTGAAGTAGTCTCTCACTGTGGTTTTGATTTGCATTTCCCTGAATAAAGAGGTTGAGCATATTGGATAAGTTTATTGGCCATCTGAGTATCTTCCCTGGAGAAATGTCTATTCAGCTCTTTTGCCTGTTTTTAGTCAGATTATTTGGCTAAAATGTTGGGAATATAAAATGGTGCCATTCCTCAAAAGATTATCATATAACCCAGAGGCCGGGCGTGGTGGCTCACACCTGTAATCCCAGCACTTTGGGAAGCCGAGGCGGGCGGATCATGAGGTCAGGAGATGGAGACCATCCTGGCTAACATGGTGAAACCCCGTCTCTACTAAAAATACAAAAAAAAATTAGCCGGGTGTGGTGGCGGGCGCCTGTAGTCCCAGCTACTCGGGAGGCTAAGGCAGAAGAATGGCGTAACAGGAGGTGGAGCTTGCAGTGAGCCGAGATCGCACCACTGCACTCCAGCCTGGGCGACAGAGCGAGACTCCATCTCAAAAAAGAAAAAAAATTATCATATAACCCAGAAAATCCACTCCTAGGTATACAGCCCAAAGAAATAAAAACATATATCCACATAATAATTTGTATATAAATTTTCATAGCAGCATTACTCAACAGCTAAAAGGTAGAAACAACCCAAATGCCCATCAACCGATGATTGAATAAAAAAATGCAGTATGCCTATATGACAGAACTTTATACTGCCATGAAAAGGAATAAAACACTAACACATGCTCAGTATGAAACTTGAAACACTATGCTAAGTGAAAGCAGCCGGTCACATGCACAAAAATCCACAGCCTATTGTATGATTTTATTTACATGAACCGTCCAGACAGAAAGATGATTAGTGATTGCCAGAGGCTGTAGGGCATTTGAAATAACAGGGTGCCACTGCTAACAGGTACAGCATTTCTTCATGGGATGATAAAATGTTTTAAATTTGATTTGTGGTGATAGTTACACAACTCTGAATATACCGAAAACCACTGAATTTTGCATATTTTAAATAAGTGAACTGCGTGTTTTGTTAATTTTATTGTAGTAAAGCTGTTATTTAAAAAGCAAGGCTACTCAGGAGGCTGAGGTGGAAGGATCAGCTGAGGCCAGAAGTTCAAGGCCAGCCTGGGCAACACAGTGAGACCCTATCTCTGAAAGTTTTTAAAAGTTAGCCAGATATGGTGGTAAGCACCTGTAGTCCCAGCTACTTCAGAGGGTGAGGCTAAAGGACTGCTTGAGCCCAAGAGTTCAAGGCTGTAGTGAGCTATGATCACCCTGCTGCACTCCAGCCTGGGCGACAGAGGGAGAGACCCTGTCTCTTTAAAACAAACAAACAAACAAAACACAGAAACTAACTGGAAGGAGAAGACAGGTTACTCCACAGCCATTAGAACACCTGCTTGGGTTCCCACATTCTCATAACCCCCTCCCCTATACCCTAAAAAATCACATTAAGTCTGTGGAGTCGAGGGGAAGAGGGAGGTGTGTTTCTACCATTCAGGGTCCAACCATATCCTCAATGACCTGAGTCAGAACAGAAAGATGAACACAAGAAAGAGAACGGCCAAATGGATAAACACAGAAGGGGAAGCGAAAACAATCAGAACTGAAACAAATGGTGAATATGCTTTTCTTGCTATCAATAATTATAAGATAGGGCCGGGTGCGGTGGCTCACACCTGCAATCCCAGCACTTTGGGAGGCCAAGATGGGTGGATCACCTGAGGTCAGGAGTTCAAGACCAGCCTGGCCAACATGGTGAAACCCCATCTCTACTAAAAATACAAAAATCAGCCAGGCATGGTGGCAGGTGCCTGTAATCCCAGCTACTTGGGAGGCTGAGGCACTAGAATTGCTTGAACCCGGGAGGCAGAGGTTGCAGTGAACTGAGACAACACCGCTGCACTCCAGCCTGGGCGACAAGAGCAAGACTCCATCTCAAAATCAATCAATAAGTAAAATAAATAAATAAATAAATAAATATAATAATCTTGTCATTTTAAGACACGCTCACAATTACAGGTTTTAACAACATGCCTTGTTTTCTACAATCCTAAACTCTACTTGAAATGTTTTAATTTTACCAGAAGCTTAAGGAAGAGGTATGAAAACAGGAGTAGCACAATAAGCTATGAATTAAATGCTACCTTCTTGCTTAAATTCAGAACAAGAAAACTGAAGCTGAAAAGTATAAACAGAGAACTGTATATATATTGTGTATATTTATTGTGTATATATAGGGTCATTACATTCACATTCATAGTACCGTTACCTTCATGTTATCAAACCATCTTTAAGTTAGCACTCATAAATAGGACAGCTGTTTGGTTTGCTTTAAAATTTAAATTCTATCCCATTATAGATGTCATTGTCATACTCTAATACCTATATAAAAAGGACACATGAAACTCCAAATTACTCATCAGTAGGACTCAAAAAGATAATAAATAAAGCTTTTTAAAAAGGTAAATTCTGGCCGGGTGAAGTGGCTCATGCCTGTAACCCCGGCACTTTGGGAGAGGCCAAGGCAGGCAGATCACTTGCTGTCAAGAGTTTGAGACCAGCCTGTCCAACATGGTGAAACCCCGTCTCCACTAAAAATATAAAAATTAGTCGGGCATGGTGGCACACACCTGTAATCCCAGCTACTCAGGAGGCTGAGGCCGGAGAATTGCTTGAACCCAGGAGGCAGAGGTTGCAGTGAGCTGAGGTCACGCCACTGCACTCCAGCCTGGGGTACAAAGCAAGGCTCTGTCTCTAAATTCTTATAATTCTTATTCTTAAATGTATGGACTGGCCACCCATACTTTCAATATATCCTGAGATGCTACATGAGTAAATTTAACTTAATTATGTTAGGGACCAAAAAACGTTTTATGACTCCAAAATTTTTGGCTTCTGACGTTGGGTAATCAAAAAGATAGAAATCAAAGGGAATGGCAAGAGTACATATGATTACTATTGCTGTAACAGTTATAAATGCTTACTATGTGCTAGGCACTGTGTACTCTGACGTGCCTCAGTTCATTTCAATCTTACGACTATCCATTTTATAGATGAGAAAATTAAAGCACAGAGAGATGAAGTAAGCTGCCCAACATCACACCTATGAGCAGTGAAGCTGAGTTGAAGCTTAAGGAAGAGGTATGAAAACAGCAGAAGACAGAGTCGGTGGTGTTAACCATTATGCTACAATGCCTAGATTTTAAAGACACCATAAATTATGATCAAAAACCAAAGAATATAAAGAACATTTTTCCTCCCCATGATATCCACATTAAGTATTTTAGCATTTAAGTTAAATGGCTTAAGAATTCTCAACTGACAACAGTTCACTCTCTATAAAATGAGGAAGTCAGAAGCAACTTTGGTATTTAAATACCTGTATCTTTTCTTTTCTCTTTTTTTTTTTTTTTTTTTTGAGACCGAGTTTCACTCTTGTTGCCTAGGCTGGAGTGCAGTGGCGCGATCTCAGCTCACTGCAACCTCCGCCTCCTGGGTTCAAGCGATTCTCCTGCCTCAGCATCCCAAGTAGATAGGATTATAGGAATGCGCCACCACGCCCGGCTAATTTTGTATTTTTAGTAGAGACAGGGTTTCTCCATGTTGGTCAGGCTGGTCTCAAACTCCCGACTTCAGGTGATCTGCCCACTTCAGCCTCTCAAAGTGCTGGGATTACATTAAATATCTGTATCTTTCTACAAACTATATACCTCCTGTCTGGTTCTCTCTTATCTCTTCCTTTTTAAATGCTGAAAGTTTAAATTGGAACAAATAGGTCCATGATTTCCAATCACCAGCTCTCTGGAATTAAAATCTACAATAAACATAGGCACGCTATAAAGTCCTTAAAAACTCAAATCTCATGTTCTCCTAAATTTACGGGAAAAAATTTTTTGCCTCAAAGATTAGCGATTTCACAAAGAATTTAAAAGCTAAACAGATTTTTTCTTTGAGGATTTTTTCCTCCATGATAATAAATGCTCTATTCACTTGTTTTTAAAAAACAGAAACATTTAAAAAAAAATCTTAACTTACATCACAGGTGGTTAACGAGGGGTATGTATACTCCCACTAGCACCGCCCCGCCCCCCTGCAAAAAAGGAGAGGGACTGTAACAAATAAAAAGGCAGGCAAGAACAAAGCTGGACAGGGAGAGAAGACAGACAGAAAGGGCTTCAGCAGATAGCCGAGGTAGAAACTATCATGCCACAACTGACATACACATAACCAATTACCATTGCTTACTTTGTATTGTATTACCCAGTAAATACCCAACTAGATTGTTAATTCCTTGGTAACAAAGAATCCATTCTTCATTCTTGTACTGCCACTGCTTACCTGACCTGAAGTAGTACTGTTCGGTCAATTGCTTTCCATAGGTCTTCAGCTGTCTTGATTCTTAATTTTAGCAAGATTTATTCTCATTAGCATCACCACAACAGTAACTGCATTACCGCAGCAGTAACTATCCTCAGAAGAAATGTTCTAAACGTGTATAGTGTGTTCTGTCCTTTGGTATAGTGTTTTACACCTCCAGGGTGAACAGAAGAGAGGATGTGATGTAGAGGAATTAAACAGCCACATGAATAATAACAAGAGATTTTAACAAAAGTTGACCTTTCCCCACGTTTTCTCTACCACTTTTTTAAACATCAGTGTTCCCTGGGTTCCTCTTTTTCATCTGGTATTAATTACTCCTCCTATGCCATAACATCTAACACTGCAAATTTCTCAAACCACATTTATTATGGTAATGACTTCTAAATCTGTATCTCAAGACAGAATACACATATAAGCCAAGAACAACTCAAAAAGCATCTTGACACAGCTTATCGCCCTCTCATTCACCCTTCCCACTATCAACAACAAGCTGTTTCTTCTTGTTTACCTAAAAAAATTAACACTATCACTTGTATAGTCACCAACTCCCAGCAATATGGCTGCAAGTCATCTTGGAGTCCCCTCATCTGCTACTAGCACTCGAGCACACACACTCTGCAAAACCCACTGAGCCCCATCCACTAATCGACTTTTCTCAAATCCATCGCTCTCCAACCCTGCTGCCACTAACCTTCAGTTTCCAACTTCATGGTTTCTCATCTTGTCCTGTCTTAAAGGTTGCAGGCTAAATTCGGTCTCCCCAAATTCAGTTTCTCGAGAACACTAGCTAGAGCAATCTTTCTGAAGCACAATTCATTATTTTTTATTATTATCATTATTATTATTATTGAGACAGAGTCTCACTCTGTTGCCAAGGCTGGAGCACAGTGGCACTGTGTCAGCTCACTGCAACCTCCATCTCCTGGGTTCAAGCAATTCTCCCGAGCAGCTGGGATTACAGGCACCCACCACCACGCCCGGCTAGTTTTCATATTTTTAGTAGAGATGGGGTTTCACCATGTTGGCCAGGCTGGTCTCGAACTCCTGACCTCACTTGATCCACCTGCCTTGGCCTCCCAAAGTGCTGGGATTACAGGTGTGAGCCACCACGCCCAGCCCATTCTTTATTTTTTTAAGAAACAAGGTCTTGCCCTGTTTGTCCAGGATGGAGTGCAGTGATGTGATCATAGCTCACCGCAGCCTCAAACTCCTGGGCTCAACCGATCCTCCTGCCTCCCCTCCCAAAGTGCTGGAATTATGGGCATGAGCCACCGTGCCTGGCCCTGGAGCATAATTCTGATCAAATCACTTTCCATGTTAAAAGTCCTTCCTGAGATATGGATCATAACTCCCTTCCAGTGTGGGCTGTGCATAGTGACCTCTTTCCAAAAAGGGGTTGTATGGAAAGGGGCGGAGCAGGAGATGGAAGAGTACTTTACAGCTGAAACTTCTGACAAACTCAGACGTTTCCACTGTAAAGTACTCCGCCAGGCAACACAGGTCAACATGAGCAGTCATCAGTCATGTTGATGGTATGTACCCTTGGATGGGATGAAATGGCACTCTACGTCTGTGGTCTTCCTACCCCAAACTCATAACCTTAGTATAATAATGAGAAAAATGCCAGACAAATCCCAATTGAGAAACATCCTGCAAAATTTCTGATTAGTACTTCTTAAAACTAAAACATCATCAAAAACAAGAAAAATCTTGAGAAACTGTCACAGCCAAGAGGAACCTAAAGCAACAAGGCAACTAAATGTAATGTGGTATCTTCGATGGGATTCTGGAACAGAAAAGGGGTATTAGGTAAAAACTAAGAACATAAGAATAAATTATGAACTTCAGGTAATAATTACAAATCAATCAATCACTAATTGTAACAAATGTACCATACTAATGTAAGATGTTAATAACGGGGAAACTGGGTGTAGGGTATATGGAAACTCTTTGTACTATCTTTACAACTTTCCTGTAAATCTAAAATTATTCCAAAATAAAAAATCCTTCTGCTGCTTCCCCCGTTGTCTTTAGGGAAAAAACCCATGGCATGCAAGACCCTTCATAATCTGGCCTGCTTATTTCTAACCTATGTCTCACCCTCAGGACTCTATCCCTCACACAGTCATTACATTTCTGGGCCTTTTTGCTTTGCCATGACTTTCCTCTAACCCACTTCCTTCTCTTTATCTTTTCCCACCAGCTAACTCCTAATAATGCTTCAAGACCCCTCAAGGATCACCATCTTTGTAAGTCTGCTTACTCTCCTAGTCCAGGTTAGCAGTCCATTCCTCTTCAATACTCTCATAACACTGGGGACACCTTCTCTATCACAGTTTAGGCTTTTGTCATTAATGATTTGCATAAAGACATGTGGAGAAAACAATGGCTTTGTAAGACTCAACTACCAGCAGTAACTACCATTAATGGCTTTTGAGCCAGTATGATCTAATATAATTATTAACTATTACTACGTGCCAGTAACTGGGCTAACCACTTCACCTATCTGTCACATAACACACACCAAAAAAGCCCTATGAGATAAGAACTGTTGTAGTCCACATTTGAAAGAGGAGTTAAGTGACTTGCACTTAGATCCTAACACTGGTCAGCATCTGAACTCACATCTGGGACTCAATCCCATGGTGGACTTGTATCCCATTTTAACCACTTTGTTATTGAGTGATGATGAACAAGCTACTTAGCTTCACTAACCCTAAAGAAAAATGGAGAGGATAATGCCTACCTTGCATGGGTTTCTATGAGAATTAGAAAGGCCACCTTAATATTAAGTACCTGGTACATACAGATGCTCCTCAGCTTACAACAGTGTTAGTCCTGATAAATGCATCACAAATTGAAAATATTGTAATCCAAAAATGCACTTAATACACCTAACCTAATGGGCATCATAGCCTAGCCCACCTTAAACATGCTCAGAACACTTACATTAGCCTGTAGTTGGGCAAGGCCATCTAACAAAGCCTATTTTATTTAAAAAAAAAAAAAAAAAAGTGTTGAGGCCAGGTGTGGTGGCTCATACCTGTAATCTGTAATCCCAGTACTTTGGGAGGCCGAGGTGGGTGGATCACCAGAGGTCAGGAGTTTGAGACCAGCCTGACCAACATGGAGAAACTCTATCTCTACTAAAAACACAGAATTAGTCAGGCATGGTGGTGCATGCCTGTAATCCCAGCTACTCGGGAGGCTGAGGCAGAAGAATCACTTGAACCCGGGAGGCAGAGGTTGCAGTGAGATTGCGCCACTGCATTCCAGCCCGGGCAACAAGAGCAAAACTCTGTCTCCAAAAAAAAAAAAAGGGCGGGGGGGGGGGTTGAATATCTCATGTAAGGGTATTACACCACATATTGCTAGCCGAGGAAAAGATCAAAATTCAAAATACAGTTTCTACTGAGTGTGTATCACTTTTGTACCATCTTAAAGTTGAAAAATACTAAGTCGAATGCTTAAGAACTGCCTGTACTTAATACTTCATAAATGATAGCAATTATGATTTTCTTTCTCCTCTATTATTTGCCATCTTTCAGACCGTGGTATCTTCAGTGTCTAGCATATTATAAGTACTTCATAAATGTTAAGTAAATTAATATGCATAACATAGGTTAGGTAGCCAATTAATGAAAAATTTTAGAAAGGGAGTATATTGTTCTATTCCCTTTCCTTAAACACAGCAATCCAGACTGACAAGTTTGAGAACCAAGAAGGCTGGGCAGCAACTCATGTAGACCTGATCTCTGGAATGCCACCCACTCCCTCTCTTCTTGTATCTCTCTTTATAATAGCACTCTACCCTTTAAGGGCATAAACTCTATTCCCATGGGAAGGTTATTTCAAAAATACTATGATTTGCAATATTACAAGCTGACAAAAATGAATAATTTCCCTTAGAACTGGCTCAAAGCCAGGCATGGTGGCTCATACCTGTAATTCCAGCACTTTGGGAGGCTCAGGCGGGTAGACGATTTGAGGTCAAGAGTTCAAGAACAGCCTGGCCAACATGGTGAAAACCTGGCTCTACTAAAAATGCAAAAAAAAACCAAACCCAGCTGGACGTGGTGGCTCACACCTGCAATTCCAGCTACTAGAGAGGCTGAGGGATGAGAATCACTTGAACCCAGGAGGCGGAGGTTGACATGAGCCAAGACTGCACCACTGCACTCCAGCCTGGGTGACGGAGTGAGACTGTCTCAAAAAATAAAAATAAAAAATAGAACTGACTCAATCACTTTCCAGTAATCTGAGTTCAGCTAATGCCTAATCTATGTCCCTTTTCTGATTCCCCCAAGAAGGAAGTTAGATGCTAATCAAATGCTACTGAAGTCAACTCTGCACTAGAAACTGGAATTGTATAGTCAGTTCCTAACTAATAACATCTTATCTTCTCTCATTCTCTTGGACTCACAGGTGCCTTGGACTGGGAATCGATTTTCTCTAAGAGAAACCAGAAACACTTTTCTTCCATGTTATCAATATAACAAGCTTATCATTTACCACCAATGTAATTTCGCCACATATGATCCTCAAACCTAAACAAAGACAAAACACTTCAGAGACCAATTAATTTCACAGTGAAATGTTTTAGGCTCAGGTTTCTCCTATTTCTCTGAACACTGCCCTATCAGTAATGTAACACACTAATCAGAATGGGCAAGGCTGTATTGATATTTCACCACCAAGCAATCCAAGAGAAAAAAAAGCCCTGAAGCTACAGTCTGACTGATGGTGAGGCACCACAATCTTATGAAATACAGAGAGCCCAGATTATCCTATAACACAATTACTCCCAATATCACCATAACCCAGAGAAAACTTCTAACTACTGTACCACCAGCTAAGGACATACCTTTACACCAATGTTGTAAGAGTTCCTTATAAAAGGTTGAATTAGGAAAAAAGACAATATGAAATTCTTTGCAAAAGTTTGGCAAAACAGGATGTTAGAAGGGAACATAGAAAACCTGTCCACTAGAAATGTTGAGAGAAGTTGCATTAGTCTGTTTTCACAATGCTGATAAAGACATACCAGAGACTGGGCAATTTACAAAACAAAGAGGTTTAACTGGATTTAACAGTTCCATGCGGCTGGGGAAGCCTCACAGTCATGGCGGACGGCAAGGAGGAGCAACTCAGTCTTACGTGGATGGCAGCAGGCAGAGAGGAGCACTTGTGCAGGGAAACTCCCCTTTTTAAAACTATTAGATATCTCATGAGACTCATTTGCTAGCAAGAGAAAAGCACAGGAAAGATCTGGCCTCATGATTCAATTATCTACCACCAGGTCCCTCCTACAATATGTGGGAGTTATAGGAACTACAAGATGAGATTTGCGTGGGGACACAGAGCCAAACCATACCATAAGTGTACTGTAAATAAGTTCAGGCTTTCTGAAGGGTAGTTTGGCAATGTTTACCCGAGCCTCTAGCAATTTATCCCAAAAGAAAATATTCATAAAGCTTTGCAAAAACTTATCTACAAAATTATTCATCAAGTGCTGCTGAAAACAGCAATAAATTGGAAAGAACTCAAATGTCCAACATAATCTTATAATCTGGTACAATCATATCATGGAAACTGTACACATTAAAAGCTGCAGAGCCCTCTTCACAAGATGGCACCGAAAGCAAAGAAGGAAGCTCCTGCCCCTCCTCAAGCCGAAGCCAAAGCAAAGGCTGTGAAGGCCAAGAAAGCAGTGTTGAAAGGCGTCCACAGCCGGAAAAAAAAAAGATCCACGCATCACCCACCTTCCAGCGGCCCAAAACACTGTGACTCCAGGGGCAGCCCAAATATCCTCAGAAGAGCGCCCCCAGGAGAAACAAGCTTGACCACCATATTATCATCAAGTTGCCGCTGACCACTGAGTCTGCCATGAAGAAGAGAGAGGACAACAAGACACTTGTGTTCATTGTAGATGTTAAAGCCAACAGGCACCAGATCAAACAGGCTGTGAAGAAGCTCTATGACATTGATGTGGCCCGGTCAACACCCTGATTCGGCCTGATGGAGAGAAGGAGGCATACGTTCAACTAGCTCCTGATTATGATGCTTTGGATGTTGCCAACAAAATTGGGGTCATCTAAACTGAGTCCAGCTGGCTAATTCTATGTATATCTTTTCACCAGAAAAAATAAAAAATAAAAAGTTGCAGAAGTATGTACATTTAATGACTTGGGAAAACCATACATGAAGTACAACATGCAAATGACAACAAACTGCTGCCTACTACAAAATCACCCAGTCTATAACAACTCACAGGCAGGGCACAGTGCTCACGCCTATAATCCCAGCACTTTGAGAGGCCAAGGCTGGAGGATTGCTTGAGGTCAGGAATTTGAGACCAGCCTGGGCAACAAAGTGAGACCCTGTCACTACAAAAAAAAAAAAAAATTAGCAAGGCATTGTGGCTCACACCTGTAGTTCCAGCTACTTGGGTTGCTGAGGTGGGTGAACTCCTTGAGTCCAGGAGTTCAAGGCTGCAGTGAGCCATGATCGTGCCATTGCAATAGAGCCTGGGCAACAGAGCAAGACTCTGCCTCAAAAACAAACAAAAACTCATGTCCAATTCAAATTATGTTTCCATAAGCTAACTACATATGCTAACATCTTGCTATAGCCGGTTGTCTCATCCCACTTCACCTGCAGAAATGCCCGTCCTGCGCTGAAGGAACTCCCTCTGCTTACCTCTAATGAGAGACCTAATACTCTAGGAAATACTTTCCCCCATTGCTTTTCCTGAAGCACTTAATACATAATTATACTGTTGACTAAATTTTTCTTAATGAGAAACTATTTCTTCCCTCTGAGTCTTACAAGGTTTTGAAACGTTGAGAATAGACATACTGTAGTTTCATGAAAGAGGATGGAATTACTACCTATCTTTTGGTGAAACTAAAAACAGAGCACTATCAGTCAGGTTTTTTAAAGCCCACATAATTATAAGTGACTTTTCTTTCTTTCTTTTTTGAGACAAGTTCTCACCCTGTTGCCCAGGCTGGAGTGCAGCGGCACAATCTCGACTCACTGCAACCTGCGCCTCCTGGGTTGAGGCAATCCTCCCACCTTGGACTCCCAAGCAGCTAGGACTACAGGTACCCGCCATCACACCCAGCTAATTTTTTGTATTTTTAGTACAGACAGGGTTTCACCATGCTGCCCAGGCTGGTCTCGAATTCCTGGGCTCAAGCAATCCACCTGCCTTGGCTTCCCACAGTGCTGGGATTACAAGCATGAGCCATGGCACCTGGCCTATAACTGACTTTTCTGTTACTGATCCAGATTTGTGAGGATTTTATTAGACTTCTACCCCCACATTCTCTCTTTACAGTGCTTTATCCCTTTGAAAAAGAGCTGAGCAATATCACTAATATACAATTTTGCCCTTTTAAAAAACTAATCTGAACCAATTTATGAGATAGTAATCTACACAAGTCACCCCATACTAAGGAAATATCTATCCTTATAATATTATGTTTTTAGATGAAAGGATGAAAATTACCATGCAATCTCTTTATCAGCATACCAGTATAGTAATAATCACACTTTAACAACAGCCAAAAACCAGATGCTGTCAATTTCTCATTACTAGTCCCAGAAAAGACACATCTATTTTCTTCTTGATTTAGAATAGATTAAAAAGTTAATTTTGGCTGGGCACAGTGGTTCACATCTGTAATCAAACTGTGGGAGGCCAAGTAGGGAGAACCACTTGAAGCCAGGAGTTAGAGATCAGCCTGGGCAACACAGCAAGACTCCGTCTCTACAGGGCATGGTGTTGCACTCCTGTACTTCCAGCTACTTGGGAGGCTAAGGTGGGAGGATTGCTGGAGCCCAGGAGTCCAAGGCTGCAGTAAGCCATGATCATACATCAAGCTGCACTCCAGCCTGGGTGACAGAATGAGACCCCATCTCAAAAAAGGGGGGAAAGAAGTTAATTACAGAAGATATGAAAAAAAAAAAGTTTTACCCAAAAGCAAATCTATGCAAAATATCTTCAAATTTTCATGTTGTTTAAAAAAACCCATTCAAACCACAAGTATCACTCATAATGTATATCACATTCTTAAAGTTGTTTTACTAAAATCAGCATATCCACAAGATAACCCATTAGGATGAATTAAACAGATGGGCTCAGAACTCAGACCATCGGTTTGAAATTCTAGGTGTGTACCTACAAAATTTAAATACACTGGAAAAATTATTTCAAACAGGGCTTTCTCATTTGGAACCAGTGGTTAAAGATAATCTCTACCTCATAGTGACAGAATTAAATGAGATAATACATGCATAAGGTGCTTGGCTAAATGCCTCAGCACACCATGAGCATGCGACTCACCAGATTATTTATCTTATTATGAAAGTCAGTGTCTGGAGTAAAAAGAACAGAAAAACCACCTAAAAATAACTCAACATTAACTACTTCACGCTTCTTGACTATGGCTGTCTTCTCCCACATTCCCAAACACTGATCTAGGCTCTAAGTGGCTTATTCAGGTTGCAATAACGTCCTTACCAAACTTTCTGCCTCCTTTCTCTGCCTCCAAATTCAAATTTATTATATAAATGGCAGCAGCAGATACCTCTCCGTTACTGTCCATGTGACACTTCACATTACCCTTGCAAGAAGTCACCCCAAATTCAAGCAACTCTAGAAACTATTAAAGCTACAAAGAACTTCATAAATAGAGTTTACTTAAAGGTGGGGAAACCATACACATGAAGTGTCTTGGCAGAGGTGATAGTGTCAAGGACCCCATGCCTATTCCAGCCCAGAGCTCTCTCGGCCACACTTTATTACATTATTACATTCCCAGAGCTTTCTTGTTTGACACGTATGTGTGCCAGAATTGGTTCCTTGTCCTGGTATTCTGCCACTTTGCAGGAATCTCCAGTAAAATAAGATGAATTTTTATTGTTGTTAATATTGTTACCCACCACCAGAATAGCCAAAATAAAAACGGAAGACTTTATGAGCCTTAATGATTCTGGTACCTCACTATTTATAAATGCTGATCAGATGAGACATTTGTTTTGATAGTGAAGGCCAATGCAACCCTGCATCAACAAAACTCCACTTGTTCATATGCAAATATAAAATTGCAGTAATTTATCCAAGTATTTATGGAGATTTTATCTAAAGAGCTTCTTTTTAAAAAGTCAAATAAAAAGTCCAGTAAGTGGGTAGAATAACAGGCAAAGACCTTTCCTAGAAAAAGCAGCTTCCTCGTGGGAGAATTTCAAATAATTTATGTAAATATTCCCCACTCCCCTCTAGGAGATGGAGCTTAAATCTCCCCGACTTGAGTGTAGGTTGGACTTACTAACTTGTTTCCAAAAAAATAAGTATGGAAGGTGGTGAGTGTATACAGTAGAGAAACAACCTTGGCCACGATTAACATTACCAGCAATAAATCATGGAGTAGCATGCACTACACCTCCCACCACTCCAATCATATGAATTCCCCAAATTCATAACCCTAGTCTAGTCATGTGAAAAACAGCAAACTGGGGAGACATCATAATTAAATGCAATGCATACAGTACCCTGGATTGGATTCTAGAACAGAAATGGACATTAATGGGAAAACTAGTGGAATCTAAATAAAATGTGGAACTTAGTAATGTTATCAGTGTTGGTTTCTGGGTATTGACAAGCACACCTTGGTGATGTAAGAGGAACCCAAGTGAGGGGTCTGATAATCCATAGCATACAGGAAAAGGATGGGGGGTAGGTAGGTAGCCATCCTGTTCCTGAGAAAAGAGTCACATTCTAAAAACTTTCCATAATTCAAGTCATAAAAGTAAGAAAACCATTTTTATTATTATTTTTTTCAGAGTCTCACTCTCACCCAGCCTGGAGTGCAATGGTGTGATCTTGGCTCACTGCAACTTCTTACCTCCCTAGTTCAAGCACTTCTCATGCCTCAGGTGATCTGCCTCCCAAAGTGCTGGGATTACAGGCATGAGCCACCGTGCCTGGTCTCACACATATGGATTAAAGCCACCGCACCTGGCCAGAAAAACCTTTTTAAAAAAGAAGGCCCAGCGCAGTGGCTCACACCTGTAACCCCAACACTTTGGGAAGCCGAGGTGGGTAGATCATCTGAGGTTCAGAGGTCGAGACCAGCCTCACCAATATGGTGAAACCCCGTCTCCACTAAAAATACAAAAATTAGCTGGGTGTGGTGGTGGGCATCTGTAATCCCAACTACTTGGGAGGCTGAGGCAGGAGAATCACCTGAACCTGGGAGGCAGAGGTTACAGTGAGCCGAGATCATGCCACTGCACTCCAGCCTGGGCAACAGAGCAAGACTCCGTCTCAAAATAAATAAATAAAAATAAATTAAATTAAATTAAAAAGAACACCCCTCATAAAGAAGAAAACTCTTTCACTTGTTTCAGAGAGGCGATATAATGGGAAACTGGCCTGTTCCAAGTTTGCCCTTAATTCAATCTTCTTTTTTTTTTTTTTTTGAGATGGAGTCTCACTCTGTCGCCCAGGCTGGAGTGCAATGGAGTGATCTAGGCTCACTGCAACCTCCACCTCTGGGGTTCAAGTGATTCTCTCACCTCTGTCTCCCCAGTAGCTGGGACTACAGGCGCGCACCACCAAGTCCGGCTAATTTTTGTATTTTTACTACAGACAGGGTTTCACCATGTTAGCCAGGCTGGTCTCGAACTCCTGACCTCAAGTGATCTGCCCGCCTTGGCCTCCCAAAGTGCTGAGATTACAGGTGTGATCCACTGCACCCAGTCAGTCAATCATCAGATCTTGAGAGTAAACATGTAAAATGATATTTAAAATTCCACTAGATTAATAAACCAAAATCTCTAATATCAAAAAGGATGAGTAAGATTCTGTGTTATATTAGTCTTAACTTAAGCAACAAAAACATCATTAGAAAAGTTAAGAAATTAGCTCCAAGAAGAAGTAAATCGGTCTTAAATTAGGATTAAAACATGGGTTTAAATGAACCAGTATGCCATTACTCCTTGAACATGAGGACATATCACCTAAAAGGACTCACCAAAAGCATACATACAGGTGGGAAATCCTAAATCTATGCACTGACACTAAGCACACATCCATATCCAGCACTGTGAGGCACAACACTTTGCAAAGATATCCTCAAAAATATTTTTCACGAGTTTCTACCCTGTATGTGTTTTGGGTTTACAAAGTCAACCTAAATTATATAAGGGAAAAAAAAAAAAGATTAGGCTTTAGAAGATGTTTCTGGCCAGGTGCAGTGATTCACGCTTATAATCCCAGCACTTTGGGAGGCTGATGCGGGTGGATGACATGAGGTCAGGAGTTCACGACCATCCTGGCCAACATGGTGAAACCCCTCTCTACTAAAAATACAAAAATTAGCCATGCATGGTGGTGTGAGCCTGAAATCCCACCTGCCTGGGAGGCTGAGGCAAGAGAATCACCTGAACCTGGAAGGCGGAGGTTGCAGTGAGCTGAGATTGCGCAATTGCACTACACCCTGAACGACAGAGTGAGACCTGATCTCAAAAAAGAAAAGAAAAGAAAACTTTTCTGAGCAGGCACTGTGGGAGTAATCCCAGCACTTTGGGAGGCTGAGGTGGGTAGATCGCTTGAGGTCAGAAGTTCAAGACCAGCCTGGCCAACATGGTAAAACCCCATCTCTACTAAAAACACAAAAAATCAGCCAGGTATATGGTGGCAAGCCTGCAGTCCCAGTTACTTAGGAGGCTGGAACAGGAGAATTGCTTGAACCCAGGAGGCAGAGGTTGCAGTGATGGCACCACTGCACTCCAGCCTGGGTGACAGAGTGAGACTCCATCTCAAAACAAACAAATAAATAAAAAAACAGAAACATTTTCTTAAAAATGTCTCAGCTTGGCGGGACACCGTGGCTCACACCTATAATCCCAATACTTAGGGAGGCTGAGCAGGCGGATCGCTTGAGGTCAGGAGTTTGAGACCAGCCTGGCCTACATGGTGAAACCCTACCTCTACTGAAATACAAAAATTAGCTGAGTGTGGTGGCACATGCCTACAATCCTAGCTACTCAGGAGGCTGAGGCAGGAGAATCGCTTGAACCCAGGAGGTGGAGGTTGCAGTGAGCCTAGATCACACCACTGCACTCCAGTCTGGGCGACACAGCGAGACTCTGTCTCCAAAAAAAACAATAAAAAAATTTAAAAATCTCAGCAAAGTGATTTCAAAGAATGAAAAGAATCTGTTTCCACTCAAATAAATGGGTACATCAAGGAACATTACAACTTATACAAGCTTAATCTTAATTTTGGAATCCACTGCATTAGTTGGTTCATAGGTTTATTTCACGTGTGTGTGTGTGTGTGTGTGTGTGTGTGTGTGTGTGTGTGTGTGTGTGTGAGAGAGACAAAGTCTCACTCTGTTGCCCAGGCTGGAGTGCAGTGGTGTGATCTCGACTGACCGCGACCTCCACCTCCCAGGTTCGAGGAATTCTCTTGCCTCAGCCTCCTGAGTAGCTGGGATTACAGACGCCTGTGACCACGCCCGGCTAATTTTTGTATTTTTAGTACAGACGGGGTTTCACCATGTTGGCCAGGCTGGTCTTTAACTCCTGACCTCAGGCAATTCGCTCGCCTCAGCCTCCCAAAGTGCTAGGATTACAGGTATGAGCCACTATGCTCAGCCTTCTCCTTCATTTTTTTGTTTCATACATACAACCAGTGGGAGATAGGGGACAGACAAGCTAGAAGGAAATATTTATTGATCACCTATTATGTGCCAGACACTTTCACAAACATGAGCTTGTAATCTTCGCAACTTTCTGAACTATTCATAGATACCTAAAGCAGTGCTTAAAAAATTAAGACTATAAAAACCATAGGAAAATATTGTGATAAAGCAAAAACAAAAGCAAATTATAAAACATGCCATAGTTAAGGTATTGAGAGGAAGGAATGTCAATGAGCTTCACAAAGGGAAAAATGCCCATGAGTCATTCAGCTTCCTGCCATTCTAAAGTAAAGTACAACAGGTCAGATATTCTCCAGTATTTAAACAGAATCCTTGTAGAAAATAAATCAGAAAACTGCCTCCAGGAAGGGAAAATGGAAGGCCAGGAATGCCTAAGAAATGTACTTCTCTTGTGCATAACCCTTTTGCATCTTTTAATTTTCTACCATATGCCTGTATTGCCTATCCAAATATTCAACAAAATTTAGCTTAAAAAAAAAAAAAAAAAAAAAAGGTTGGCCGCGGTGGCGAATGCCAGAGATCCCAGCACTTTGGGAGGCTGAGGAGGGAGGATGGCTTGAGGCCAGGAGTTTGAGACCACCACAAAAAATGTTTTTAAAGTGAGCCAGGCATAGTGTCACCTACCTCCAGTCCCAGCTACTTGGGAGACTGAGACAGGAGGATCCTTTAAGCCCAGGAGATTGACACTGCAGCAAGCCTTGATCATGTCACTGCACTCCAGCCTAGGTGACGAAGAGATCTTGTCTCAAAAAAAAAGGAAAAGAACAGGAAAAAAAAAAAAAAAAAAAACTCAACCACAGGGAAAGAGGTGTGGCCAAGATGCCAATTCTGTTTTTTTTCTTTTTTAAAAAATTTTTTTCTTTATTTTCTTGTAGAGACAGGTTCTCACTATCTTGCCCAGGCTGGTCTCAAACTCAGGCTCAAGTGATCCTCCCCATCTTCGCCTCTCAAAGTGCTGGTATTACAGGTGTCAGCTAGTGCGCCTGGCCTCATTAATTCTAAATTACAAAGATCAGACTTAATCATATTCCCTCTGCAGAGAACTGTGGTTCCAACAAACACACTACTCCCTAGGCCACCCACATCACGAAAAGGTGTGTGTCATCGGAAACCCACAGCCATTATGCAGCATTACTCAAATACTAAATGACAAGCTCAAATTAGAACTACATCTTGTCTTTTACCTACTCTTCATTTTTACCCAAGTGCCTGGCTCAAAATGGAAACTGTATTTTACATGATGGCTATTGTATTAGTCTGTTCTCACACTGCTATAAAAAAATACCTGGCCGGGCGCAATGGCTCAGACCTGTAATCCCGACACTTTGGGAGGCTGAGGCGAGCAGATCACCTGAGGTCAGGAGTTCGAGACCATCCTGGCTAACACGGTGAAACCCTGTCTCTACTAAAAATACAAAAAATTAGCCAGGCGTGGTGGCAGGCACCTGTAGTCCCAGCTACTCGGGAGGCTGAGGCAGGAGAATGGCGTGAACCCGGGAGGCGGAGCTTGCAGTGAGTGGAGATCGCACCACTGCACTCCGGCCTGGGCGACAGAGCCAGACTCCGTCTCAAAAAAAAAAAAAAAGAAAGAAAGAAAGAAAGAAAAAAGGAAATACCTGAGATGAGACCAGGTAATTTATAAAGAGAAGAGGTTTCATGGGCTCAAGGTTCTGCAGGCTGTACAGGAAGCATGATGCTGGCATCTGCTCAGCTTCTAGGGAGGCCTCAGTAAACTTATAATCATGGTGGAAGGCAAAGGGAAAGCAAGCACATATAACACGGCCAGAGGAGGAGCAAGAGAGACAAGAGGGAGGTGCTACACACTTTTAGACGACCCGATCGCCCGAGAGCTCACTCACTATCATGAAAATAGCACCAAGGGGGATATCCACCCCTATGATCCAATCATGGGCCCCCACCTCCAACACTGGGGATTACAATTCGACACAAGATTTGGCTGGGGACACAGATTCAAACCACAACTATCAGCTATAAACATCTAACACAAGCCTTTTAGGAACTACTAAAGAGTAACACTATAGGCTGCACGTGGTGGCTCATGCCTGTAATCCCAACGCTTTGGGAAGCCGAGGCCAGCCTGGACAACGTGGCAAAACCCTGTCTCTACCAAAAATAGAAAAAATTAGCTGGGCACGGTAGCGAGTGCCTGTGGTCCCAGCTACTCAGGAGGCTGAGGTGGGAGGATCGATTGAGCCCAGGAGGCGGAGGCTCCAGTGAGGCAAGATTGCACCACTACACTCCAGCCTGGGTGAAAGTAAGACAAGTCTCAATTAAAAAATAATAATAGGCTGGGTGCAGTAGCTCACGCCTGTAATCCCAGCACTTTGGGAGGCCGAGGCAGGAAGATCATGAGGTCAAGAGATCGAGATCATCCTTGCCAACATGGTGAAACCCTGTCTCTACTAAAAATACAAAAATTAGCTGGCGCGCGCCTGTAGTTCCAGCTACTCGGGAGGCTGAGGCAGGAGAATCGCTTGAACCCAGGAGATAGAGGTTGCAGTGAGCCAAGATCACGTCACTGCACTCCAGCCTGGCGACAGAGCGAAACTCCATCTCAAAAAATAGTAATAATAAAACTAAAAAATAAAAATAAAAAGAGTAACACTATAAAATTCAACAGCTGGTATTTTCAAACAGTTTTTTATCCACACTCCCCTCAAATCTTCCCGATACACATTCCTCCCATTTTATTTGCACAGTTATACATGCTAAGTATTCATTATTTATCAACAGTAACATTTTTGTTAAGTGGAAGATAGAAAATGTTAAAGCAGGTGGTTGTTACGTATCTATGGGAAAAAGTCAGCTGGGAGGCTGATTCTAGGTGACAAAAATAGAATATGCTAGAAAGAAATGTAGTTTGGAGAATTTTCACCCAAATTAGAGTCTCAACGAAAGGACACAATAAAATACTGAAATACAGATGTGGGTGGATGGTGTAACATTTGAAGGGAACTGTTCAGAAGAACAAGCAGACAGGCAAGCTTAAAAGAAACAAATAATATAATCACCTAAAGAAAACAGGGCGTTTGAGGACACAGAATTAGGTAAAGGAACACTGCCAGAAGACTAGAGGAGAGAGTGTTTGTAATTCACTGCTCAGCCTTTCTTCCATTCACGTAACTGGGCAATGAAGACTTAAGGTGTTCACTGTTAAGTCATTCTTTAACGCAGCAAGCATTTATTTGGTGTAGCATAACAGTCCTGAAATGGAATCCCAGCTCTGCCTAGACTGAAGGAGAGTTCTCTAATCTCTTTAAGTTTCAATTTTCTCTTCTATAAAAATGGAAGAAACAGTTCCTTCTTCAAAGAGATTAAACAGCAAGTTAAAACAAGTAGCAAACGTTCTGGTACATAGTAGGAACTTAAAATAATCAATCCAAACACCACGAATAGATTCAATCATAAGGACACTTTTAAGAAACCCAGTTACAAGGCTCATATCTAAAGCAGATTTAGCAAATTAAATAAACAAAAATAAAACATTCCTAGCAATTTCTACTTATTCTAAGCCAATTCAGCATAAAGATCCTCCAGTGTAAGTTCCCTTTTATTTATGAAGCCTACTGAGAATCAACTTGAGAGACCTTCAGCCACAAGAAATCAGGTCTACAGGGCTATCTAAATAATTAGGGGGCCAGGCATGATGGCTCATGCCTATAATCCCAGCACTTTGGGAGGTCAAGACAGGAGGACCCGTTGAGCCCAGAAGTTGCCAGCAGCAGTAGTGAGCTATGATGGTGCCACTGTACTCTAGCCTGGGAAACAAAGCAAGACCCTGTCTCTATAAATAAATAACCCATTTATTTTGCAAGTGTGCTTATTCATATCAATTCACTTCTGGTCAACAAGCCAAAAAATAAGATACATAAATATAAAATAAATCAGTTCACTTCTTCTCTAGTCTCTTAAGCTATTTTCAAATTCTTTTTTCTTTTTCTTTTTTTTTTGAGATGGAGTCTCACTCTGTTGCCCAGGCTAGAGTGCAGTGGCGCAATCTCGGCTCACTGCAACCTCTGCCTTCCAGGTTCAAGCAATTCTCCTGCCTCAGCCTCCTGAGCAGCTGGGATTACAGGCACCTGCCACCACGCCCAGCTAATTTTTGTATTTTTAGTAGAGACGGGGTTTCACTGTGTTGGTCAGGCTCATCTCAACCTCCTGACCTCGTGATCCGCCTTCCTCGGCCTCCTAAAGTGCTGGGATTACAGGCGTGGGCCACCACGCCTGGCCTATTTTCAAATTCTACACCCTTTATTAATAGCAATACTCAGCTCTGAAGGCTGTGAGACCCCTGATTTCCCACTTCACACCTCTATATCTGTGTGTGTGTGTCTTTAATTCCTCTAGCGCCGCTGGGTTAGGGTCTCCCCGACCGAGCTGATCTCAGCACCAAACATACTGTCAAATTCTTCTAACTAGTCAACAATGTACTGTGCGACAATGTTAGTTTCATTAGCTGCTAGTGAATTAGGAGTTAGTGTTTTAAATGAGAACGTTCTCATTAAGATACCTGTATTCTATTATGAGTCTAAGTCTCATTGTCTAATACAGGAATTATTAGTAATAAGATAATTAAGTTATTCAATAAAGAGCAAACCAAATATTTAACATCTAAGAGTAAGGACTCTAAATCAAGTCCTGTAAGTTTAAAATATCTCAAGTCAGTTCCTAACTCAGTTGGTAAAGAACACCCACAATACCAATGAGAAGGAAGAGACCAATAACTTAAATGTTTATCCCTTTATATATAACAATTGCAGAATAACCAATGTTTTGCAGACACAGAAATTTCACCAAGTACTGCTTCTCCATCAGTAAAATGAGAAGCATGAACTTACTCTCTAGAGTCCATTTAATAGAAAAATTAAGTGGCTTAATCCTGTCTACAACTTTCACGTCTGACTTCCCTTTCCCAACATCCAAGGGAATCCTGTTCTGTCTTTTAACTGAGTGGATGTGGCGAGGTTTGTAGAATGTGTGTGCTTTTTTCCTACTCTCTTCCTCTGATCCTTCAAGCTTTATTAACATACTTCAGAATAGACTAATCTCAGTCATTAAGCACTGCTGATCACTGATTCCTCCATCCATCCATCCATCCATCCATCCACCCACCCACCCACCCATCCATCCACCCATCCACCCACCCATCCATCCACCCATCCATCCATTTATTGAATCAGGATCTTGCTCTGTGCTCTGTCCCTCAGGCTGAAGTGCAGTGGCACTCACTGCAGGCCTCTAATTCCTGACCTCAAGTGATTCTCCCACCTCAGCCTCCCAAAGTGCCAGGATTATGGGCACCAGCCACCATGCCCATGGCCACTATGATTCTTTTTTTTTTTTTTTTTTTTTGCGGTGGAGTCTCGCTCTGTCGCCCAGGCTGGAGTGCAGTGGTGCAATCTCGGCTCCCTGCAAGCTGCACCTCCCAGGTTCACACCATTCTCCTGCCTCAGCCTCCTGAGTAGCTGGGACTACAGGTGCCCGCCACCTCACCCAGCTAACTTTTTGTATTTTTAGTAGAGAGGGGGTTTCACCATGTTAGCCAGGATGGTCTCATCTCCTGACCTCATGATCCACCCATCTCGGCCTCCCAAAGTGCTGGGATTACAGGTGTGAGCCACCGCGCCCGGCCCAAGGCCACTATGATTCTTTAAGCTCTCACCTTTCTTCACTGCCTTCATACAGAACCAAGTTAGATAACCAATTCATTTTCTTGAGGATCATTCCTAATGCCAATTTCGTCAACCAGATTTTTTACAGTAAACAAAGCCCATTCTAGCTAATATAAGCAACTAAATGGCTCTACAGGAAGGTCATCAAACCAGATTTACAAGCCACGCAACTAGGACAACACCAGAATTACCCCACAGAACTGCTTCAGTGGAGGTCTTAACTGCTGCAGGTGTTAAACACAAGGACACTTGGCAGTGCATAGTGGACACCACCGCTAGAAAACGCTGCCTCTGAAACCTGGCAGCCATGCTTGTCTACTTCACATCACTTGCTTCCTAATCCTAGTCTTGCCCTGGTGCATGGAATAAAAGTCACACATCTATGACAAACTACAAGAGAGGATGGGAAAACATATTAATAGCTTCTACTGTGGAGTGGACAATTTCGCCTCAAAGACAGAGTGTTCAAAAGGGGCTGGTACCCAAAATGCATACTAAACATCCACAAGTGATATCACACTAGCTGCTTAGGTCCTAAGGCCCCTGTGTACTTTTTTTCTCAGTTTATTCCCTAAATTGCTCCCTAAGTTCAGTGTTATGGCACTCTCGTAGTTTATGACTAGTAAATACTATTCATAGCTGAATCATGTTGCATTCTGTTGTTGTAAGTCCATTCTTGTACAATTTGTTTTACCTGATTTTTAATTTATGTTTGTTAAGAGACAGGGTCTCACTCTGTCACCCAAGCCAGAGTTCAGTGGTGTGATTATGTGTGATTTTTTACCTGGAATTAATAATTCTGTTGTTGTTTTTGCTTGTTTGGTTTTCTGTATATGTATTACTAATTCACCTCCAAACTTCTACTACATGTGTAAGTCTCAACACATCAGGCTATCTATTGGTTGTTTATTTCTTGACAACACCCCTTTGGAGCCCTGTCTTCACTCACCAATCTGGACTAACTGGTGAATGCCTACACAGCTATTATCCCAAGATTTCTCTTTAAGAATTCCCTTCACCTTATCCTTTGCTGGATTCCATGTCTGGGCCAAGCTTTCAGGGAGATTAAGCAAATGAGTAACTATATTAAGGATGAGAACCAAGATTCTCACTGTCAGAGACGAGAGCTACAAATAAGGAAAGGAAAAGGGCTAAAATGAATCCTATGATGTTGGATCAAAATGGTGGCATTTGTGGTAAAATTCATGGTTATATATATGTGTAGGCAGAGATATAGACAATAAATATGTCTAATAAATACACATAGATCTACTTGTTCTGCCCACTAAGAGGGCTGAAAACAACAATATCCTGGCAGCAATAAATACAGCTAGTGCCAAGATATTGGTTTCTATAATACTATTCTCCACTTCAAGAGAATGGCTCCTCCTTAGACAAACAGTTGACTCCAGGATGAGGCAGAGAACATACAAGATAAATTTGAAATATTCTAAGATACAATAAACAAGCATTTAAAGGATTATAGAGGGCTGGGTGCAATGGCTCATGCCTGTAATCCCAGCACTTCGGGAGGCCAAGGCAGGCAGATCACCTGAGATCAAGAGTTCAAGACCAGCCTCGCCGACATGGTGAAACCCCGTCTCTACTAAAAATACAAAAATTAGCCAGGTGTGGTGGCGCATGCCTGTGATCTCAGCTACTCCAGAGGCTGAGGCAGGAGAATTGTCTGAACCCGGGAGGTGGGGGTTGCAGTGAGGCGAGATCACGCCACTACATTCCAGCTTGGGTGACAGAACAGGACTCTGTCTCAAAAAAGTAAAAATAAATAAAGGATTATAGATATTTGTCAAAAGGACACAGGAGTCAGCTTGAAGGAACTCCCATTGGCCAAATCTGGAATAATATGACCATCAAATTAAAAATAATAGGCCGAGCATGGTGGTACATGCCTGTGATCTCAGCACTTTGGGAGCACAAGGTAGGCGGCTCACTTGAGGTCAGAAGTTTGAGATCAGCCTGGTCAACATGGCAAAACTCCGTCTCTACTAAAAATACAAAAATTAACCAGGTATGGTGGCACGCGTCTGTAGTCCCAACTACTTAGGAGGCTGAGGCAGGATAACTCCCTGAATCCGGGAGGCGGAGGCTGCAGTGAGTGGAGATCTTGCCACTGGGCCCCAGCCAGGGCGACAGATGGAGACTCCGTCTCAAAAATAAATAAAATAAATAAATAAATAAAAATAAAGATATCTTTATGTTCATACTACAGTTTGGCATAGAATCCTAAATTGGGCCGGGTGCAGTGGCTCACGCCTGTAATCCCAGCACTTTGGGAGGCTGGGGTGGCCAGATCATGAGGTCAGGAGTTCAAGACCATCCTGGCCAGCATGGTGGGGAAACCCCGTCTCTACTAAAAATACAAAAAATTAGCCAAGCATGGTGGTCCACGCCTGTAACCCCAGCTACTTGGGAGGCTGAGGCAGGAGAACTGGTTGAACCCAGGAGGCGGAGGGTGCAGTGAGCCGAGATCACACCACCGCATTCCAGCCCAGCGAAAAAGCGAGACTCCATCTCAAAAAAGAAAAAAAAAAAAATCCTAGATGGGTATGCTCCTAGAATTCTGAGGACACTGCTCCACTGTCACCTAGATTCTAGTGTCATACAGATTCTCAGTCCACTGCTGTAACTTGACTTGTTTCCACTGGAGGATTTTGAGATCTTCTCTATTCTCAGTGTTCTGAAATCTCAGTATGATGTACCAATCTATTTTTTCTTTTATTCCCTGCGCTAGGCACTCAGTGGGCCTGCTCAATGTGGAGATTTGTGATTTTCAGTTCTGAACATTTTTAATGTGTTGATTTAATATTGTTTCCTCTCAATTATCTTTTCTCTCTCTAGAACATCTAACAGTTCAGATGTTGGAGCTCCTGAACCAATCCATTAACTCTAAAGTATTCCCTTCTGTTTTGTTTTTGTATTCATCACCAATTACTAACATTATATCGTAATTGCTTTAGTTGTCTCTTGTACATAACCGCTCTCCCTTCTCCCTCCCTCTCCCACTGTGTGTGAGCGCACGTGTGTGCACACAACCATCTGAAAAATGCAAATATCATGACAGTTCCTTTAGTATGCATCTTCTAAGCCTAAGGGCATTCTCCTCTATAACCACAGTGCTATTATCACACTTAAGCAAAAATTAATATTAATTCATTATCATTAGTATACAGTCCTTATTCACATTTCCACACTTCCTCTTCCCACCTAAATATTTTTCAGTCAAGAAGCCAATCAGGCATTGTCTTTCTCTTTTTGTCTGTCTTTGCCTACTACTTTCTGGAAGATTTCCTTGGTTTCCTATTGAAAATTTGTCCTGCAATCCTATTTTCCAAGAGCTCTTTCTTGTTCTCTGAATGGACCCCTACTTTATACCTTCTTGCTTTTATGTCATGCATTTTCTCTTAGCTCTTCAAGCTTTTTTGTTTTTCAAATTTGAGCTTTTCTTATGCAACCTGTATTTCCTATTTCTTCACTTGGTTTCTTTTTATCTGTCTGTGTTAGACTGTTATGGCTTTTTCTTCATGTGCCTGATAATCCTTGACTGTTAAGTCACAGTTAAGAAGGAAGTACTAAAAAGTAAGTTTTAATTTCACGTACACAGCTGGTGCTTATTAATGGCAAGACTCCCCTGCAAGGTGATCAGACAGGGATCTAACTGTTTCACTAAGAGCTATGGTGGATTACATTTTTCTAGAGCTGATCACATTATCTCCCACCCCATATCACCTTCTTACAGTGTGGCCAACTGACACTAAGATATGAGGTCTGTTTTCCTCCCCTAGAACCCCAGGCAAGTTGTTGACTAGAGCAGAAATTATGTGATGCAACTTCCAAGACTAAGTCATCATAAAAGGTAATGCAGATTCTGCTCATCCTCCCACAGGACATACATTTGGACACAAAGCTATGTGGGCAGTCTGAGTGCCCTGAAGAAGCAGCACAAACAAATTCACACAGAGACCTTGTGGAGGCGGCTCAGCTCGGCCCTCTCCAGCTGTGCACACTGCCTTGCCTGTGCACTACTCTTCAGCTCTACCATCTGACTGCAGCCAAACAAGAACCTGAGCCACAATTGCCCAATCAAGCTCTTCCTAAATTCCTGACCTACAGAAATCACGGAATTATTTTAAGTCACTAAATTTTGGGGGTCATTTTTCAGGCAGCAAGACTAAGGAACAGATTTTGGCACCTGGAAGTGAGATGCTGCAACAAAAACCCAGAACTGTGCTACTGGCTTTGGGGCTGGGTGGCAGGTGGAAATTGCAAGGCCTTTAAGAGGCTATCAGCAAAAGCCTGAAGGGCCTCAACAAGGAAACTATCAGGAAAAGCTTAATAGAAACTAAGAAAACTACTATTGTACATTACAGGAAAAGGGTCCCCTGTTGTCTAAGTAGTGGAAAATGTGGCTTTTAGAAATGTGGAAAACAGGAAATGCACCTAATAAACTCCATGATCTACCTAAGGAGATTTCCAGGCAGAATTTTAAAAAAAGAAACAATTCTCAAAATTCTCAGTGGTAAAGAACAAATCCAGACTGTGACTGTAATACTTTCTTAAAACCTCAAAAAGATCTAAGAAGGTTCTGCACTGTCCTTTCCAACAGACCAAGAGCCTTCTAAGGATTTTAAGATCCTCTCCATCAAACAACAGGGCTTCTAAGAATACTAAGGCTGGTGACACACAAGGAGCCCAAGGAAATGAAGGACCTACCACAAACAGGCTAAGTGTGGTTCTTGTCTAATATAGTAGGTTACAAATTGACACAGAGAGAGCCCACAAAATTTTCAAAGGAATTATACCAGTTTGGACTGAAAGAGACAAAAACAGTACAAAGTGAGGGGAAGGTTTTTTTGTTCCTCCAAAACTACCGAAAGCACAAAGGCTAAGAAAACTACTCAGCTATAAAAATCAGCCATTTCTTAGGGAAAAGGGTAACTCAGAAGACAAAACAAAATTCTCAGCAGAAACCAGAGCCTGAAACAATCATTCCCAGGCACCAGAACTGAGACCAAATCAAGGAATTGGTAACGTGTGCCCTGCTGAATTTCAGAATGGCAATGGATGAGAAACTACTGTGCCTCCTGTTTCCTCTTTTCTGGGCAGATGTGTCTACAGCAATTATCCTAAGCTTGTCCTGCCATTTTAAGTCAGAGGAAGCAACAGATTCCTTCTCTTGACGTCACATGAGTTCAGCTCTAGAGGAACCACACCTGAGGAGCTTTGGGTGGCCACAACTGGGCTTGATTCAGGTGACAAGATGCTGAACTTGAAGTTAATGCCATAGCAGGAAGGGGGAGCGATGTGATGGGAGAGGGTGTGAGCACAAGTGACAAGAAGGAGGAATGTGAATTATTGTGACCAAATGAGAAAATGTGGTAGATTGTGTTTTCCAAAGGTGGTCACAGAATGTTTATCATGTCATCCCACAGGGACCCCTTACACTCTGACTGCAATTCCAGTTCTGTACTCCTATCAAGAGATGGAATCTATGTTCCCTGCCCTTGAAGCTGACTAGACTTGTGACTACATCGGAAAGGAGCCTATGTGACTTCCGAGGCTGGGTCATGAAAAGTGAATCAGTTAATAGTCAGTTTTCTTGCGATACTTGCTTTGGAAGCCTGCACTTTCTTGTAAGCAGTCAGAGGCCATAATGCTGTGAGGAGCACAAATCAGCCCATGCTGAGACACCAGGAAGAAAGCTGTCTGGCCAGCCAAGGCCACTTCAGCAGCACCCTACTGTTCAGCTCCAGCCACCATGTGACCACAACTTAAGTCAGAGAAACCCAAGCCAGAGCTGCCCAACTGATGTCTTCCTAAATCCTCATCACCAGAAAGTGTGAGATAATAAAACGATTGTTGTTGTTTAAAGACAATAGTAACAGCAACAGTTGTTATGCAGTAATAACTGGAATACAGGGTAACACTCAATTGTTAGCATCTGGGCCAGTTTTCTCCCAAAGAAGAACCTTCTAATTTGCTGGAGAGTATAAGCCAGGCTATAAGAATTCTGGAATGACCATTCAATATACAAACTTTCACTTCATAGATACGTCTCCCCCACCACGTCCAGATAGTTTCCACCCGTCCTCCCCATTTCAAGTCTAGGGTACAGCTCTGGTTCAAACTCTACCAAAAGGAAACTTGTCTTGTGCTAGGCTAGGGAAAGTCTAGTTCCTGGACTGCTGGAATGAAGCATAATCTAGAGACAGGAAGAATTCCTGGAGACTTTCAGTCAGCCCATCAGCTTAGGGCCAACCACACCACACCTGGGCCTCTGAAGATACCTGGTGCCTCCACCTCCTAGGCCTTGCTGCAGTTCTGCAGCAGCAATCTGCTTCCTCCAGCATCACTACCACCGCTTTTCAGTTCTGGCAAGGTAATTACCATGCATTAATCTATTATTTCAGTTTCTAAAACATTAGTGACATCTCTATACTGCTATACTGTTTATACTATCCCATTACTCAACATTCCAAATCTCAATGTTTTTACCTTTCTTCCTTTCCTGGAAGCTCTATAAGGTTTGTTCACATCTTTTCTAATCTCTTCCATTCCTCTTTTTTTTGAGACGGAGTCTCGCTCTGTCGCCCAGGCTGGAGAGCAGTGGCATGATCTGGGCTCACTGTGCAAGCTCCGCCTCCCGGGTTCACGCCATTCTCCTGCCTCAGCCTGCCAAGTAGCTGGGACTACAGGCACCCGCCACCACGCCCGGCTAATTTTTTGTGTTTTTAGTAGAGACAGGGTTTCACCGTGTTAGCCAGGATGGTCTTGATCTCCTGACCTCATGATCCGCCCGCCTCGGCCTCCCAAAGTGCAGGGATTACAGGCGTGAGCCACTGCGCCCAGCCAATCTCTTCCATTTCTAATGCTTAGCCTTCACTATCAAGTTTAGGACACTGTAAAATCTTTAAAATGGCCTTCCTGACTCCATTCCCCCATACCCTGATCCCTCCTATACTGTGTCAGAATACTTTTCTGCCGATACTATGCTAACACAGACTAACTTTTTTTAATAGACAGGGTCTCACTCTGTCACCTAGGCTGGAGTGCAGTGGCAATGATCATAGCTCACCGCAGCCTCGACTTCTTGGGCTCATGTGATCCTTCCATCTCAGCATCCCGAGTACCTGGGACCATAGGCATGTGCCACCATACGCGGCTTATTTTTATACTTTTTATAGAGACGAGGTCTCACTTTGTTGCCCAGGCTGGTCTGGAATTTCTGGGCTCAAGCGATCCTTCCCACCTCTGCCTCCCAAAGTGCTGAAATTACAGGTGTGAGCCACCATGCCCAGCCCAGATTAACTTCTGAACAAGTTTAACTATTAGTATTATCATCAAATCAGCCTAAGACTTTTTTATAAAGAGTATCTCTTCCTCCTTGTATCAACCCTATGAGACAAATATTTTCACTCTTAACAAATGAAGAAATGCATTCAACAACATTCTACAGAACTGAACTGCGCTTCAATTTCCTCCTGCCAAATAATCTCAAGAATCTTAACCAGATCTAAAATTTTATTTTCTACAATTCAAAGGTAAGAAACATGAGGCACTGAATACAACTTACACTAATCAAGATCAGACACTTGTTAATACCGTCAAACAAAGAAGTTTATTCCTTCTATCAGATTCCTTCTTTACCTATGTATTCTTTCAATTAGAGTAAGAAACTGAAAGGACAATGGACACAGACGCAGCTGGGGCACGAGGAGTAAAGGGAGAGAGGTAAAAACTAAACACGCCACAACAGAATGGAGTCACAACTCCATCAATCCCTATGTTAACCACCCTTGTCCCCAAATAATGGACCTTATCAAATCACGAGAGAGGTACTATCAAATATTCACCACATGAAATCCAGAAATGATGCAAGTTTTTTTAATACATGCAGATTCAGTGCTGCTCAAATTCCCATGATTTCCCTAAGAAGCTACAAGTTCAAAGGTAATAAATGAAGATACAACAATCAGGCTGGTTTGTAAAACCAGCCCTTCCACTGTATTTGACACACTACCCAAACCCCAAAGAAACTATGCTAGATACAGGAGGGGGCTAGACAGAAATAACACATAGCCCCTGCTTTCTTGAAGCATACATGTTAGTGGGCAAGAAATATTAAACCTTGTGCAAGCGTCACTTTCCTTATATGAGTAAAATGGAGTTAACAGCAATTACTTCCCCAAATTGTCCTATAAAGCACCTATCATAGTGGCTGGTACAAAAAAACTGCATAAATATTATTTTTTTTTTTTTTATTGAGACAGGGTCTCACTCTGTTGTTGGGACTGGAGTGCAGTGGCGACATCTTGGCTCACTGCAGCCTCAACCTCCTGGGCACAAGTGATCCGCCCACCTCAGCTTCCTGAATAGCTGGGACTAAAGGAGAACACCACCATAACCGGCTAATTTTTGTATTTTTTGTAGAGACGGGGTTTTGCCATGTTGCCCAGGTTGGTCCCGAACTCCTGGGCTCAAGTGATCCACCTGCCTCAGCCTCCAAAAGTGCTAGGACTACAGGTGTGAACCACTGTGCCCAGCTGCATAAATATTATTTATTCTTGAATAACTGCTTACATAATTCTTTTCTGGTTTTCTTTTTTGTTAAGGCCGAGTCTCACTCTGCCGCAAGGCTGGAGTGCAGTGGTGCAATTTCGGGTCACTGCAACCTCCACCTTCCGGGTTCAAGCAATTCTCTTGCCTCAGCCTTCCAAGTAGCTGGGACAACAGGCACGCGCCACCAAGCCCAGCTAATTTTTTTTGTATTTTTAGTAGAGATAGTGTTTCAACATGTTGGCCAGGACGGTCTCGATCTCCTGACCTCGTGATCCACCTGCCTCAACCTCCCAAAGTGCTGGGATTACAGGCGTGAGCCACCACACCCAGCCTCTTTTCTGTTTTTCTTCTGAGACAGGGATCTTGCTCTGTCACCCAGGCTGGAGTGCAATGGCAGTTCACTGCAGCCTCAACCTCCCTGGCTCAAGTGATCCTCCCACTTCAGACTCCAAAGTACCTGGAACCAGAGGTGCACACTACGACAGCCAGCTAATTTTTTAACTTTCTGTAAGACGGGGTTTCACTATGTTGCCCAGGCTGGGCTCAAGTGTCCCTCCTACCTCAGTCTCCCAAAATGCTGGAATTACAGGCGTGAGCCAACGTGTCCAGCCTCAAAAAATTCTTTAAATTACAATCAGATAAGGTGTTAAGTGTGATAGCCTCTGCAGAAAAGAGCTATGTGACCTCAATTACATCTCATTCTAAACTTTTTTGAAATTTAGTTATTTTACACTAATATTACATTTTTTAAAAATTAATTTTAAAAAATTGCAACCAAAATACAAGACAGGTGTCTCGATCTCCATGAGGTTTTCTTGGTTAGTCCACCAAGTCTTTGAGAGTCGGAAGAACTACCCAAGATACCTGTCATCATCTTGAAATCTGATATGTACTTTAGGATGGATCAAGTGTTCACATCTCGTTCATACATATCTAAATACTGACTGTTTTAGCTGAAGAGGACAGGCTGAAGACACAATTATTTTAACTCATTATCTTCCATTTCAGACATTCAATTAATTAAAAACATTACTAGGCTGGGCACAGCGGCTCCCAGCACTTTAGGAGGCTGAGGTGGGCGATCTGAAATTCCGGAGTTCAAGACCAGCCTGGGCAACACGGCAAAACGCAAACTCAAATAAAAAATACATATATATATGGCTGGGTGTGGCGGCTCACGTCTGTCATCCCAACACTCTGGGAGGCTGAGGCAGGCGGATCACCTGAGGTTGGGAATTCAAGACCAGCCTAACATGGTGAAACGCCATCTCTACTAAAAACACAAAATTAGCCGGGTGTGGTGGCAGATGCCTGTAATCCCAGCTGCTCGTGAGGCTGAGGCAGAGAATCACTTGAACCCAGGAGGCGGAGGTTGCAGTGAGCCGAGGTCACGACACTGCACTCCAGCCTGTGCGACAGAGCGAGACTCCGTCTCATGAATGAATCAATGAATGAATGAATGAATGAATAGGCTGAGCGCAGTGGCTCACACCTGTAACCCCAGCACTTTGGGAGGCTGAGGCGGGCAGATCATCTGAGGCTGGGAGTTCAAGACCAGCCCGGCCAACATGGCGAAACTGCATCTCCACAAAACTACAAAAATCAGCCAGGCATAATGGCAGGTGCCTGTAATCCCAGCTACTAGGGAGGCTGAGGCAGGAGAATCTCTTGAACCCGGGAGGAGGAAGATACAAAGAGCCAAGATCACGCCATTGCACTCCAGCCTGGACAACAGAGCGAGACTCCATCTCAATAAATAAACCAATAAATAAATAAATAAATAAATAAAAATTAAAAAATAAATTAATTAGCCAGACATGCTGATGCATACCTGTATTCCCAGCTACTGGAGGGGAGAGCTGGGGAAGGGAAGGGGAGGAGCTGGGGAAGGGAAGGGGAGGAGCTGGGGAAGGGAAGGGGAGGAGCTGGGGAAGGGAAGGGGAGGAGCTGGGGAAGGGAAGGGGAGGAGCTGGGGAAGGGAAGGGGAGGAGCTGGGGAAGGGAAGGGGAGGAGCTGGGGAAGGGAAGGGGAGGAGCTGGGGAAGGGAAGGGGAGGAGCTGGGGAAGGGAAGGGGAGGAGCTGGGGAAGGGAAGGGGAGGAGCTGGGGAAGGGAAGGGGAGGAGAAGGCTGAGGTAGGAGGATCACTTGTGTCCAGGAGGTCCAGGCTGCAGTGAAACCTGATCGTGTCACTGTAGTCCAGCCTGGGCCTGGGTGACAAAAAGAGATCTTGTCTCAAAAAAAAAAAGAAAGAAAGAAAGAAAACAAAGAGTAGTTGGTTCTCCTAGAAGGAATTTATACAACTTCACAGTTTTAATTCCAAATTACGCTGTTTAGTTACCTTCACCGCACAAAAGAAAACCATCCAAATGCTTTTTAATGGGAAAATCTTAATATTAATACATTACAAGCTAGATCTGCCTAGCAACAAGTTATAAACTTATGTCATCCTACTTATGTTCCCATGGATACAGACATGAACAGTACAGTGGCAGCTGTACAAATTAGGAAAAAAATCCCAAGAGAATTACATCCAAAACTTGGATAGAAAATACTACTAGGCTGGGCACAGTAGTTCACACCTGCAATCCCAGCACTTTCAGAGGCTGAGGCAGGCGGAGCACCTGACATCAGGAGTTAGAGATCAGCCTGGCCAGCATGGCGAAACCCCGTCTCTACTAAAAATACAAACATTACCCGGACGTGGTGGTTCGCACCTGTAATCTCAGCTACTCACTGAGACAGGAGAATTGCTTGAACCGTAAGCCAAGATTGCGCCACTGCACTCCAGCCTGGACAACATAGCAAGACTCCATCTCAAGAAAAAAAAAAAAAGAAAAGAAAAGAAAAAAAAACACTACTATAGGCCAGGCGAGGTGGCTCACATCTGTAATCCCAATCTTTGAGAAGACCAAGGCCAGTAGCTCACTTGAAGTCAGGAGTTCTAGACCAGCCTGGCCAACATGGCAAAACCCCATCTCTACTGAAAATACAAAAATGAGCTGGGCATGGTGGCAGGGGCCTGTAATTCCAGCTACTCGGGAGGCTGAGGTTGCAGTGAGCCGAGATCGCACCACTGCACTCTAGCCTGGGTGACAAGAACGAAAATATGACTCAAAAAAAAAGAAAAGAAAGAAAAGAAGACAACGCAATAAAGGTAAGAATACGGTCTAGTATCTTTTCAATTAAAATCCTTCTCTCTCTTCCCTACAAATCCCAACTAACCTTCCATTAGAATCTCCCTCTTTAAATCTGCTCCCATCTGGTGTTTTTAAACACAATTGTTAATAAAACTTCAGCAAGAACTTCTGCACCTCAGTTGATAATGTCCTTGGACTATTTTATGTGTGCTATCCCCAAAATCTGTACACAGGTTTCTGTTCTTTATAATGTAGCAAATTTGTCACATTAGCTTGAAAACAGGGTGGAAACACATTTACATGGTAAATCTGCAATCTGGGGGAAGTTAAATTTTTTTTTGTTGGTTTTTGAAGCCAATATTGTTTTTCAGATACAGAAATTGGAACAAAAATAAATGGATAATCAAACACTGGAGAAGAAAATTATTTTAAACTTAATTATTTACTTCCAGTACTGTGTTTGAACACTGTAAGACACAACGAAACTAGAAAAAAACAAAGCAATGCTCCCTCTTAGCAATTTAAGGGCACTCTCCCTTTGTTCAGATAACTTTTTCTTTAATTGTAAAATTACTGACATCACCGAAAAAAGTAAACGTGTCTCAAAAAAAATCGCTTTGCAGCCATATAAGGTGACTCACGCCTGTAATCTCAGCACTTGAAGAGGCCAAGGCAGGCAAATCGTTTGAACTCCTAAGTTCGAGACTACCTGGGCAACATGGCAAAAATCTCGACTCTACAAAAAATACTAAACATTAGCCAAGCACGACGGTGCCTGTGGTCCTAGCTACTTGGGAGGCTGAGATGGGAGGATCACTTAGGCCCAGGAGGTCAAGGCTGCGGTGGGCCATGATCACACCACTGAACTCCAGCCTCAGCAACATAGTGAGATCCTGTCTCAGAAACATTTTTTTAAATTTAAAAAAAAAAAAAATTATATATATATATATATATATATATATATATGCGGCCAGGTGCAGTGGCTCACGTCTGTAATCCCAGCACTTTGGGAGGCCAAGGCAGGTAGATCAACTGAGGTCAGGAGGTTCGAGACCAGCCTCACCAACATAGTAAAACCCCGTCTCTACTAAAAATACAAAAATTAGCTGGGCATGGTGGCGGGCGCCTGTAATCCCAACTACTCGGGAGGCTGAAGCAGGAGAATCGCTTAAACACAGGAGGCGGAGGTTGCCGTGAGCCGAGATTGTGCCACTGCACTCCAGCCTGGGCGACAGAGTAAGACTCCGTCTCAAAAAAAAAAAAAAAAAAAAACTTGTACACAGCCAAACTAATCATATATAATCATCAAAAGAAAAACATTTACAAAGTCTATGTCAAAAGGCTTGCTAGTAAGTTCCTTCAATATGCAAAGAGTTTTTTTTGTTTTGTTTTGTTTTGTTTTTTTGAGACAGAGTTTCACTCTTGTCACCCAGGCTGGAGTGCAATGGTGCGATCTCAGCTCACTGCAACCTCCACCTCCCGGGTTCAAGTGATCCACATGCCTCAGTCTTCCAAATAGCTGGGATTACAGGCATGCACCACCATGCCCAGCTAATTTTTGTATCTGTAGTAGAGACGGGGGTTTCACCATGTTGGCCAGGCTGGTCTCGAACTCCTGACCTCAGGTGATCCGCCTGCCTCGGCCCCACAAAGTGCTGGGATTACAGGTGTGAGCCACTGCACCCGGCACAAAAAATTCTTATAAATCAATAAGAAACTCAGTAAAACAGGTGAAGGTAAAAAATAGAGAATACTCAAAGAAGAATGATCTACAAACATATGAAAAGATTTCTATGGCCAGGCGCAGTGGCTCACACCTGTATTCTCAGCACTTTGGGAGGCCCTGGGGGAAGAAATAGCCTGAGGTCAGAAGTTCGAGACCAGCCTGGCCAACATAGTGAAACCCTATCTCTAGTAAACAAACACAAAAAGTTAGCGGGGTGTGGTGGCAGGCACCTGTAATCCCAGCTACTCGGGAGGCTGAGGCAGGAGAATCCCTTGAACCCAGGAGGCAGAGGTTGCAGTGCGCCAAGATCACGCCACTGCACTCCAGCCTGGGCGACAAGAGCAAAACTCCATCTCAAAAAAAGGAAAAGATTTCTACGTTAAAAAAAAATTTTTTTAGAAACAGTTTCTCACTGCCGGGTGTGGTTGCTCACGCCTATCATCACAGCACTTTGGGAGGCCAAGGTGGGCAGATCACGAAGTCAGGAGATCAAGACCATCCTGGCTAACACGGTGAAACCCCATCTCTACTAAAAATACAAAAACAAAAAATTAGCCAGGCGTGGTGGCAGGTGCCTGTAGTCCCAACTACTCAGGAGGCTGAGGTGGGAGGACGGCGTGAACCTGGGAGGCGGAGGTTGCAGTGGCGACACTACACTCCAGCCTGGGTGACAGAGTGAGACTCTCTGTCAGAAGGGAGGGAGGGAGGGAGGGTTTCTCACTGTGTTACCAAGGCTGGAGTGCAATGGCTCAATCATAGCCCACTGCAATTGCTGGGCATAAGTGATCTTCCCACCTTAGCAGCTAGGACTACAGGTGCATGACACCACACCTGGCTCAATTTGGGAGTTTATATCTAAATTTTTATTCACCAATTCCACTTCCAGGACTCGACCAAAAAGTTAAACCAAGTAAGCAGAGATTACATGTAGAAAAACAATCCATGCAGATTAGTTGTAATACAGAATATTAGAAAAAAAAATGTGTCAACTTGCATCAAATTATGGTCATATTCATACCAACATGCTATGCAATCATTATTGCATACAATTTTAATAATAATATAGCTACCTTTAGCTCATTTCTGTATATGTATATACATATTTTAATAAATATACATTGCTTCCATTTCTTTTTTGAGACAAAGTCTCACTCTGTCACCCAGACTGGAGTGCAGTGGAGCGATCTCAGCTCACTGCAACCTCCGCCTCCTGGGTTCAAGCAGTTCTCCCACCTCAGCCTCCCGAGTAGCTGGGAATACAGGCACCTGCCATGACACCCGGCTACTTTTTGTATTTTTAGTAGAGATGGGTTTTCACCATGGTGGCCAGGCTGGTCTCAAACTCCTGACCTCAAGTGATCCACCCGCCTGGGCCGCCCAAAGTGCTGGGATTATAGGCATGAGCCGCCGTGTGCAGCAGCTTCAGTATTTTTTTGTAACAGAAGATTTTAGACATATATACTGAGAAGAATTTAAAAGTTTGCCTAAGAAAAACTAGGAAACATTGGACTGGGTGCAATGGCTCATGCCTGTAATCCTAGCACTTTAGGAGGCCAAGGCAGGAGGACTGTTTGAGGCCAGGAGTTCAAGACCAACCAGGCCAACACAGCCAGACTCCATCTCTTTAAAAAAAGGCCAGGCACGGTGGCTCACACCTGTAATCCTATCACTTTGGGAGGCCGAGGTGGGCGGATCACCTGAGGTCAGGAGTTTGAGACCAGCCTGACCAACGTGGTGAAACCCCTTCTGTACTTAAAAAAAAACAAAAAAAAACAAAAATTAGCCAGGCATGGTGGCACATGCCTGTAATTGCAGCTACTCAGGAGGCTGAGGCAGGAGAATCACTTGAACCTGGGAGGTAGAGGTTGTCATGAGTCGAGATCGCGCCACTGCACTCCAGCCTGAGCGATAGAGCAAGACTCTGTCCCAAAAAATATATATATACACACACATATATATGTATGTGTGTATGTGTGTATGTGTGTATATATATATATATATACACACACACACACATACACACATATGTAATATAAACATGTTGTGGAAAGATGTCAAAAAACTTAGTATTTATTTGTTATGCATTACCTGAAATCAATGTTAGTGGGAACCTTCTGTCCCTAGATAGTGGGAACCAGATATTCATCTGACAAGTGACTTGTTCAGTCAAGAAGAGATCACATAATTACTCAAATCTGCCGAAGCTTGGAGAGATCTGTTTTGGGTTTTGCGGGTTGGCTGGTTGGTTGGTTTTTGAGACAGGGTTTTGCTCTGTCACCCAGGATGGAGTGCAGTGGCATAATCATATAGCTCACTGAAGCCTTGAAATCCTGGCCTCCAGTGACCCTCCTGCCTCGGCCAACCAAAGCACTGGGATTACAGGTGTGAGCCATGAAGCCCAGCCTGTTTTTTATACTGTAGTCAGGATTAATAAGGAGCCTATTACATGGCATTCAAATTGAGAATTTTCATTGACACCACCCTCAACCCTGGGCAAGACAGAGAATTGTATCAAGCCAGTACTCCATCTAACCACATCCTTTTTCCAAGCACTAAACAAGAGTAACATGCTTCAGGAAAGACAAAAAGCCTCACCCTACCTCCCTGAGGCACAATTACGTGGAGTACACAAGCATGTATGTGTACATTTTAGAGGCACCTCACATCTTAAATGTCATACCTCAAAAATCTACCTTCTATGTATTATACAGAGAATTTTTAATTTTAGAATTTTCTTTTATAGTCAACTTCTCAAGATTTGATATTCTGTTAAGAACAAACTCCAGGGCTGGGTACAGTGGCTCATGCCTGTAATCCCAGCACTTGGGGAGGCTGAGGTGGGTGGATCACCTGAGGTCAGGAGTTCGAGACCAGCCTGGCCAACATGGTGAAACCCTGTCTCTACTAAAAATACAAAGTTAGCCGGGCGTGTTGGCGAACGCCTGTAATTCCAGCTACTAAGAAGGCTGAGACAGAAGAATCGCTTCAATGCGGGAGGCAGAAGTTGCTGTAAGCTGAAATCATGCCATTGTAGTTTAGCCTGGGTGACAGAGCAAAACTCCGTCTCAAAGAGAAAAGAAAAAAAAAACCTCCATTTTTAATTGCAACTAACTCTCCTTCAAATTATGGGGTAGCCAAGCATGGTGGCTCAAGCCTGTAATCCTAGCACTTTAAGAGGCCAAGGAGGGACAATCAGTTGAGCCTGGGAGTTCAAGAGTATCCTGGGCAATATAATATGGCAAGACCCCATCTCTATATAAAAATTTTTTTAATATTAGAAAAACACAAAGTATGGAGTTTCCTGAATCCCATCTGACCCCAGATCACATATGAACTGTGAAAGCCTTTATTATATCTTCCCAATTGTACTTTCGGTGTTTGTAACCACTTTCTATTGGATTATTAGAGTCTCTTAGAGCTAGATGAGACCTTTAAAATGATCTGATTAATCAGCAGAGTGAAATTTTATCTTATGAGAGGATTAGATCCAGCTCAGCATATAGGTTGAAAACAGCTGGCCAGGCACAGTGGCTTATGCCTGTAATCCCAGCACTTTTGGGATGCTGAGGCAGGAGGATGGCTTGTGTCCAGGAGTCTAATCAGCCTGGGCAACACAGTGAGACCCCCATCTGTAAAAAAAATTTAAAAATTAGCCAGATGTAGTGGCACAAATAGTCTCAGCTACTCAGGAGGCTGAAGTGGGAGAACTGCTTGAGCCCAGGAGTTTGAGGCTGCAGGGGGCTATAATCACTTCACTGCACTCAGTCTAGGTGACAGAGTGAGATCCTGTCTCAAAAAAAAGAAAAGAAAAGAAAGAGGAGAGGAGAGACGAAAGAGGAGAGAGGAGAGGGGAGGAGAGGGGAGGGGAGGGGAGAAGAAAGGGAAGGAAAGGAAAAGGAAAAGGAAAGGAAAGGAAAGGAAAAGGAAAAGGAAAAGGAAAGGAAAAGGAAAGGAAAGGAAAGGAAAGGAAAGGAAAGAAAGGAAAGGAAAGGATAGCATGCAGTCAAAATCAGTCTTGAAAAATTCCCCTTGCAGGGGGGAAAAAAGAAAAAAGAACGAAAAATCCTTCAAGAAAGCTCTCTATTAGAAACCAACAAACTGGCCGGGCGCGGTGGCTCACGCTTGTAATCCCAGCACTTTGGGAGGCCGAGGCAGGCAGATCACGAGGTCAGGACATCGAGAACACGTTGAAACCCCGTCTCTACTAAAAATACAAAACATGAGCCGGGCGTGGTGGTGGGCGCCTGTAGTCCCAGCTACTTGGAGAGGCTGAGGCAGGAGAATGGCGTGAACCCAGGATGCGCAGCTTGCAGTGAGTCGAGATCATGCCACTGCACTCCAGCCTGGGCGACAGAGCGAGACACCATCTCAAAAAAAAAAAAAACCAACAAACGAAATTATTTCTCAGGAAATTCAAAGCCAATTTTTCCCTCCAGTGTTAAATTAAACTCTTTCTGTCATCATTCAGTGCCCACCAAGAAAATCTGATGGTGGCTCGGCGCGGTGGCTCACGCCTGTAATCCCAGCACTTTGGGAGGCCAAGGCGTGCAGACTACTTGAGGTCAGGAGTTCAAGACCAGCCTGGCCAACATGGTGAAACCCCGTCTCTACTAAAAATACAAAAAAATTAGCTGGGCGTGGTGGCTCACGCTTGTAGTCTGTAGTCCCAGCTACTTGGGAGGCTGAGACAGGAGAATCGCTTGAACCCTGGAGGCAGAGGTTGCAGTGAGACGAGATCGCGCCACCGCACTCCAACCTGGGCGACAGAGTGAGACCCTGTCTCAAAAAAAGAAAAGAAAAAAAAGAAAAGTAAAGAAAAGAACAGAAAAGAAGAGTTGATGGGTTCTGCTTAGAAGCTATATTCAATTTAAAACATCACAAGCATACTCAATGCAGTCACATTTTCACATTAGGAGAACTGCAGGAAAACAGATTCAAGATTCAAGTTCACACCTATGTGTTGTTTTCTCCAAGTTGTAGAGATGATAATGATAACCACATGTCCAGACTAGGTGAGGACAGTTCCAGTTTATGTCTGTCAACCTGACATAATTTTTAATAGGCCCCTTTTTATTCTCAAAAATAGTCTGGACTGGGCCGGGCGCGATGGCTCACGCCTGTAATCCCAGCACTTTGGGAGGCCAAGGCAGGCGGATCATGAGGTCAGGAGATCGAGACCATCATGGCTAGCTAACACGGTGAAACCCCGTCTCTACTTAAAAAAGAAAAAAAAAAAAATTAGCTGGGCATGGTGGCGGGTGCCTGTAGTCCCAGCTACTCGGGAGGCTGAGGCAGGAGAACGGCGTGAACCTGGGAGGGGAGGCTTGCCGTAAGCCGAGATTGCGCCACTGCACTCCAGCCCAGGCGACACAGCAAGACTCCGTCTCAAAAAAAAAAAAAAAACGTCTGGACTAGTCCACTCCCAATGGACCTACTCCAACACCCCATGCAGTCACTTCTCACAGTGAGTTTGGGATGGTCAGAGACACAAAGTCATCGGGGAAATGTGACAGAAGTGATGATATACCAGTTCTGGGCCTACACTTCAAAAACAACTGGCAGTTTCTGTTTCCTTCCTCTGGGAATGTTTGCCCTGAACCACTGCATAAGCCATCAGGTCCTACTGCAGACCTCACTGGAAAAGGAGAGGTCGTGAGACTACACAGTAACCAAGAAAAAAGGCCCAGCTGTTCCAGATCACAGTGGAGCAAGCAGATGACACCGGCCCCCATTAGCCCAGAACCACAACTGCCCACCTGAACAAATCCTCAAATACCAGCAGTTGTTTTAAGCCATTAAATCTGAGTGGTTTGGTGCACTTTCCTATGAGGGAGAAGGGGACTTCTGGAATTCTTCATGAAACAGTCCGGAGGTGAGTGGAGCTGGGAAATAACTTGAACCAGAAAAGGGAAAGCTCCTTCGTGGTGACAGTCACCACTACCCTTCTTATCTTCTGGATGAGGTATTACCTCAGATCCAGGAAACTAACAGGAGGACCAATCCGAGGAAGCTCTGGGAAGGTGAAAGCTGAGAAATGTGTAAGGTGTCGTATTTCTGCACTGATCCCTGATAGGATTCTTACCTTTGAACAGTTGCTTTGAATGGAGTACATGCTAAGCAGATACTTTGAATCTATAAGTATGTGTATGATTAGGACCTAAAGGGGTTGTCTTAGTCCCTTTAGTGTTCCTATAAAGGAATACATGACACTGGGTAACTGATAAAGAAAAGAAATTCACTTGGCTCATGATTCCGCCGGCTGGAAGATGGGGCATCTGGTGAAAGCCTCAGGCTGCTTCCACACATGGCGGAAGGTGAAGGGGAGCCAGCATGTGAACAGGTCACATGGCCAGAGAAGCAGCAAGAGAGAGGTGCCAGCTCTTTTTAACAACCAGCTCTTGTAGGAACTAAAGGAGTAAGAACTCACTCACCCCTCACCCAGGAGAGCATTAATCTATTTATGAGGGTTCCAGCCCCGTGGCACAAAGACCTTCCATTAGGGCCCACCTCCAACACTGGAGATCAAATTTCAACATGAGGTTTGCTAAGGACAAACCACATCCAAATTATAGCAGTGGTTAAGTAATCTGCCCAAGACTCCCCACTTCTGCCTGACACAAAATAAGGAGGCATCTCTTTATCTAGGAGGTCACATATAATGTAATAATAGTCAAGTCACTTCAAGCTGAGTTCTGCCACTTACCACTTGAGGCCTCAAGCAAGACGTTTAAGCTCTCTAAATATCAGTTTTATGGTCTGTACAAAGGGGATGATGACATGTGTGGTGTAGGATTGTTATGAGGATTAAAAAGATGTTTGTAAATCTCTTTAACACAGTGCTGCCCTTACACTCACATATGCAGACTCGTACACACATATGGAGCTAGAAGGAAGGAGAGAAGGCTGCAAGGTGCCTTCAGAATTATATTAGCTCATCCAAGTTTAGACTACAAATAGCATTTGTAGAGCAATAAAGGTATTCTTTGTGGAGAGTTCCAGGCCAGACACCTATACTTTGTATACCTCCTGGGAAAAGCTCCTGTCCATTTTTTTTTATCTCTATCACAAAGCTTCGAAATTCCGTCCCTATTTTTAAATAAACAGAAAACTTGTTACTGAGAGGCAAATTTGCACCAGGCACTATTCTAGAAGCAATGGTGCGGGGGGAGGGTGTTAAGGCAACAAGATTTTAAAAAGCTCTCCTCTCACCTCACAGTTTACCTTCTAGTTGAAGGAATCAGACAATAAACAAGATAAATAAGGAAGTGTGTTAGATGACGATAAGAGTAAATGAGAAAAAAGAAAAACAAGGAAGGGGAACAGGAAGTGCCAGGGATGCAGCTGAAAACTGAGACAGACTGATGAGGAAAACCCTCATGAGAATGTCACATTTCAGTACACGTGGCAAGAATAAGGCCGTGGGCTATGTGGATGGGGAGGAGGTGCCCAGCAGCAAGGAGGCACTTCAGGTAGATGAATGAGTGCAAAGCCCCCAACACAGAAGCCTATCCAGCTACGGTCAGGAAACAGCGTGTTGAATACAAAAATGAGCCAGGCATGTGGTGGCGCACGCCTGTAGTCCCAGCTACTTGGGGAGGGGCTGAGGTGGGAGGATTGCTTGGGCCCAGGAGGTGGAGTTTGCAGTGAGCAGAGATCATGCCACTGCACTCCAGCCTGGGTGACAGAGCGAGACCCTGTCTCAAAAAAGAAAAAAAAAAAAAAAAAAGAGCAAGTTGGCACCTCTGACTGCAGTAGAGAAAAGGGGAGACCGAGCGTGGTGCCTCACGCCTGTAATCCCAGCACTTTGGGAGGCCGAGGTGGGTGGATCACTTGAGGTCAGGAGTTCGAGACTAGCCTGGCCAACTTGGTGGAACACCGTCTCTACTAAAAATACAAAAATTGGCCGGGCATGGCGGTGGGTGCCTGTAATCCCACCTCTCGGGAGGCTGAAGCACAAGAATTGTTTGAACCCAGGATTTTCATTGAGAAGTTCAGGTATTGGGCTTTCCCCCTTATTGGCCCATTCCAGAGGGATCCACTAAGAGGCTAAGAGTTTTATTAGTTTTATTAGTAAGGCTTTTTTTTTTTTTTTTTTGGAGTTGCAGTGAGTCACTGGGCAACAGAGCAAGACTCAGTCTCCAAAAAAACAAAAAAAGAAAAGAGAGAGAGAGAGAGAAAAGCGGGGGAGTGGGTAGTGGGGCTGAAGCCAGGGACTAGCTCTTATAGGGACTATATTGGCATCCTGTTCTAAATGCCAAGTGAAGAAAAGGTTCTGTAATGGTTAATTTTATGCATCAACTGGACTACAGCATAGAGTGCCCAGATGTTTGGTCAAACATTATTCTGGGTCTATCTGTGACAGTGCTTTCAGATAAAATGAACATTTGAATCCGTGGACTGAGTAAAGCAGACTGCCCTCCTTAATGTAGGTGGGACTCATACAACCCACAGAAAGCCTGAAGAGAACAAAAAGGCTGAGTTTAAGAGGGAACTCCTCTGGGTCTCACTGCTTGAGCTGAGACACCGGCTCACCTGGCTCTTGTGCCTTTGGACTTGAACTGGAACTTACCCTGTTACCTATCTCGGGTTTCCAGATTGCCAGCTGCAGATCTTGGGACTTCCTGGCCTTCACAGTCATGTCGGTCAATTTTACACACACACACACACACACACACACACACACACACACACCCCTGTTAAATTTATGCATATATAAACCCTTCATACATATTATATACATATATATATACATGCACACACAGACACATATGTCTCTTGGGTTAGATATTTCAAATAAGGTGAAGACTGCAAACAGATTGCTGGATTTAGCAACATGGAGCAACTAATGACCTCAAGAGCAACTCTAGAGGAGCAGTGGGGGCAAAAGCCTGAATGAAATGTGTAAAAGAATAGGAGAAAAGAAAGAATATACAGAATCAGAATAACCAAAAGAAGTTTTTTTTTTTGGTGTGTGTGTTTTTTTTTTTTTTTTTTTTTTTTTTTAGACAGAGTCTCACTCTGTCGCCCAGGCTGGAGTGCAGGGGCACAATCTCAGCTCACTGCAACCTCTGCCTCCCGGGTTCAAGCGATTCTCCTGCCTCAGTCTCCTGAGTAACTGGGATTACAGGCACCCGCCACCATGCCCAGCTAATTTTTGTATTTTTAGTAGAGATGGGGTTTCCCCACATTGGCCAGGCTGGTCTCAATCTCCTGACCTCAGGTGATCCGCCAGCCTTGGCCTCCCAAAGTGTTGGGATTACGGGCGTGAGCCACCACACCCAGCAAAAAAGTTTTTAAACAAGAAGTAATAGCCCGTTTAATATGCTGATAAGAATGATACAACAGAGATGAAAAATTTGATGATGCAAATAAAGGATGAACTACTGGAGTGATTATCCTTAAACAGGTAGAAAAGCATGGAGCCTAGTATACGTGCACAGGGTTTGGCCTTAGCTAGCAGTTACAGAAGGCAGAGTATCAGGCACAGATGTAGACAGGTAGCACATCTGGTAAGGGGAGTGGGTAGTTTTCGTCTAATTGATTCAGGTTTTTTCCCCAATGAAATAAAGGGAGGATAAGGCAGGGAGAATGAGAGGATTAAAGTAAGACATTTAAACTATCTAGGAGAGTAACTGGAATAGGAAAACAGACTATAACCTATAATAAAAGCCTCTTGGTCTTGGTAATCATGACTGTGAAGTCAGAGTGATCAGTATGGTTTCTCCAGCCACATTGAGCTATGGGAAAGCAAGCAAAGAATAGGCAAAAAGTTGGATTACACAAGGTATAACAAATGCAGCTCATACACACTTTCCGAAATCCACTCGGTCCTGCCTGCTGTTCTACTTCCCAGCTGAAGCAGGCTCAGCAGCACAAGCAAAATCCTGCAATCTGGGAGGATCACATGAACTCAGCCTACCACTAGTGGTCTCTACCTCCCCAGTGGTAACAGGTAGGCTTTGGTGGTCTTCACTGTGCCCGCTGTGGCAGAAGCCCCGTTACCCCAAATCAGCTGTTTTTCCAGCAGCTGCATAGAGAAGCCAAGTAACAAACCCAAAAGTATAGAATAATTAAGATCCTTCAGGCAACTCTGACCAGTAAGAGACAGGATATGAGAGGGAGCCAACAAATAAATCTCTCAGCCATCCTCCCTCAAACCTGTCCCCAGAAGTATTCTGAGAGGTGCCATGATTCTCCAGAGATTTCCAACATGACTGAGCAGCCAGCTAAGGTTCTTATGATGCTGTAGCCTGCTGGATAACGTAGCACTCTGTATTTGCTTTCCCTCCTTCCCTGTCTCACTTTCTATTTTCCCCTTCATTCTAACTTCAAGTAAAGTATTAGCACAGTAAAAGCTTTGTTGTATGCTCTATTTTCCGGGGAATGAGAGTAAAACACAGGTTGTGGCATAGCCAAAAGAACTAATGAAACAAGAAGACAAAGGAATAGGAGGAGAGGTTGTGTTCTAATGACTGGAATTTAAGCTGAACAAAAGCGTTAAGAAACATCAAGGGAAAAGGTGGTATAATCAATGAACTGAAGTCATGATGGAGTCAAAGATCACAGGGATGCTGGAAGGGCATCAGCTGGAAAGATCATGAGGATGTAGAGTGCTAAGTCTGAAACAGAGATGACAGGGGAATGAATTTCAGGTAACAGTAACTCAAAGGAATGGGTGGCTGAGGTAGGGCAGAGAAGAGGATCCCAGGAATAGAGGTCAAGGAACTAAGAAGCCAAGGTATTGGAAGGATTAGGGTCACTGTGTTGTTGTGTTCAACCTATGCAGTCATTCACAGCGGCTCTGGGAAGAATATCATTAGGCATACTGAAATAAGAAAAGACACAGAAATTATACTAGACTACGTAACAGAAAGGTAGAAACTACCTACTTCCCTTCTAGGAAACCAAGTCATTCAGAGCCCTCCCACTACAGAACAACTAGAAAAAGTGAACAAAATATTAACATCTGTTTGAAGGAATCAGAAAAGTAACAACTGGGCACAATGGCTCATTCCTGTAATCTAGCACTTTGAGGGGCTGAGGCAAGAGGATTGCTTGAAGCCAGGAGTTCAAGACCAATCTGGCCAACATAGTGAGACACTGTCTCTATTAAAAAAAAAAAAAAAAGCCAGGCGCAGTTGCTCATGCCTGTAATCCCAGCACTTTGGGAGGCCGAGGCGGGTAGATTACCTGAGGTCAGGAGTTCGAGACGAGCCTGACCAACATGGAGAAACCCTGTCTCTACTAAAAATACAAAATTAGCCGGGCATAGTAGCACATGCCTGTAATCCCAGCTACTCGGGAGGCTGAGGCAGGAGAATCGCTTGAATCCAGGAGGTGGAGGTTGCGGTGAGCCAAGATCGTGCCATTGCACTCCATCCTGGGAACGAGTGAAACTCCGCCTCAAAAAAAAAAAAAAAAAAAAAAAGGTAACAAGATAGACCTGGAATGCAAGAGAGACTGCTGCCTTCAGAAAGGGAACTTCAGGCCAGGCACAGTGGTTCACGTCTGTAATCCCAACACTTTGGGAGGCCCAGGCAAGAGGATCCCTTGAGGTCAGGAGTTCCAGACCAGCCTGGGCAACATAATAACACCTTATCTCTACAAAAATAATTTTTTTTTTTTAATTAGCCAGGTGTATGGTAGCATGCACCTGTAGTCCCAGCTACTTGGGAGGCTAAGGATTACTTGAGCGCAGGGGATTAAGGCTGTAGTTGAGCCATGATTGTGCCACTGCATTCCAGCTGGGGAAAAAGGGGAAGACTCCCAGAAAAAACAAAAGGGAAGTGTAGGTATTGGGCTTTCCCCCGCAGTTTCCCCCTTATTTGCCTAGTCCAGAGGGGGCCATTAAGAGGCTAAGAGATTAAGTAATGTTTTTTTTTTTTTTTTCTGAGGAGGAGACAGGGTCTCGTCCTATCACCCAGGCTGGAGTGTAGGGGTAAGATCTCAGCTCACTGGAACCTCGACCTCCTAGGCTCAAGTGTTCCTCCTACCTCAGTCTCCGAAGTAGCTGTGACTATAGGTACGCACCATCACACCTGGCTAATTTTTGTACTTTTTGTAGAGAGAGTGTTTCACCAGGTTGCCCAGGCTGGTCTCGAACTCCTGGGCTCAAGCAATCTATTTTATTGTGATGTCCTAGGTGTGAATTTTATTTATTTATTTTAGACTGATGCCCAGGCTGGAGTGCAGTTGGCATGATCTTGGCTCACTGTAACCTCTGCCTCCTGGGTTCAAGAGATTCTCTGCCTAAGCCTCCCAAGTAGCTGGGATTACAGGTGGGTGGCACCACGCCCAGCTAATTTTTGTGTATTTTTTGTAGAGGTAGGGTTTCACCATGTTGGCCAGGCTGGTCTCGAACTCCTGACGTCAGGTGATCCGCCCACTTCGGCCTCCCACAGTGCTGGGATTACAGCCGTGAGCCACCATGCACAGCCTTATTTTATTATTTATTTATTTATGTGAGACGGAGTCTCCCTCTGTCGCCCAGGCTGGAGTGCAGTGGCGCAATTTCAGCTCACTGCAAGCTCCGCCTCCCAGGTTCATGTCATTCTCCTGCCTCAGCCTCCCAAGTAGCTGGGACTACAGGTGCCCGCCACCATGCCCAGCTAATGTTTTGTATTTTTTTTAGTAGAGATGGGGTTTCACCGTGTTAGCCAGGATGGTCTCGATCTCCTCACCTCATGATCCACCCGCCTCAGCCTCCCAAAGTGCTGGTATTACAGGTGTGAGTCACCGTGCCCAGCTCAGTCTTATTTTATTTTTTAAGCGACAGGGTTAGGCCAGGCGCCGTGGCTCACGCCTTCCCAGCACTCTGAGAGGCCAAGACGGTCGGATCATAAGGTCAGGAGATCGAGACCATCCTGGCTAACGCGGTGAAACCCCGTCTCTACTAAAAATACAAAAAAAATTAGCCGGGCGTGGTGGCAGGTGCCTGTAGTCCCAGCTACACGGGAGGCTGAGGCAGAAGAATGGCATGAACCCGGGAGGCGGAGCCTGCAGTGAGCCGAGATTGCACCACTGCACTCCAGCCTGGGTGACAGAGCGAGATTCCACCTCAAAAAAAAAAAAAAAAAAAGACAGGGTTGGGAGGTGGAGGCAGGTGGACCACTTGCAGTCAGGAGTTCAAGACCAGTCTGATCAACATGGCGAAACCCCATCTCTACTTAAAATACAGAAATTAGCTGGGCATGGTGGTGCAAGCCTGTAATCCCAGCTACTCGAGAGGTGCAAAAAAAAAAATTTTTTTTTCCACGTTGTTTTGATTATTCTCTCTTTGGGTTTTAGCTATTATATTTTATTGTGAAGCCCTAGGTGTGAATTTTTTTTTTTTTTAAGTTTTATTCCCTTTAGGATTTTTAAGGTTTCTTGAGCCTGTGGTCTGCTGTTGGATATATGGCACGTAATCAAAAATAACCAGACTCAAGTGGAAACAAAACATGAATAAAAAGCCAGAAGACGCCTGGCACGGTGGCTCACGCCTATAATCCCAGCATTTTGGGCAGCCAAGGCAGGCAGATCACTTGAGGTCAGGAGTTCAAGACCAGCCTGGCCAACATGGTAAAACCCCCATCTCTACTAAAAATATGACAATTATCTGGGTTTCATGGCACACATTTGTAATCCCTGACAACCAGTAACGACAGGGGTTTCACCATGTGGCCCAGGATGGTCTCGATCTCCTGACTTCATGATCCGCCTGCCTCGGCCTCCCAAACTGCTGGGATTACAGGCGTGAGCCACCGCACCCAGCTTCCCTTTAGGATTCTTAAGCCTTCTTGAGAAGCCAAGTCAACATGAGATTAATAAATTAAGGAAGTTGGCCGGGCGCTGTAGCTCACGCCTGTAATCTCAGCACTTTGGGAGGCCGAGGTGGGTGGATCAGGAGATCAGGGGATCAAGACCATCCTGGCTAACATGGCGAAACCCTGTCTCTACTAAAAATACAAAAAATTAGCCAGGCGTGGTGATGGGCGCCTATAATCCCAGCTACTCGGGAGGCTGAGGCAGGAGAATGGCGTGAACCCAGGAGGCGGAGCTTGCAGTGAGCCAAGATCGCACCATTGTACTCCAGCCTGGGCGACAGAGCGAGACTCCGTCTCAAAATAAATAAATAAATAAATAAAGGAAGTAAATTGTTATCTCTAGGATAACTACTCAGAGAATAGTATTTTTTCCAAATAGCACACAATTACCAAGCTAAGGAAGAGGGCAGAATAACAATAAATACTAAATCAATGCAAAGGAAGATCAAAAGGACTAACAAAACAAACCCACACAGAACAGGTGGGTCAAACAGAAATCTCTGAGTTAGATCTAAATACAGATATATCAATAAATACATTAAATGAAACTGTGAATGAAACTAAATGTAAGTTAAAAGCAAAGACGTGCTTTTAAGATGTGGATGAAAACCTGTTCAGACATAACCAAGACATCAAGAATAAAGAAAGGTTGAAAATAAAAAAGACAGAAAAAGATGCCATTCAAACACGAACAAAAAGAAAACTGGCATAGCTATACTGATATTAGACAAAGCAGACTTTAAGGCAAGAAGCATTACTAGAGTTAAAGAGGGGAACTCCATCATAAGAGGTTCAATCCTCCACAGCACACTGGATTAAGCATCAAAAATCAGGAGCGCATAGTACAAACTCATGACATCACATTCAGAGGTGTTTTTAGGGAGGTGAGAAGAAAAGTAAAGAAATGGCAACAAAGAACAAGAGGACATGCCACTGTGAAGCCTAGTAACACAAAAGGGATGGAGGGGCAGGCGGGGCAGGCAAGTACTCTTTTGGAGGGCTGCAGGGAAGCAGTGTCATCAGGAGATGGCCTATTTTCAGTCAGAATAAGAATGTGTGGGGCGGGGGGCGGAAATCACAGAAGAAACTTAAGATTAGGGGAATTTTGCTGATATACCGTGAGTTTAAAAGGGCTCAGGGAAAAGTTCCAAGAAGATCAAGGTGAAAAACAGGATCAGAAAAGAAAATGCAGAGTCCATGAAAAGAGGGAAGACAAGGGAATCTGGGCTTCCGGCTGCCTGATAACTCAGAAAGAAGCACAAGATGAGAACAATGCTCACGGTTCCCAGGCAGACAGTGATGGGGAAGCTGTGGGTGAGGGTAGGGAGAGTGGGACTGGAATCGTGCCAGGAACAGCCAAAGTTTTAGGGCTTCCACTTGCCTTCTGTTCAAGCCTTCGGGCTGGCAGTGTAGTGGAAGTCTTACTCTAAGCACTGCTTTCTGCTGAAAGAGGCTACAGGTTTTAGTTATGATTTTAAGGAGCCAATAAATCTCGGGTAGATAAAAAGGTTATTCTTAAGAGTAAGAAAGAGAGGTTACACAGCCCCTCCTCCAGTCCTACCTCTGGAGTTTCTACCTGCCCAAGTCCCAGATGATTTCCCACTGTTTCTAATGTTGTCAAGCACAGTTAATCAAATAAAACAAAAGGTTACTTTTCTGTGGATGGCAGTTAGGGGTAGGACAATTTACCCAGTTGTCTGCCTTCGTATTTCTCTTTGCGGGGAGAGGGGGAGGAATTTCAAGATCTTTTATTTTCAGAGATTCCAACAGTTGGTTAGCAATGCCAGCTAAGTTGGTACAATCTGAAGACCATCCCACCTTGCATTCATCCAACAAAATCCCTACAAACAAGATCAGAGACCAACTGAGATCTATCTGTATCAATGTAGGAGGGTGAAAAGAGGCCCTCTCTTTCCCCTATTCCCCATATACCTTCTCCAACAAGACTGTTTTACAGTCAAATTCTGCCTTTGTATTTCACTCATTCATTCATTTAAGTGATTTTATTTCGTGCCAACTATGTACTGAGCAATGTCTACACACAAAGAGCCCTACCCTTGTTGAGCTTATATTCTAGTACAGACATTAAAATATATGTAAATTTACAGTACGCTAGAAGACGAAAAGCAATGTGAAAAAAATGAAATAGTAAAGCAGGAGAAAGACAACCTGAGGCTGGGCTCAGTGGCTCATGCCTGTAATCCAAACACTTTGGAGGCCAAGGTGGGAGGATCATTTGAGCCCAGGAGTTCAAGGCTGCAGTAAGCTGTGATTGCACCAGTGCACTCCAGCTTGGGTGACAGGGCAAGACCTTTTCTCAAAAAAAAAAAAAAAAAGACAAAGACTGGTGTGCAAGACAGTTAAGACAGTTATCCATTCAAATGCCTCCTAAGAAGTGTTCTTACAAAGAATTATTTAAATCAGAAATTCGTGTCTAGATGTAGTGGCTTGTGCCTGTAATCCCAGCATACTGGGAGGCCAAGGTGAGAGGATCACTTGAGGCCAGGAGTTCGAGACCAGCCTAGGCAACGCAGTTAGATCCTGTCTCTACAAAAAATTCTAAAAAACTAGCTGGGCGTGGTGGTGCACACCTGTAGTCTCTGCTACTCGGGAGGCTGAAACAGGAGGATAGCTTGGGCTCAGGAAACGCAGGTTGCAGTGACCTTCAAACAAAGCAACTATTTAACAATAGGTGACCAAAAATTTAACGACACTAAGGACTAAGTATTAATTTTTTTTAGTTGTGACATCTGTGTTTAGATTGTTTTTAAGTCATATTCTAGAGATACTTGCAGATAGGTAGGTTAGGAGAGGCCTTATTGAGCAATGATCTGAATGAAGTGAAGGAGATAAAGAAAGAGTAATGGAGCAGCAAAAAAGGAGGGGACCACTGTGAGGGCTTTCACTTTTACTCTAAGTGAAATGGGAGCCACTGGAAGGTTGTAAGCCACAGAGGAACAGCTAATTTACATTTTATTTATTAGAAACAGAGTCTCTGTGGCCCGGGATGGAGTGCAGTGCCACAATCAGAGCTCACTGAGCCTTGAATTCCTGAGCTCAAGCAATTTTCCTAGCTCAGTCTCCCAAATAGCTGTGACCACAGATGCATACCATTGTGCCCGACTAATTTTTTTTGTGAGACGGTTTCGCTCTTGTTGATGCTGAAGTACAACGGCACGATCTTGGCTCACCACAACCTCTGCCTCCCGGGTTCAAGTGATTCTCCTGCCTCAGACTCCAGGGTAGCTGGGATTACAGGCATGTGCAACCACGCCCAGATAGTTTTGTATTTTTAGTAGAGATGGGGTTTCTCCATGTTGGTCAGGGTGGTATCGAACTCCCGACCTCATGTGATCCGCCTGCCTTGGCCTCCCAAAGTGCTGGGATTACAGGCGTGAGCCACCGCGCCCCGCCGCGACTAATTTTTTTTATGGTGGGTGCGGGGGGGCGGGGGTGTGTGTGTATAAGTGTGTGGTGACGGGGTGTCTCCCTATTTTGCCCAGGCTGGTCTCAAACTCCTGGCCTTAAGCAATCCTCCCACCTTGGCCTCCCAAAGTGCTGGGATTACAGAAGTGAGTCACTGCACCCAGCCTAACAGATATAAAATACAGAAGCAGGAGATTTACAAGAAAGCTACTGTATAATTTGTGTTATACATGATGATTTAAAGGAAGACAGGAGCTGTGGAAGCAATGAGAAGTAATTCTATTCTTCAACCTAGGATGGCTGGTCTGTAGACAGGTATACAAAAAGATATAGGCAGTTATGGCTGTCAGTGGACAATGGAGAAGACATAAAAGCTAATAATTAAAGAGATTATTACTATAACAGACTAAGTAACAAGCTACATCAAGAACATAGATGAGGTGTACATAACTTACAAGACAGACAGGAGAAGAGTTTATGGTAATACTTAACAGGCCAGGCACAGTGGCTCACGCATGTAATCCCAGCACTTTGGGAGGCTGAGGTGGGCAGATCACCTGAGGTCAGGAGTTTGAGATCAGCCTGGCCAACATAGTGAAACCCCATCTCTACCAAAAATATAAAAACTTGCCAGGCATGGTGGCGCACATCTGTAGTCCCAGCTACCAGGGAGGCTGAGGTAGGAAGATCGCTTGAACCCGGGAGGCAAAGGCTGCAGTGAGGCAAGATCACGCCACTACAGTCCAGCCTGGGCAACAGAGCAAGACCCTGACTCCAAAAAAAAAAAAAAAAAAAGTTAGCTGGGCGTGTGGTGCACGCCTGCAATCCCAGCTACTTAGAAGGCTAAGGCAGGAGAATCACTTGAACCTGGGAGGCGGAGGTTGCAATGAACCAAGATTGCATCATTGCACTCCAGCCTGGGCAACAAGAGGGAAACTCCATCTCAAAAAATATAAAGACAGACAGACAGACAGACAGATCCTTTAGCTAGATACACAAGCCAGGACGCTTGTGATAGGGTCCATGCCTACCTGTTCCACAATCTCACCTTCCACCACTTTACCAATCACCTCCCCTAAGCATCTGATCATATCAAACTACTCCTGACTTCGCAAGCAAGTCCAGCACTCTCCATCCACAGGACTCCATCTAAACGTGTCTTCCCTCAGCCTGAAATCTCCTTCCTTCACTTGCCCTTCAAGACCCACCCTAAGAGTAAACTCTGGAAAGCCTTTCCTTCTACACACTATTTCAACCATCTCACCCCATCCCACCAAGCCCCTAGGTTTATGCCCCAGGCATACCTCTATCACCTGGCATTTATCACACTAGACTAGGTATTTTATGACCATGGAAAATGGTAAGTACCCAATAAATGATGTCTAATATACAAAGTTATTTTCTAAAATGTACAAACGTCACTTAAAAGCAATTTACTAAACTTCAGCCAGAGAAATTTGTTTAGTTTAGTTTTGAGACAGGGTCCACTTTCTTGCCCAGGCTGGAGTACATTGGCATGGGCATGATCACGGCTCATGGCAGCCTCAAATTCCTGGGCTCAAGCGATCCTCTCACCTTATCCTCCAGAGTAGCTGAGACTATAGGTATATGCCCATGCCCAGCGCTTTTTTTTTCCCCCTGAAGACATGGTCTCACTCTGTTGCCTAGGTTGGTCTGCAGCCTCAACTTCCTGGGTTCCAGTAATCCTCCCACCTCGGCCTCCCTAAGTGCTGGGATTACAGGCATCAGTCCCTGTACTCAACCCAAGCAAAGAAATATATACTGATGAAACAAATATGGCAAACATCCCAGACAGGCACAGTGGCTCATGACTGTAATCCCAACACTTTGGGAGGCCGAGGCAGGGGGGATCACCTGAGCTCAGGAGTTTGAGAACAGCCTGGGAAAACATGGTGAGACCCCATCTCTACTAAAAATACAAAAATTAGCCAGGCGTGGTGGGGCACGCCTGTAATCCCAGCTACTCAGGAGGCTGAGGCACAGGAATCACTTGAACCCAGGAAGCGGAGGTTGCAGTGACTGAGATCATGCCACTCCACTCCAGCCTGGCAGGGGAAAAGCAAGACTCTGTCTCACAAAAAAAAGAAAAAAGAAAAAAAAAAGAAACTTATATAAGTGTAGTATCCCATAAAAGAGAAAAATTACTGTGTTCTTTTTTATTTGAGATAGAGTCTTGGGCCGGGCACGGTGGCTCACGCCTGTAATCCCAGGACTGTGGGAAGCCGAGGCAGGCGGATCACAAGGTCAGGAGTTCGAGACCAGTCTGGCCAATATGGTGAAACCCCGTCTCTACTAAAAATACAAAAATTAGCCAGGTGGGGTGGCAGGCACCTGTAGTCCCAGCTACTTGGGAGGCTGAGGCAGGAGAATCCCTTGAACCTGGGAAGTGGAGGTTGCAGTGAGCCAAGTCTGCGCCACTGCACTCCAGCCTGGGGGACAGAGCAAGACTCCATCAAAAAAAAAAAAAAGAAAGAGACAGTGTCTTCGTTACCCCGGCTGGAGTGCAGTGACTATTCACAGCAAAGATCAGTGTACTGCAAGCTCAAACTCTTGTCCTCAAGTGATCCTCCCACCCCATGCCACCATGCCCAGCCAATTACTATGGTTTTACCTAACAGAAGTGTAAGGAGTCCATTACTTTCTTACATAATGAGTTCCCAAAAACATGTACACAAGTGGAATGTGTGAAAGCAAGGCAACAGACATACCATAAGGGGAATTATGCTCTTGAAACGCTAAAAAATACAAAATACCTACTTACATCTCATCTCATTTTTCCAGAGTATAAATGCAATTTCATACATGTTCTTAAATTGATTTTTCTTTACAATTAAACAGTCAACGAACGAATGTGTCTAAGGTAAAAAACTGCATGCATTTAGACTGCCTGATAACTGTTAGCTTTGTTCTCATCTGCACTGTTTATAGAACCTACACTTTACATTTCTGCTATCATCACTTTCACTTTTCTATCACTATTTGCTCTTAATAACATATTGTGATATTGTGAAATATACATTTGGCCTTCCTGTTTCCTGGCCCTTCAACTCCTAAAATCCTCGGTATCTTCAAAGTGATGTGTCTTTTTGTATGCCAATGAGTTGACCAATAGCTGGCAACCGTTTGTTAGCTTCAGGATGAGAAATGGTTTCAACTCCCACCTCAACCTCCAAGGAGGGGAGAGGGACTGAACTTTTAATTCATCACCAATGGCCAAAAGATTTAATCAGTCATCCCTACGTAATGAGGCCTTCATAAAAACCTAAAAGGATTGGGTTCAGAGAGCTTGCAGGGAGCTGAACATGGCTTGCAGGGAGCCAAACACATGGGGGCTTGCAGGAGTAAAGAGAAACACAGCCATGTGAGGGGAGGGTGGCCCATCCCAACTCCAAGAAGACAGAAGTGCCAGTGCTAGGGACCATTTCAATCCTGGCCCTATATGTATCTCTTCACTTGACTGTTTATTTGCATCCTTCCAAATATCCTTTGTAGGCCAAACATGATGACTCACACCTGTAATTGCAGCACTTTGGGAATCCAAGGCCGGAGGACTGCTTGAGCCCAGGAGTTCAAGACCAGCCTGGGCAATACAGCAAGACCCCATCTCTACCAAAAAAAAATTTAATTAGCTGGGCATGGTGCTGTGTGTGTATAGTTTCACCTACTCAGGAGGCTGAGATGGGAGGATAGCCTGAGTCCAAAAAGTTGAAGCTGCAGTGAGCTGTGATCGCACCACTGCACTCCAGCCTTGGCAACTGGGGAAAGACCCTAAATCAAATAAAATTTAAATATATATATATATACACACACACATACACACACACACACACACACACACACATGTATCTTTTATAATAAATGGATAAACACATTTCCCTGAGTTCTGTAAGTTACTCTAGCAAAGTAATTGAAGTCAAGGAGGTACCTGCAGGAACTCTTAAAATTTGCAGCTGGCTGGTCAGAACCACAGACAAAATAAACGAAGGTTTACGTTCACTATCAAAGATAGGACTGAGTCCTCAACCTGTGTGATGTGTCACCATCCATCTCTAAGAGGGTAGTGTAGACAGTGTCAGAACTAAATTCAATTAGAGGATGCCCAGCTGCTGCCCACTGCAGAACTGATGGCCTACCTCCTGTTGGGGAGAAATCCCCCCTCAAATCTGGAGTCAAAAGCATGTTGTGAAAGTGTAGTGGTAGAAACCCAAGTTTGTTTTTTCTACTCAAGCAGAAACTGTGATTTTCAAACTTGTTTAATAGCAATGAAACTCTTTCTTAAAAAAGAATTAATGGCCAGGCGTGGTGGCTCACACCTGTAATACCAGCACTTTGGGAGGCCAAGGTTGGGCAGATAATCTGAGGTCGGGAGTTGGAGACCAGCCTGACCAACATGGAGAAACCCTGTCTCTACTAAAAATACAAAATTAGCCAGGCATGGTGGCGCACACCTGTAATCCCAGCTACTCGGGAGGCTGAGGCAGGAGAATCGCTTGAATCCAGGAGGTGGAGGTTGCAGTGAGCCGAGATCGCACCATTGCACTCCAGCCTGAGCGACAAGAGCGAAACTCCATCTCAAAAAAAAAAAAAAAAAAGAATTATGCAGGCCAGGGTGGCTCATGCCTATAACCCCAGCACTGCAGGAGGCCACGATGGGTGGATTGCTTGAGCCCAGGGGTTCGAGACCAGCTGGGACAACATGGTGAAACCCCATCTCTACTAAAAAATATATAAAAAAAAAAAATTTAGCCAGGCATGACGACATACGCCTGTAGTTCCAGCTACTTGGGAGGCTGAAGCAGAAGAATCACTTGAGCCCAGGAGGAAGAGGTTGCAGTGAGCCAGGATCGTTAACACTGCACTCCAGGCTGGGTGAGAATAAGACTCTGTCTCAAAAAAAGGTGGGGGCGGGGGGGCCGGGCACTATGGCTCACGCCTGTAATCCCAGCACTTTGGGAGGCCAAGGCGGGCACATCACGAGGTCAAGAGATCGAGACCATCCTGGCCAACATGGTGAAACCCCGTCTCTACTAAAAATACAAAAAATTAGCTGGGCATGGTGGCACGTGCCTGTACTCCCAGCTACTCGGGAGGCTGAGGCAGGAGAATGGTATGAACCCGGGAGGTGGAGCTTGCAGTGAGCCGAGATCACGCCACTGCACTCCAGCCTGGGCGACAGAGTGAGACTCCGTCTCAAAACAAAAAAAAAAATTATTCAGAAATTATTTTTATTTTTGTTTTTTATATGCTTTTCCTGAGCTGTATATCAAAAAATTTTATACTCCAAACTGGATAAAAGTTTAGCTATTCTAGTTTATAGAGTTAGGCCCTGTAGCCTCACCCCTAACCTCTCAGCTCCACTAAGAATGCGATACAAACATGGCAATACCATGGAAACTGACCTGTTGCCAAGCAAGCAGAGAACTAAGCAACAACTCAAAATGATAGTTAATCATCTGACATATAAAATCTTAATTCAGTCTGGGAGTTATCAATATCTGACATTTAAAAAGAGCCAGAAGGGCTGGGTGCAGTGGCTCACGCTTGTAATCCCAGCACTTTGGGAGGCCGAGGCGGGCGGATCACGAGGTCAAGAGATCGAGACCATGCTGGCTAACGTGGTGAAACCCCGTCTCTACTAAAAATGCAAAAAATTAGCCGGGCATGGTGGCGGGTGCCTGTAGTCCCAGCTACTCGGGGGGCTGAGGCAGGAGAATGGAGTGAATCCAGGAAGCGGAACTTGCAGTGAGCCGAGATGGCGCCACTGGACTCCAGCCTAGGTGACAAAGCGAGACTCCGTCTCAAAAAAAAAAAAAAAAAGAGCCAGATGTTTAAAAATCTTAAAAACATGGCTGGGTGCAGTGGCTCACGCCTATAATCCCAGCACGTTGGGAGGCCAAGGAGGGTAGATCACCTGAGGTTGGGAATTCCAGACCAGCCTGACCAACATGGAGAAACCCCGTCTCTACCAAAAATACAAAATCAGCCGGGTGTAATGGCACATGCCTGTAATCCCAGCTGCTTGGGAAGCTGAGGCAGGAGAATCCCTTAAACCTGGGAGGCAGAGGTTGCAGTGAGCCTAGATCATTGCACCACTGCACTCCAGCCTGGGCAACAACAGCGAAACTCTGTCCCAAAAAAAAAAAAAAAAAAAAAAGAATAGTTAATTCAAAAAACAACCTATCTCAGCCAGGCGCGGTGGTTCACTCCTGTAATCCCAGCACTTTGTGAGGCCAAGGTAGGAGGACTGCTTGAGGCCAGGAGTTCAAGATCAGCCTGGGCAACATAGTTATACTCCACCTCTTTAAAAAAAAAAAAAAAGGATAAATAAATATGTTTAAAAAAGAAAAAAAAAAGGCCAGGTGCGATGGCTCACACCTGTAATTCCAAAACTTTGGGAGGCTGAGAATGGCGGACCACCTGAGGTCATGAGTTTGATACCAGCCAGGCCAACATGGTGAAACCCCAACTCTACCAAAAATACAAAACTTAGCCAGGCGTGGTGGCGCACGCCTGTAGTCCCAGCTACTCGGGAGGCTGAGGCACAAGAACTGCTTGAACCCGGGAGGCGAAGGTTGCAGTGAGCCGAGATTGTGCCACTGCATTCCAGCCTGGGCGACAGAGCAAGACTCCATCTCAAAAAAACAAAACAAAACAAAAAAAGCGAGACTCGCACCATCTCAAAAAACAAAACAAACAACAACAACAACCAAAAAAACCACCTATACTCCTTTGGAAAATTCTGGACTAGAATCATCAATACTGTAGTCAGATTTGTTTTCTGTCTCCTGTCTCTCAGTATCTCTCAGTATGTCATACCTCATAGCAGCCTCAAACTCATGGGTTCAAGCAATCCTCCCATCTCAACCTCCCAAATAGCCAGGACTACAGGTGCACGTAGAGACAAGGTCTTGCTATGTTGCCCAAGCTGATCTCTAGCTCCTGGCATCAAGCAATCCTCCTACCTCAGTCTCCCAAAGTGCTGGGATTACAAGTGTGAGCCACTGCACCGGGTAACCAGCAAGCAGATTTCTAAGAGCAAATGAGATCAGATGGAGTACTTCATCAGGAATATTGAAATGAACGAGGCTGGGTGCAGTGGCTTACTCCTGAAATCCCACCACTTTGGGAGGCCAAAGCAGGTGGATTGCTTGAAGCCAGGAGTTCAAGAGCAGCCTGGGTAACATGGGGAAACCCCCATCCCTACAAAAAATACAAAAATCAGACCTGGCGAGGTGGCTCACACCTGTAATCCCAGCACTTTGGGAGGCTGAGGCGGGCAGATCGCTTAAGAGCAGGAGTTCAAGACCAGCCTGGCCCAAAACTCCGTCTCTACTAAAAATCCAAAACAAATTAGCGGGCGTGGTGGCGCGCACCTGTAATCCCAGCTACTCAGGAAGTGCAGTGGCTCATGCCTGCAATCCTAGCACCTTTGGGAGGCCAAGGTTTGGGAAGAGGGGACCGCTTGAGGCTAGGAGCTCAAGACCAGCCTGGGCAACATGGCAAAATCTATACTTATGCTTCCAGTCAAGGTAGAGTGACATGAACCAGATTTACCTTGTGTAGTATATTATGAAATATGTATTTGGTCTTTGTCCCTGGTTCCACACCCCCTTAGCCAGATGTGATGGCAAAATCCTGTAATCCCAGCTACTGGGGAGGCTGAGGAGGGATGATCGCTTGAACCCTGGAGTCTTCAAGACCAGCCTGGGCAACACAGTGAGACCCTATCTCTAAAATAATAAAAATAACCAGGCATGGTATAGCCCCAGCTATATGGGATGCATAGCTTGAGCCCAGGAGTTTGAGGCTGCAAGGAGCTATGATCACAAAACTGCACTCCAGCCTGAGTGACAGAGCAAGACACCTTCTCTAAAAATATAAATAAAATACCCAAAAGAATCAAATGGAACAATCCACGAGGCTCACATGGGAACAGGAAGAGTGCCAGTTCCTCACAGCCAGAGTGGAAAACCACACAGTCCATGGGCTATCACACAGAATCCCCAAAAGGATTTTGACTCAATAGTGGGAAATACTTAGCCCTACACTAAAATGGTTTTGATCTCACCTAACAGAGCTTAAAAGCAAGACTTCATCAAACTATTTTTAAGTATTTTAACCACATCCCAGAACAAAACTCAAGAATATTTATAGAAATACAAAAATATCCAGCCTCCAACAAAGTAAAATTCATGATGTCTGGCATCCAAAAATCAACAGATAAGCAAAGTAGGTGGAAAAGACAACCCAAAAAGAGGAAGAAAAAAAAGAATCAAGCAACTGAAACTGACCCAGAAATGACACAGATGATAGAATTAGTAGACAAGGGCATTAAAAGAACTATAGGCTGAGGCCGGGCATGGTGGCTCATGCCTGTAATCCCTACACTTTGGGAGGCCAAAGTGGGCGGATCACCAGAGGTCAGGAGAGACCAGCCTGGCCAACATGGTGAAACCCTATCTCTACTAACAATACAAAAAATTAGCCAGGCGTGGTGGTGAGCACTTGTAATCACAGCTACTCAGGAGGCTGAGACAGGAGAATCGCCTGAATGGTGTGGGGGCGGAGGATGCAGTGAGCCAAGATCACACCATTCCACTCCACTCTGGGCAACAAGAGCGAAACTCCATCTCAAAAAAACAAACAAACAAACAAAAAACTAAGCTCTCCTAAGCTTTCCATTTCAACTTGCTCTTTCAAATAACCTTATTTTGAACACCTTATTGGCAATATTTAAAAAAATACACCCCTAGAGGAATTCAGCACACAGCCATCATACATTTCTCAGCTGTACCCATCTCAAATTTCATGCACTTGATAAAAGAGGCAAAACGTCTGAATTAATTATAAAAATTAATAATAACAAAGCTTTTGGGCTGGGCACGGTGGCTCACGCCTGTAATCCCTGCACTTTGGGAGGCTGAGGCGGGTGGATCATGAGGTCAGGAGATTGAGACCATCCTGGCTAATACGGTGAAACCTCGTCTCTACTAAAAAATTAGCCGGGCGTGGTGGTGGGCGCCTACAGTCCCAGCTACTCAGGAGGCTAAGGCAGGAGAATGGTGTGAACGCGGGTGGGGGAGCTTGCAGTAAGCTGAGATGGCGCCACTGCACTCCAGCCTGGGGGACAGAGCGAGACTCTGTCACACACACACAAAAATAATAATAATAATAGCAATAATAATGAAGCTTTCATTTCATCAAAATGTCTAGATCATTGCCACCCAACTGAACTTGCTGGGAGGATAAAAATACTCTATTCTGAGCTGTCCAATATGGCACCTACTAGCTATATATGATGGCTGAATATCTAAAATGTGCCTAGTGTAACAGAAGGACTGAATTTTTAATTTTATTTAATTTTAATTAATTTAAATTTCAATAGTTATATGTATAGCTAGTGGCTACACTATTGGACAGCACAGCTCTAGATAACTACAAGGAAAATCTAAACTAAAATTTTAAAGATTAGACTTTTCAAAATAATTTTTATAACATGTACACCTTATATATCATATAATATTAATATTCAAATTAACTAGGTAATTCCTACGTTTTAAGGCTTGACTTAAAGGACGATTTCTCTTTTTTTTTTTTTTTTTGAGATGCAGTTTCGCTCTTGTTGCCCAGGCTGGAGCGCAATGGCACAATCTCGGCTCACCGCAACCTCCACCTCCAGGGTTCAAGCGATTCTCCTGCCTCAGCCTCCCGAGTAGCTGGAACTACTCCCAGCTAATTTTCGTATGTTTAGTAGAGACAGGGTTTCACCATGTTGTCATGTTGTCCAGGGTGGGCTCAATCTCTTGACCTCGTGATCTGCCTGCCTCGGCCTCCCAAAGTGCTGGGATTACAGGGGTGAGCCACTGCACCCGGCCTTAAAGGACCATTTCATATAGGACTTCCTGGTTTCTTCAACTCCCAACCCTCCACCACAGGGAAGGATCGAGTAACTCCACTACTCTAAGCATCTCAGGACTCTCTGCACTGTCATCAGTAGCATTTTCACGCCTGTAATCCCAGCACTTTGGGAGGCCGAGACGGGCAGATCACCTGAGGTCAGGACCAGCCTGATCAGCCTGGCCAACACGGTGAAACCCTGTCTCTACTAAAAAATACAAAAAAAAAATTAGCCACACTTGGTGGTACATGATTACAATCCCATCTTCTCAGGAAGCTGAGGCAGGAGAATCACTTGAACCTGGAAGGCGGAAACTGCAGTGAGCCAAGATCGCACCAATGCACTCCAGCCTGGACAACAGAGTGAGACTCCATCTCAAAAAACAGAAAATAAAAAGTAGAATATTGAAACCCTCATACGTTAATCATGGAGTATAAAATGGTTAAGCTACTGTGAAAAACAATTTAATGGTTCCTCAAAAAGTTAAGCACAGACTGGGCACAGTGGCTCACATCTGTAATCCCAGCACTTTGAGAGGCCGAGGCAGGCGGATCACCTGAGGTCGGGAGTTCAAGACGAGCCTGGCCAACATGTTTCTCCATCTCTACTAAAAATACAAAAATTAGCCAGGTGTGGTGGCATGCACATGTAACCCCAGCTACTCAGGAGGCTGAGGCAGGAGAATCGCTTGAACCCGGGAGGCAGAGGTTGCAGTGAGCTGAGATTGTGCCCCTGTCACCCCAGCCTGGGCAACAGAGCAAGAGCCTGTCTCAAAATAAAAATTAAAAAAAAAAAAAAAAAGTGAAGCACAAAATTACTCCATAACCCAGCAATTCCACTAATAGATATATACCCCTAAAAGGATGAAAACAGATAAATACCTGTACATGAATGTACATAACAGCACGGTTCACGATAATCAAAAGGTAACAACAAGCTAAATGTCCATCAACAAATGAATGAGCCAGGTGTAGTGGCTCACGCCTATAAGCTCAGCATTTTGGGAGGCTGAGGCAGGAGGAGTGCTTGAGGTCAGGAGTTAGAGACCACCCTGGCCAACATAAACAAACCCCGTCTCTCCACAAAAAAAAAATTTAAAAATTAGGCCAGGCACCTGTAATCCCAGCACTTTGGGAGGCCGAGACAGGTGTATCACCTGAGGTCGGGAGCTCAAGACCAGCTTGGCCAAAATGGTGAAACCCCATTTCTACTAAAAATACAAAAATCAGCCAGGCATGGTGGTGCGCACCTATAATCCCAGCTACTTGGGAGGCTGAGGCAGGAGAATCGCTTGAACGAGGGAGGCAGAGGTTGCAATGAGTTGAGATCACGCCACTGCCCTTCAACCTGGACGACAGAGCAAGACTCCATCTCAAAAAACAAAAACAAGGCAAAACAAAAAACAACAACAAAACAAAACAAAAGCAATGAAGCACAGAAAGTACCAATACTGACTCAAGCTTCAACATGAATGAACCTTGAAAACATTACACTAAGTGATAGAAGCCAGACATGAAGGTCACATACCCACTTACGTGAAAGTTCCAGAATAAGTAATCCAGAAACAAAAAGCAGGTTAGTGGTTGCCTGGTACTGAGAATGGAGAATAAGAAGTAACTCATTCTTCATTCTAACACGTGAGATTTTCTTTTTAGGGTGATGAAAATGTTTCAGAACTAGACAAGGGTAGTGGCTCCACAACAATGCGAGTGCACTGAATGCCACTGAATTGTTCATTGTAAAACGGTTAATTTTGTTGTTTTTTTTTTTTTTGAGATGGAATCTCTCTGTTTCGCCCAGGCTTGAGTGCAGTAGCGTGATCTCGGCTGATGGCAACTTCTGCCTCCCCGGTTCAACCAATTCTCCTGCCTCAGCCTCCCAAGTAGCTGGGATTAGAGGCGTGCACCGCCACACCTGGCTAATTTTTTGTACTTTGTGGTTTTTTCTTGAGACAGAGTCTCGCTCTGTTGCCCAGGCTAGTGTGCAGTGGCACGATCTCAGCTCACTGCAGCCTCCACCTCCCGGGTTCAAGCGATTCTCCTGCCTCAGCCTCCTGAGTAGCTGGGATTAAAGGCAGGTGCCACCACACCCGGCTAATTTTTATACTTTTAGTAGATATGGGGTTTTACCATGTTGGCCAGGCTGGTCTCAAACTCCTGACCTCATGATCTGCCCACCTCAGCCTCTCAAAGTGCTGGGATTACAGGCATGAGCAACCACGCCTGGCTAGCTTTTTTCTATTTTTAGTAGAGACAGGTTTTCGCCATATTGGCCTGGCTGGTCTCAAACTCCTGACCTCAGGTGACCCACTTGCCTCAGCTTCCCAAAGCACTGGGATTACACGCATGAGTCACCACACCTGGCCAAAAAATAGTCAATTTTGTGATGTGACTTGCACCACTTTATATAAAAAAAAGAAAACACATCTATTCAAGATGTGCATCTCCAATTTATACAAATTCATTATAAGGAAAGCAAGAGACAATAGGGATAATCAGCTTTTAACTGCAATTTAAAAGACAATTTTTCCCTAGATTTCCATTTGATATACAGTTGCACTTGGTCCTTATCAAATGTCCATTAAAAAATGCCTACTCAGCCGGGCGCGGTGGCTCGCGCCTATAATCCCAGCACTTTGGGAGGTCAAGGCAGGCGGATCACCTAAGGTTAGAAGTTCGAGACCAGCCTGACCAACATGGAAAAACCCCGTCTCTACTAAAAATACAAAATCAGCCAGGCGTGCTGGAGCATGCCTATAATCCCAGCTACTTGGGAGGCTGAGGCAGGAGAACCGCTTGAACCCGGGAGGCAGAGGCTGCAGTGAGCTAAGATCACACCACTGCACTCCAGCCTGGGCGACAGAGTGAGACTTCGTCTCAAAAAAAAAAAAAAGAAACACAAAACCCAAAAAAATCAAAAAAACAAAAACAAAAGCCTATTCAAGAAAAGACCCAAACCAAGCACATATTCTTAGAAAATTCAGCCCCTATTTAGCTCTGACGAGTTTATACTAGATAATACTTAACAGCCAGGTGCAGTGCCTCACACCTGTAATCCCAGCTACCTGGGAGGCTGAGGCAGGAGGATCACTGGTGCCCAAGAAGTCAAGGCTGCATGCAGTGGGCCATGTTCCCACCACTGCACTCCAGCCTGGGGGACAGGGTGAGACCCTGTCTCCCCTCCAAAAAAAAAAAAAAAAAAACTTAAAACCTGATTTGGTGGTTCAAAAAACTATGCTACCACCCTCAAAGAAATCAGACATACATGACACCACTAGCTCCCAGAACACTCTCTGGTACTGAGTAAGATCAAAACTAGTTAAGCACCTACTCTTCTCTTCCTCCCCGCTGAACTCCCTATATCCACGCTAAGTTTGAAAGCAGAACACCAAGCCCAGCAGCTTCTATGCCAGTAAAAGTAAAGCAGGGCAGGAACTACAACCTTCAGGGAGAGTATGGGTGTAAATACAGTCAGGTGCAGTGGCTCACACCTGTAATCCCAGCACTGTGGGAGGCCAAGACAGGCAAATCACCTGAGGTCAGGAGTTCAAGACCAGCCTGGCCAACATGGCAAAACCCCGTCTCTACTAAAAATACAAAAATTAGGCCGGGCACGGTGGCTCATGCCTGTAATCCCAGCACTTTCGGAGGCCGAAGCAGGCAGATCACTTGAAGTCGGGAGTTCAAGGCCAGCCTGCCCAATATGATGAAACCCTATTTCTACTAAAAATACAAAAATTAGCCAGGCATGGTGGCGCGCACCTGTAATCCCAGCTATTCACGAGGCTGAGGCAGGAGAATCACTGGAAGCAGGGAAGCAGAGGTTGCAGTGAGCCGAGATCATGCCACTGGACTCCAGCCTGTGCAACAGAGCGAGACTCCATTTCAAAAACAAAAACAAAAAAAACCACAAAGACATACACATTGGCCTAGCCTACAGTCAGGATCATCAATATCACTATCTTCCAACTCCATACCTTCCTTGTCCCACTGGAAGGTCTTCAGAGGCAATAAGACCCATGGAGGTGTCATATTCTAGAGTAACAATGCCTTCCTTCTGGAATACCTCCTGAAGGACCTGCCTGAGGCTGTTTTACAGCAAACTGATAATTTTTATAAGTAGGAATACACTCTAAAATAACCATACAAAGTATAGTATAGTAAATCCACAAACCAGTAATACAGTTATTGTCATTACCAAGTACTATGTACCATACATAACTCCATGTGCTAGATTTTGTAAGACTGGCAGTGCAGTAGGTTTGTTTACACCAACACCACACAAACACCTAAGTAATGCTACACGCTGTTGCACTATAGACAAGGTGAAGTTACTAGGCGACAGGAATTTTTTAGTTCCATTATAATCTTATGGGACCACTGTCCTTGACCAAAATGACATTTGTTTTGCAATACATGACTGTATGTATAGCCTTCAGTCACACCATCAAAAGAAATGGCTCTTCTAAAAAAAACTCCAACTATATTCTAAGTTGTGAAGATGACTATTTCAACATACATGCAAGAATAAAGCAACTCAGTCCAATCTGTCCCCAGGCAACCAAGCTAACCACCTCCCATTTCACCTGTGTTCTCACTGCCAGGAAGAAGAGGAATGTAACTGGACTACAAGTTGGCTCTGGCAACCCGAAACATAAAATTCCCCAACACCTGGGGCCACATGGAAACAACTAATCAATGGATCCAATAAAGTCTTGCTCCTAATTGTTTTTTCATTTTTTTTTTTTTTTCTGAGATGGAATATTGCTCTGTCACCCAGGTTGGAGTGCAGTGGCACGATCTCAGCTCACTGTAGCCTCCACCTCCCAGGTTCAGGCAATTCTCGCGCCTCAGCCTCCCAAAATGCTGGGATTATAGCCTGGCTAATGTTTTGTATTTTTAGTAGAGCCAGGGTTTCACCATTTTGGCCAGGCTGATCTTGAATTCCTGACCTCAGGAGATCCACCTGCCTCAGCCTCCCAAAGTGCTGGGATTACAGGAGTGAGCCACTGCACCCGGCCTAAGTGTTTTCTCTTAAAGAGGATTCTGGCTGACCCTCTCTAAAATACACTAAATTGAATTCTGATTATACTTATAAATCAGAATTCTTATAATACTTAAAATTAACAGTCTATCTTGTTGATCCTTTTCCTTTCTTACTGAAACATAAAACAATGGTGCCTCTTACAGCTGAGGGCCTCTCGGACTGGATTACCACGGCAAGTTATTAGGTTCAACCATAAGACTAAGCCTCTCAATGCCTCTGTTTCCTCATCTGGAAAATGGAGATAGTAACTTTACATCATATGACTGTTGTGAGGGTCAAATGATTTGATGTGTGTTAAAACTAGCCTGGCACAGAGTAAGCAACCTGGATAGATCATTCTTTTGAGGGTTTTGTTAGTGATGACAAGTTGTACCTCCCTATCCACACACTACCCATTGCCTTATAAGGAGTGGCAAATCCCTAAGACAGCTGTTAGTTTTAGTCTATAGCATTTTAACCTTTCGTGGGAAACTAACTGACCATTATAGGATCAAAGCTGTAACTTTAACCTTTAACCTATATGCTACTATAACTATATACTAGGCAAAAATTAAATCAGAGCTTTTCAAGTCATCCAGCACTGTGATTTGGGTCAACTAGCTAATAGCAGGCCAAAATGAGATGAATAACTTAGTGGAAACACAACAACAACAACAACAAAAATTGTCAATTCTCAGTAACATTCATCTTAGAAATCAGGGGTATACACCAAGACCAATCTCTGAGTACAGTCTCCAGTCAGGAATGTATTTTTATCCCTTCCTAGTCAAATAAACTCAATCCTCCTCCCCACAACACACATAATATTAAAGAAAAAACAAAAAACATATGTGCAATTCTAACAAAGAATATCCAAATATATAAATAAAAAGAACTCACACAAATCCATACAAAAAACCAAACCCTATAAAAACCAACACCCTATAGAAAAACAGCAAAACAGCCTAGGAAACATGGTGAAACCCTGTCTCTACAAAAAAACACAAAAATTAGCCAGGCATGGTGGCACACTCCTGTAGTCCCAGCTACCTCGGAAGCTGAGGTGGGAGGATCATGTGAGCCCAGGAGATGAAGGTTGCAGTGAGCTGAGATTAAGCCACTGCACTCCAGCCTGGGCAACAGAGCAAGACCCTGTCTGAGGGGGAAAAAAAAGAAAAATAGCAAAAGAAAGATACATTCACAGGAGGAAACTGAGTGGCAAAAAAAAGAAAAAAAAAATTTACAGACACTCCTGGGCCAGGGTTAAGACCAACAAAACCTGAAACCCCATCTCTACAAAAAATACAAATATTAGCTGGGCACAGTGGCAGGAGCCTATAAACCCAGCTACTCCGGAGGCCAAGGTGGGAAGATTACTTGAGCCTGAGAGGCTGAGGATGCAGGGAGCCAAAATTACACAACTGCACTCCAGCCTGGATGACAGAGCCAGACCCTGTCTCAAAAAGTACATATAAACAAATAAAAAATAAATAAAAAGACACTTTTCTTATCGATACTTAGCTAAAACACACTTAGTACTTTTTGTCACATTCTTTGCTGGGTGTGGTGGTGAACAACTGTAGTCCAAACTACTCCAGAAACTGAGGTATGAAGATCACTTGAGCCCCAGAAGTTCAAGGCTACAGTACGCTATGATCACGCCACTGCACTCCAGCCTGGGCGACAAGAGTGAGAACTCATCTCAAAAAAGGGGAAAAAAAAGGTCTTAAAAAAATTAAAAATTAAAAACATAAGACACTTAACCTCATCATTAATTGGAAAACTTAATTACAGGCACAGTGACTCATGCCTGTAATCTCAACACTTTGGGAGGACACAGCAGAAGGACTGGTTGAGCCCAGGAATTGGAGACCAGTCTGGGCAACTTGGCAAAACCCCGTCTCTACAAAAAGTTCAAAAATCAGTCAGGCATACTGGCTCATGCCTGTAGTCCCAGCTTCTCAGGAAACTGAGACAGGAGGATCACTTGAGCCCTGGAGGCTGAGGCTGTAGTGTGCTGTGATCATGCCATTGCACTCCAGCCTAAGAGGCAGAACGATATCAAGTCTACAAAAAAAGAAAGAAGAGGCCAGGCACAGTGGATCACGTCTGTAATCCTAGGACTTTGGGAGGCCGATGCGGGAGATCACTTGAGGTCAGGAGTTCAAAACCAGCCTGGCCAGCATGGTGAAACCCCTTCTCTACTAAAAATATTTTTTAAAATTAGCCAGGCGTGGTAGCACATGCCTGTAATCCTAGCTACACGGGAGGCTGAGGCAGGACAATCACTTGAACCGGGGAGGCGGAGGTTACAGTGAGAGGAGACTGCGTCACTGCATTTCTAGCCTGGGGAACAAAACAAGAGCGAAACTACATCTCCAAAAAAAGAAAAGAAAAGAAAAGAAAAAAATGCTAATATAAGCCATTAAAGGATAGCATTTAAAAAAAAATTAATAACCTAACTAACACCATGACGAAGACAAGGTGAAAACAAAGTTGTTTACCTTGCTAGTGGAAATGTACTTGTTTGGAAAGCATAAAAGTACATGAATAGCATAGATTATTCCATTTACAAAAACACTAACAATAACAAGAAAACATATTATCACTTTTTTTTTTTTTTTTGAGACGGAGTCTAGCTCTGTCATCCAGTCTGGAGTGCAGTGGCACGACCTCGGCTCACTGCAATCTCCGCCTCCCGGGCTCAAGCAATTCTCCCGCCTCAGCCTCCCAAGTAGCTGGGATTACAGGTACCCGCGACCACACCCAGCTAATTTTTATACTTTTAGTAGAGACGGGGTTTCGCCATGTTGGCCAGGCTGGTCTCGAACTCCTGACCTCAGGTGATCCTCCTGCCTCACCCTCCCAAAGTGCTGGAATTACACACATGTATTTAAGTACAAAAACACGTATGGGAATTCTGACAGCCTTGAGTGTGCCACTCAGATTTCCCTTCAAGAGAGAAAATGTTGCAAGGAGTGTAGTTAACTGACGGCCCCAGCTGCCAGGAATCTACTACAGCACCCATACCAAGGCTAGGCTACTCTAGGCTGCTCCCGGCCAATGACGGAACACAGCAGACGTTCACAAAGAAGGACCATTCCTGCCCAACAGACTCTTCTAACAACCTACTCTGGCTGAGATTTTCTCTGAACTGCAAGCTGCACTGCAGTTTGAGGTTCCTCTATCAATCATTAATCATCATTCCTTCCCTCTCTTCTTTCACAGGTGTCACACATGCTTCCAGTGTAAAGGCTCTTGCCACCTACACCTCCTTCCTCTCTTTATCCTTCACAAGCATACCCTAATGAACCTCTTGCACATCTGATTCTGTCTTGTCATCTGCTTCTCAGAAGATGCAAACTATCACAGAAATAATATAAACCAACTGTGAATTAACGAAGAAAGAAGGCAGGAATGAGGCTTTAGCTGTACCTGAAGCAAATATTGCCTAGTATTAAATCAGTGTTTGGTCGGGTGCGGTGGCTCAAGCCTGTAATCCCAGCACTTTGGGAGGCCAAGGCGGGTCAATCACCTGAGGTCAAGAGTTCGAAACCAGCCTGGCCACCATAGTGAAACCCCATCTCTCTTTTTTTTTTTTTTTTGAGAGAGTCTCACTTTGTCACCTAGGCTGGAGTGCAGTGGTGCCATCTACGCTCACTGCAACCTTTGCAGCCTGGGTTCAAGCAATTCTCCTGCCTCAGCCTTCTGAGTAGCTGGGATTACAGGCATGCACCACCACGCCCAGCTAATTTTTGTGTTTTTAGTAGAGAGGGGTTTCATCATGTTGGCCAGGTTGGTCTTGAACTCCCGACCTCAAGTGATCTGCCTGCCTCGGCCTCCCAAAGTGCTGGGATTATAGGTGTGAGCCACCATGCCCAGCCAGCGAAATACCATCTCTACTAAGAATACAAAAATTAGCAGCTGGGCGCGGTGGCTCACGCCTGTAATCCCAGCACTTTGGGAGGCCAAGACGGGCGGATCACGAGGTCAGGAGATCGAGACCATCCTGGCTAACATGGTGAAACCCCATTTCTACTAAAAATACAAAAAATTAGCCGGGCGTGTTGGCAGGCACCTGTAGTCCCAGCTACTCGGGAGGCTGAGGCAGGAGAATGGCGTGAACCCAGGAGGCGGAACTTGCAGTGAGCTGAGATCGCGCCACTGCACTCCAGCCTGGGGAACAGAGTGAGACTCCGTCTTCAAAAAAAAAAAAAAAAAAAAAATTAGCTGGGCATGGTGGCACACACCTGTAGTCCTAGCTACTCGGGAGGCTGAGGCAGGAGAAGCACTTGAACCTGGGAGACAGAGGTTGCAGTGAGCCAAGGTCGCACCATTGCTCTCCAGCCTGGGTGACAAGAGCAAAACTCTGTCTCAAAATACAATAAAAATAAAACTTAAATAAATAAATAAATAAATAAATAAATAAATCACTGGCTGGGCGCGGTGGCTCACGCTTGTAATCCCAGCACTTTGGGAGGCCGAGGTGGGCGGATCATGAGGTCAGGAGATCGAGACCATGGTGAAACCCCATCTCTACTAAAAATATAAAAAATTAGCCGGGCGTGGTGGCAGGCGCCTGTAATCCCAGCTACTCGAAGAGGCTGAGGCAGGAGAATGGCGTGAATCCGGGAGGCGGAGCTTGTAGTGAGCTGAGATCGCGCCACTGCACTCCAGCACCCCAGCCTGGGTGACAGAGCGAGACTCCGTCTCAAAAAAATAATAATAATAAATAAATAAATAAATCACAAAGCATTGCCAGGCACATGCCTGTGATCCCAGCACTTTGGGAGGCCAAGGCAGGAAGACTGCTTGAGCACAAGAGTTCGAGACCAGCCTGGGCTCAAGCGTGGTGATGTGCACATGTATTCCCAGCCACTGATGAGGCTGAGGGGGAGGATCACTTGAGTCTGGGAGGCAGAGGTTGAAGTGAGCCAACATCAGGCCACTGCACTCTAGCCTGTGTGACAGAGCAAGACCTTGTTTCAAAAAAAAAAAAACAAAACAAAACCACAAAGCATTCACCATAATTTTAATATACCTATTTTTTTACAATGATCTAAAGCATAAAAAAAGCAGAACATAGAATCACCAGTGAAAACAAATGAAAGGCATATCAAGACACCCTGTTCAGTAAAATTACCTATTCCACATGAAAACAACACAGTTTTCTGACAGAAGTCAACTCTGAAGTGACAGTTAAGCCAATGACAACCACAAATTTTCAGATCTGATTAAATACATTGGATTAAACATTCAAAATAAAGGTTGCTTTTTTAAAGGGCCACTATCTCAAAAATATTCATCATTAACAATGTACGCCTCTGAAGCACCAAGGACATGTATAAAGAGAATAAAAATTAAAAATTAAAATTAAAAAATAGTAATAATAACGGCTGAACACGATGGCTCACACCTGTAAGCCCAGCACTTTGGGAGGCCAAGGCAGGCAGATGGCTTGAGCCAAGGAGTTCGAGACCAGCCTGGACTACGTGGCAAAACTCTGTCTCTACAAAAAATACAAAAAAACTAGTCAGGCATGGTGGTGGACATCTGTAGTCCCAGCTACTTTCGAGGTAAAGTATGGATGGGAGGATAGTGTGCGCCCAGGAGGTTCAAGTTCACTGCCACCATGATCACACCACTATACTGGTGACAGAGTGTGACCCTATCTCAAAAAAAAAAAGGAAAAAAAAGGAAAGAAAAACATTATTCATTTCAAAATAAGTGATGCTTTGCTTATGTAGGAAAGAACCAACCAGAGGTAGGATAGATAAGCATCCTCCCTCTTACCCTATTATTCTGTAACTACTGAATATTAAAAGAAACCAATGACAACTCAGCATAATCTGCGGCAGACAGCATGGAAAGGCAGTCTGGACAACACACGTAAGAACAAAGCCTAAGTTAAAAGTGTAGGGCTGCACTTAGGTTTTCAACTCTTTTTTTTTTTTTTTTAACTCTTTAAAAGTTGGTAAAACTTTTTATTTCAGTGTAAACACAAATGGTATTCTAACTACCAAGCAATGCCACACTACACCAATCTAATCTAGGTATTAATTATTTTATAAGAACTGAATCAGGGCCAGGCATGGCGGCTCATGCCTGTAATCCCAGCACTCTGGGAGGCCGAGGCGGGCGGATCACGAGGTCAGGAGATTGAGACCATCCTGGCTAACATGGTGGAACCCCGTCTCTACTTAAAATACAAAAAAATTAGCCGGGCGTGGTGGCAGGCGCCTGTAGTCCCAGCTACTCGGGAGGCTGAGGCAGGAGAACGGCATGAACCCAGGATGCGGAGCTTGCAGTGAGCCTGGATTACGCCACTGCACTCCAGCCTGGACAACAGAGCAAGACGCCGTCTCAAAAAAAAAAAAAGAAACTGAATCAGGATTTTAAGACTAACGTGTTCTATCCACCTCATTCACTCTTTGTAAGGCATGACAGAATTAAATCTTCCTTTGAACTGTATAGGAAATATCAGATAGTCTTAGCTCCAACCATTTGCTTTCAAACCTAAATAGGGTCAAGCTGGCATACCGCAAATAAGTAAAATCTGACAAAAAAATCAGGCCGGGCACAGTGGCTCACACCTGTAATCCCAACACTTTGGGAGGCCGAGGTGAGTGGATCACCTGAGGTCATGAGTTCGAGACCAGCCTGGCCAACATGGTGAAACCCATTTCTACCAAAAATACCAAAATTAGGGCTGCGCAGTGGCTCACGCCTGTAATCCCAGCACTTTGGGAGGCCAAGGCAGGCAAATCACCTGAGGTTGGGAGTTCATGACCAGCCTGACCAACATGGAGAAACCCCATCCCTACTAAAAATACAAAATTAGCCGGGTGTGGTGGCCCATGCCTGTAATCCCGGCTACTCGGGAGGCTGAGGCAGGAGAATCGCTTGAACCTGAGAGGTGGAGGTTGGGGTGAGCCGAGATCGAGATCATGCCATTGCACCCCAGCCTGAGCAACAAGAGAAAAAAACTCCATCTCAAAAAAAAAAAAAAATTGCAAAAATACCAAAATTAGCCAGACATAGTGGCACACGCCTGTAATCCCAGCTACTGAGGAGGCTGAGGCAGGAGAACTGCTTCAACCTGGGAGGCAGAGGCTGTGTGAGCTGATTGTGCCACTGCACTCCAGCCTGGGCAACATAGAAAGACTCCATTTCAAAAAAAAAAAAAAAAGGTCGGGCGCAGTGGCTCACGCCTGAAATCCCAGCACTTTGGGAGGCCAAGGTGGGTGGATCACCTGAGGTCAGGAGTTCGAGACCAGCCTGGCCAACAAGGTGAAACCTCATCTCTACTAAAACTACAAAAACTAGCCGGGTGTGGTGGTGTGCGTCTGTAATCCCAGCTACTCAGGAGGCTGCAGCAGGAGGATCGCTTGAACCCAGGAGGTGGAGGTTGCAGTGAGCTGAGATCATGCCACTGCACTCCAGCCTGGGTGAAAGAGCGAGACTCTGTCTCAAAAAAAAAAAAAATTAAAGTCAAATTCCTCCATTCATGCATCTCTACCATAGTTACTTATTTTACTATAATAAAAAAAGAAAAGACAAAAAGCTGCCTGTTAAGTTTCACGTCCACCTCTCTGTTCAAATTCTAGTAAAAGAGAAGAACAAAGACACACTCAAAACTGAGGTAGGGACAGGGCATGGTGGCTCGCGCCTGTAATCCCAGCACTTTGGGAGGCCGAGGGGGGCAGATCACCTGAGGTCAGGAATTCAAGACCAGCCTGGCCAATATGGTGAAACCCCGTCTCTACTAAAAACACAAAAATTAGCCAGGCATGGTGGCACGCACCTGTAGTTCCAGCTACTTGGGAGGCTGAAGCAGGAGAATCGCTTGAACCTGGGAGATGGAGGTTGCAGTGAGTCAAGATTGTGCCATTGCACTCCAGCCTGGGCAACAGATCAAGACTCCGTCTCAAAAAAAAAAAAAAAAAAAAGGCGGGGGGAGGGGCAGTCACAGTGGTTCACGCCTGTAATTCCAGCACTTTGGAAGGACAAGGCGGGGAGATCACCTGAAGCAGAGTTCGAGACCAGCCTGGCCAACATGGTGAAACCGCATCTCTAATAAAAACACAAAAATTAGTTGGGCGTGGTGGTGGGCACCTGTAATTCCAGCTACTCTGGAGGCTGAGGCAGGAGAATCACTTGAACCTCAGAGGTGGAGGTTGCAGTGAGCCAAGATCGTGCCACTGCACTCCAGCCTGGGCGACAGAGTGAGACTTGGTCTCAAAAAACAAAAGAAAAAAGAAAAAAACAAGTAGGAGGAGGAAATAAAAACTAGTAAGGATCAAACTCTCAGTTCTTAATTTATTACTCAATTCACTACTCTTAAATTGCAGTCATGGAAAGAACCTGTCTTAAGTCTTAAACAGCTAAGAAAGAATTTTGCCATAAAACAAACATCAGTTGGCTGGGCACGGTGGCTCACCCCTGTAATCCCAGTAATTTGGAAGGCTGAGGTGGGTGGATCACCTGCGTTCAGGAGTGCCAGACCAGCCTGATCAACATGGAGAAACCCTGTCTCTACTATAAATACAAAAAATTAGACAGGCATGGTGGCGCATGCCTGTAATCCCAGCTACTTAGGAGGGTGAGGCAGGAGAATTGCTTGAACCCAGGAGGCAGAGGTTGCGGTGAGCCCAGATCACGCCATTGCACTCCAGCGTGGGCAACAAGAGTGAAACTCCGTATCAAAAGAAAAAAAAAAAATGTTGTATCATTTCTATTCCAAAATGGAAGTCTTCCTTCCCCTTAAGCTTTTGAGTTAAATGAAAAGACACATAAAAAACCACTAGGAAATAGTAAAGTCTCAATTTTCTGCCATATCTAGAAAACTGTGTCCCCCTGCTTAGGTTGGCAAAACAAGGTTTGAAATTACTTTACACCAGTTAGATTCCTTTCCAGATTAAAACAAACACAAAATGAAGAAATTTGGGGCCAGGCGCGGTGGCACACGCCTGTAATCCCAGCACTATGAGAGGCGGATCACGAGGTCAGGAGATCAAAACCATCCTGGCTAACACGGTGAAACCCCGTCTCCACTAAAAATACAAAAAATTAGCCAGGAGTGTTGGTGGGCGCCTGTAGTCCCTGCTACTGTGGAAGCTGAGGCAGGAGAATGGCGTGAACCTGGGAGGCGCAGCTTGCAGTGAGCTGAGATCACACCACTGCACTCCAGCCTGAGGGACACAGCAAGACTCCGTCTCAAAAAAAAAAAAAAAAGAAATTTGGAAATTTTAATATCAATACTCAACCAATTGGCAGCAAGACTATGCAGCAAAACAGTTAGATGTTTTCCTTTTTATTTCTGAGACAGGGTCTCACTCTGTCACCCAGGCTGGAGTGCAATGGCCAGATCACTGCTCACTGCAGCCTGGACTTCCCACAGATCCTCCAGCCTCAGACCCCCACGTAGCCGAAACTACAGGCACATGCCACCAGGCCCAGCTAATTTTTTTATTTTTTGTTGAGACAGAGTCTGACTACATTGCCCAGGCTGGTCTCCAACTCCTGAGCTCCAGAGATCCTCTAGCCTTGGCCTCCCCAAGTGTTGGGACTACAGGTGTGAGCTACTGCAATCTGATAAATGTTTTCCATTTTAGAATAGCTGGTCGCTAGCAAGTTTATGCTCATATCTATTCCAACAAAAAGCCCAAAGACAGTTCAAAATATTATATTTGCTGTTTCAAAGAAAAGTATAACTCCAAAGAAGTCAAACTCATTACTAACAATGCAGAGCTGATGTCAATATTTCGATGAACGTCAGAAATCTAATTCCTGTTGCTGACAAATATGCCCTTTTCCTTAGTCACATCCAACACATCTACATAAAGTTTTCAAAATTTATGTTAACAAAAACGTATCAAAAAGCCTACCAACTTACTCAAAGATTTGTGGAAGTCGATTTTTAAAAATAATACATTAGGAAAATTTGGTGACAAGCTTTATGTTCTGTGTTTTAAAGCAAAGATAGACTTGACCTACAAAATGAAGACAGGGTCAACTGTAACCAAAAAACAGTATGCTTCCCCTGGTGGCCAACCAAGGAACGGAGGAGCCAAGCATACAAGAGAAATAGCCTGGCCACCTAGTTCTATCCTGTCACTCATAAACGAGAAGTGACTACCAAAAAAAAAAAAAAAGAATTGGGGAGAAGAGGAAACTATCAAAAACACTAACATGGACTTAAAAGAAACACAAACGCGAGTATTAGACAAATAAATTTAACAGATTTACGTCAACAAATCAAAATTTAGAAGCCAATTTAGGAAGTCATTTATTTCCAGAGTGTCCAAGAGCTCACCTAGGACCTCTATGTATTTTCACTTCAAAGTGCAGTTTAGTACCTAAATAACAGCTTGAGAGCAATCGCCTTCTCCAAGGACTAGATCATTGCAATTTTCTGCAGTCTTGTTTCCAAGGAAAAAACATGTATGCGTTTATCTTTTCAAATAAACTAATGGTATAACCCACATAGAGAACCCCAGCTCTAAAGCCCTCCAACCAGGGAGGATTGTTAACTCCAGCTTTACAAGATGCTCTTTTGAATTTTATTTCTGAAATAAATCCTACGTTCTTTCAAACATTTTCCATACCAACAACCTTTAAAGACAGTCTCATACAGACACTGGCTAGAATCTCATGCATTAAAATCTGACGAATTCCTTTGTCTGATTGGATTTTTTTTCTTGTACCACTTTAAATTTGCTTCTACACAGAATAGCAGCCAGGGAACTAAGTGTTCCATTCTAGGGTGTAGGGCTTTCTTGTAGGTGAAAAGCATTTGTTAGGCTAAAGCTTCTGATGCTTCTCAATTTCACAATCTCTTCCTCCAAAAAAAAGGAAATACACACATTTACAAATAGGTCCTAAAATCAAACTGCCACACGCGAGACTCTCTTCCCCAGGCAGGCGCCCTCTGGAAAACACACTTCTTTTATTGACTGGTTTTGGGGGGTCGTTCTTCTACTCGCCTTCTGGATGGGAGGGGAGTCAGGAGCCAGCAAGAGCCCAGAGGCTGAGAGGAGGAGCAAAGGCGTGGGGAGCAGCCTTTGGGAAGGGTTCCGAGAAAGGGGTCTCTGGGGACCTCCTAAGTCCGGGGCGCTCGCAGGACGCTAACTCTCCGGCACTGCCACCCTTACCCCTGGCCGAGGCGCAGCTCACCTGGACGCAGGGACCCCCCAGCGCCCCCAGGCCAGGTGTGGCCACCTCCGACGCCACCCGCAGTCCTCGGAGGCGCAAGGGGGCAGCGGCGCCGGCCCTGCCGGGGGCGACCTGGCCTCCCCCGGGTGCAGAGGCACGTTTGCAGAACACTCGTGTGCGTGTGCGCCTCCTCGTCCTCGCCCTGCTGTTCTCCCCACGGACGGCAGGGCGAACGCACACACATAAAGAAAGTTGTCGGCGGGCTCCCGCCCCCTCGGGCTCGCCGGGGACCCGGGGCTCCCGCTCATCCCCGCCGCCGGCCGGCCGGGGCCGCTACTCACCGGGGTCGAAGTCGGGCACCACCGCCTGGTACTGGGGTCCGACCCTCATGCCACCGCCACCTGCGGGGGAAGCAGAACACGGCGGTCAGCGCGGCGCGGGGCGCGGGGCCCGGGGCCGCGGGGGCGGCTGCCACCTACCGTGCTCCTCGTCGCTGGACGAGCCCGAGCTGCCTTCCTCCCAGGAGTTGCTGCTGCTGTTGCCATTGGGCGCCGCCGCCGCCAAACTTTTATTCTGGCCATTATTGGGGGCGGCGGCGGCTGAGGCGGCGGCGGCCGAGGCTGAGGAGGCGGCGGCGCCCGAGGCGGCAGTGGCGGCTGGCGAGGCGCAGGCGGCCGAGGCGGCGGCGGCGGCGGCGGCGGCGGAGGCGGAGGCGGCCGCGTTGTTCCTCCCTCTCCGCTTCCCTGAGACCTCGGGGCCCTTCTCCACCATGGCCGGCATCGGCGGGGGCCGGGGCCGTGCGAAAGTGGCGGGGACCCGCGGCTCCTGAGGAGGGGGCGCCGAGACGGGGGAGGGGGCGCGGGGCCGGCGCGGGGCCGGGCGGGCGCGGCGGGAGCCCACGGGCGCGAGTCCGAGTCGGGGGAGGCCCAAACGGGCAGAGCGCGGAGCCGCTTCAAGCCCCCAGCGACGAGCCGAGCGCAACTTTCGCTCTCATCGCCGCCCTCACTTCACTGGCACCAACTACTCCGGGAGCAGCGAGCGGAGAGGGGAGGAGGCAGGGGCGGGGCCTGCAGGGGCGCCGGGGGAGGGGGGCGCGCAGCCCAACTGACGCGAGATGGCTCCGCCCCCCTCGCGCTCCCATTGGCTCTGGTGGGATTTGGACAGCCAGCGGCAGCGGGGTTGGCTCCGCGCGCCCGTCCGTCCGGGGCGGCGGGGCGGGGGAGCGGGGAGGGGCGGCTCCGGGCTTCCGTTGGCGAGGTTCGGTTGACGCGTATCGCCCGCCGTACGTGGTTTGAGGTTTGCCATCTCCCTACGCCCCATGATCCATCTCTCCAGGCAGCGGCGAGGAGTTCGCGGCTCTCCCCGCCCCCTACCCTTGGCCACGGCCCCTGCCCCTGCTGCCCGCGCACGCCTCCCGCGGCCTCTGGCCCCCCTCCGAAGGACCCCGCTGAGAGTCCAGTCGACTTCTCAAAGTAAAATGTGTCTGGCGCTGGGAAGCCGCGCAGCGCCCGGCCGGGACTACTTTCCGCTGCGCGGAGGAGTACGGGCGCGCTAAGACTCCATACAAAGAGGAAACTAATTGGGGGAAACTCGCTGCGCCCCCGCCTTTCCCAGGGGACGCGGGGCTGGCGGGGGCGGGGGCCGCGGCGCGGGGGACGGGCTTCCCAGGCGGCCGCCTCCCCTGGCGCGAGCCGCGTGGGGACTCGGGTCTGCGGTGCTGCCCGCTAATTGGGTGGGGGAGGCCGGGGCCCCCAGGGTGGCTTGGGTGCGGGGTGCGCCGCGGCTTCAGAGGCCCAAGGGAGGGTCCCCGTGGGCCCCCGGGGCACAGAGTCCCGGCGTGGGGACGCCCAAGCCGCCTGGGTGGCCGCTGAAAGATGAATGAAGGGGCCCAGTCGTCCTGGGGCGGGGGTCCAGGAAGGGTAAAGAGGAAGAAGCTATTTTCATCCCAAGCTCTCGGCACGGGAGGAGGGTCAACTTCCTTCGGGGCGAGGGCAGCCACTTTTCCGGATCTGCCGCCCGCCCCGCCTCCCTACTCCCCCCGGCACCCCCACGAGGGAGTACACGGGGTGCGGGCGGGTGGGGTCGGCTGAGGCTAGCCTGAGAGCCGCTGCCTTGGAGAGGGACCACCGGGCAGCCGTACAGCTGTTAGGAGGCTGAGGAGTGTAACTGCCTTGGAGGTCCCGGTGCCCTACCCCCAGCCAACCCTGAAACTACGCGCCCTTCGTAATTAGACCAGTGGAGGTCTATACGGAAAATCTTTTTAAAGCAGGGATGGCTATTTTTCTTTTAAGTTACTTCCAACCTGAGCTTAATTTGGGGACTAGCTCTGGATATAAATAGCTACAGGGAGAATTTGGGAGTTTTATGGTTTTAAAGCCTGAGTAAATAAGCAGGGTTTTGTCTTGAACATTTTCTGCAGCATGAACCATTATTAACTTTATTGAAGAGACCACGTTCACTTCTGCCTAAATGGCCTTTAAGAAACAGGGCTGGGAGCCCTCCTGGTATAGAAGCCCTTCCCCCACCAAGTTCAGGGTCGCAGCTCTTAGACTCTCCTCAAAAGTACGTCCCTCTCCTTGGAGTGCCCTGGATGCTGCAGGTGTGTGCCCCGATACACCCTGTCAGCTGGCCTGGGCAGGGTACAGAACCGGGTTGGCATTCCCGGGGCTGGGCCACTGGCTAAGGCCTCTGACTCATCCGGAGGTGAGCCCTGCGTGAGGAATGAGGTCCAGAACACGCTGCCCCGCTCGCTTGGTGTCTACAAAGTTCTGCCACGAGACTAGAAGGATCAACCTACAAGGGCACAAAGGTGATACTGGGTCATTAAGGCAATAGGGATAGCAGAGCACACAAGGCCGCCCTCTCCACCCACCAGCCCCCAAGGCTGAGGCCAGGCTGGGCTACCAGTAGGGGCGCAGCAGTGGACTTCACAAGCATTCTTTTTTTTTTTTTTTCCAACGAATATTAACACTTAATATGTGCCGGGCCCTGTTCTATTTCGTCTGACCCTAATGCTACACGGGTACTGTATTGGCCTGAAGCTCTCAGATTTACCAACCGTAAAATACAGAAAACAGTACCTACCTCCTGGCCTGATGGACTGTAATAGAGTCCATCCTTCCAGCATAGGGAACCCCAACGTTAAGGACACTCGCCTTCCCATCGCTTGGGGAGAGGGCTCCACACACAGCCCTGGGATTGGGAATTTGTGATCCCACACTTCTAACGCATCCACAAAGCCGGCAGCCCTATCATGTTTTTCGGTGAGACTCCCACTCTGAAAGTGAGACCTCATGCCTGCTCCCCTCTCCTTACACCTCCCACAGCCCCTTCTGCCTGGGCTCCTAGCCCGTGGCCTTACCTCATTCTTCAGAGAAAAACGAAAGCCTTCAGGATCTTTCTCCTCTCCCAGTACCCAAACAGACAAACTTCCCTGTCGGGTACTCACGTCCTCCTCAGGCCTAGGACCCCCTCCCGCTGCCCTCCCCTCGAGGCTTTTCTGTGCCATCAGCCTCACTCTGGACCGACTCCTGCCCCCAAACCCTCTCCTGCCTCTGGCCATTTCTCCCTCCCCTCAGACATTTCTGTAGACTTCCCTACACTCACCTCCTCCACCCCTTCCCGTCCCAGCCTCTCATCACCCCACCCAGCAGGGCTGTGTCCCCACCCCTTAACTGCTGCTAAGGTAACCTACATCCTCTCCGCTGCCCAATCCGGGGGTCACTTCTTGGTCTCGCTGAGCTTCTCAGCAGCAGCTGAGTCGACCACTCCTCCTCCTGGAAACCCTCACTTATCTGGACCTGGGGATTCCAGTTCACCTGGTCCTGCTACCTCACAGGTCACTCCCCATCAGTCTCTGCAGCTTTCAACCTGTCATCGTTGGGATTCCTCCTTGCCTTTTTCCTTTCATTAATTTTTTTTTAGCCAGAGTCTCACTCTGTCGCCCAGGCTGGAGTCCAGTGGCACGATCTCGGCTCACTGCAACCTCTACCTCAGCCTCCCGAGTAGCTAGGATTACAGGCACCCGCCACTACACCCGGCTAATTTTTGTATTTTTAGTAGAGACGGGGTTTCACCATATTGGCCAGGCTGGTCTTGAACTCCTGGCCTCGTGATCCGCCTGCCTCGGACTCCCAAAGTGCTGGGATTACAGGCTTGAGCCATGGCGCCCGGTGACATAGCGAGATCCCGTCTGTATAAAACAAAAACAAAAAAAAAACTATGACCCTATGACCATCTCGTCCCCCGACCCTAAAAAAAAACAAAAACTATGACCATGACCATCTCATCCCCCACCCTTATAGATGAGAAAGCTGAGGCCCCCAGAAGTGAAATATCTTCCTAGGATCAGGCATGATATGAGGGGAGGAGCCGGGGCACAGCTAAGCCAGGAGCTATGGAGCCTCTTAACCAAGGCCAGAGTTGCCCCAGGGATTCTGGGACGGCCAGGGGCAAGGGTGTCTGCAAAATGCTTGGTCTGACGCTAAACATACAGTGTTTATAATTTTGTATTCATTGTATTTTCCCAGAAAAGGAGAAGGGAAGGGAAAAGAGTCAGCATGTGTTATAAAATGACTAGAAAATGGGAAAGGAAGTACCTGGTACAGCAAAATCAACCATCAAATGAACATACCCCAGTGATGGAGTCATCAAAGCCCAAAGGGGCTCCGTCTCCTTCAGTTCAGGAATGAAGGGAAGGGATCAGGAAAAGGAGAGACAGGTACAGGCTTTCCTACCCCAGTGTTTATAGTTCTTCCTGCTGCTAATTATTATTATTACTATATTTGGGCTTGTTAGAAAATTCTGTTTGGCAAGGAATTCCTTTCCCAAGAATGGAGCCAGGCAGAGGGCAGGGTATGGGCCAGGGCTGGGAAGTGTCAGGAAAACACCCTAAAGCCATTCCTGGGAGGTTTCAAGCCCCCAAAGGACTATTGGAAAACTGAGACTTCAGGCTGGAATTTTAGCCATCCTAAGAGTTCTGAACCTGGAATCCATGGATAGAATTCTGGAGACCATGAACCAGAGCTGGTAAATACATCTTTATTTAAATTAACCTTTAACACCAGGTGCGGTGGCACTCACTTATAATCCCAGGTACTCTGAGGCCTCCAGCAAGACCGCTGTCTCAAAAAAAAAATCGACCTCTAACCAAAATCCAGCATTTTCTTCACTTATGAATGTAGGTGATACTCCATCTCAACACATTGCAGTCACTGGAAATATCTCAAAATAGCATTTATTTATTTATTTTATTTTTATTTTATTTTTTGAGACAGTCTTGTTCTGTCGCCCAGGCTGGAGTGCAGTGGCATGATCTCAGCTCAGTGCAGCCTCCCGGGTTCCAACTATTTTCCTCCCTCAGGCTCTGAGTAGATGGGATTACAGGCACGCACCACCACGCCCAGCTAATTTTTGTATTTTTAGTAGAGATGGGGTTTCACCATGTTGGCCAGACTGGTGTCGAACTCCTGACGTCGTGATCCGCCCACTTTGGCCTCCCAAAGTGCTGGGATTACAGGCATGAGCCACCGCGCCCAGCCTCAAAATAGCACGTATACTCATCCCAAAATCACAGAAGTTATTAGACCCACCGCTAGAACTTCTTACTTAATATGTTAATAACTAAGCAAGTAAATCATAGACCTAATTGTAAGACCTAATTGTAAAACTACAAAACTGTCAGATGAAAACCCAAATCTCTGTGACCATGAGGTAGGCAAAGTCTTCTTGATTACGATGCCAAAAGGATAAGGAACAAAAGAGAAAAATTGGAATTCATAAAAATTAAAACTTGTCTGGGTGAGCGTGGTGGCTCACGCCTGTAATCCCAGCACTTTGGGAGGCTGAAGCGGATGGATCACCTGAGGTCGGGAGTTCGAGACCAGCCTAACCAACATGGTGAAACCCCGTCTCTACTAAATACAAAAAATGAAAACTTGTCCTGCAAATTATACCATTTAAAAATTGCAAAGACAATCCACATAATGAGACAGGATATTTGAAAATCATATGTCTGATAAGAGACATTAAACCTGGCCGGTGTGGTGGTTCATGCCTGTAATCCCAGCACTTTGGGAGGCAAAGGCAGGCAGATCATGAGGTTAAGAGATTGAGACCATCCTGGCCAACATGGTGAAACTCTGTCTCTACTAAAAGTACAAAGAAATTAGCTGGGTGTGGTGGCAAGCACCTGTAATCCCAGCTACTCGGGAGGCTGAGGCAGGAGAATCACTTGAACCCAGAAGGCGGAGGTTGCAGTGAGCCAAGATCGTGCCACTGCACTCCAGCCTGGCGAAAGAGCAAGACTCCATCTCAAAAAAAAAAAGGAGGTTGGATGTGGTGACTCACACCTGTAATCCCAGCACTTTGGGAGGCTAAGGTGGGAGGATCACTTGAGGCCAAGCATTGGAAACTGCAGTGAGCTCTGATGGCACCTATGCACCCCAGCCTGGCCAACAGAGTGAGACTCCATCTCAAAGTAATAATAAGAGAACCTGATATTTAAAGGGGTAAAATGTCTGAATAGACATTTCTTCAAAGAAAAGATACAAATGGCCAAGAAGGATCAGGCATGGTGGCTCACACCTGTAATTTCAGCATTTTGGGAGGCTGAGGCAAGGGGGATGGATCACTTGAGGTCAGGAGTTGGAGATGATCCTGGCTAACATGATGAAACTCCGTCTCTACTGAAAATACAAAAAAGGCCGGGCACGGTGGCTCACGCCTGTAATCCCAACACTTTGGGAGGCCGAGGAGGATGGATCACCTGATGTCAGCAGTTCAAGACCAGCCTGACCAACATGGTGAAACCCCTTCTCTATTAAAAATACAAAAAAATAGCTGGGCGTGGTGGCTCACGCCTGTAATCCCAGCACTTTGGGAGGCCAAGGCAGGCGGATCACCTGAGGTCAGGAGTTCGAGACCAGCCTGACCAACATGGAGAAACCCCGTCTCTCCTACAGATATAAATTTTGCTGCAGATGGTGGCGGGCGCCTGTAATCCCAGCTACTCGGAAGGCTGAGGCAGGAGAATCACATGAATACAGGAGGCGGAGGTTGCAGTGAGCAGAGATTACGCCATTGCACTCCAGCCTGGGCGACAAGAGGAAAAACTCCGTCTCAAAAAAACAAACAAAAAAAAGATTAGCTGTGGCTGGATGCGGTGGCTCACGCCTGTAATCCCAGCACTTTGGGAGGCCAAAGCGGGCAGATCACGAGGTCAGAAGATCAAGGCCATCCTGGCCAACATGGTGAACCCCATCTCTACTAAAAATACAAAAATTAGCTGGGTATGGTGGTGCATTCCTGTAATCCCAGCTATGGGGTGGCTGAGGCAGGATAATCTCTTGAACCAGGTAGTCGGAAGTTGCAGTGAGCGGAGATCACGCCACGGCACTCTAGCCTGGCAACAGAGTGAGACTCCGTCTCAAAAAAAAAAAAAAAAAAGATTAGCCAGGCGCGGTGGTGGGTGCCTGTAATCCCAGCTACCTGGAGGCTGAGGCAGGAGCATCACTTGAACCTAGGAGGCAGAGGTTGCAGTGAGCCAATATCGCCCCCATTGCAGCCTGGGCAACAGAGCGAGACTCCTGTCTCAAAAAAAAAAAAAAAAAAAAGGCCAAGAAACTCATGCAAAGATGCTCAATGTTAGCCGTCAGGGAAATGAAAAAACCACAAAGAGATGCCACTTCTTGCCCACCAGGATAGCACTCATCAAAAAGATACAGTAACAAGTGCTGGAAGCCACTGCTGGTGGGAATGTAAAATGGTGCAGCTGCTTTGGAAAATAGTCTGGCAGTTTCTCAAGAAGTTAAACATAGAGTTGCCATTTGACCCAGAAATCCCACTCAGAGATATATACCCGAAACAACTGAAAACATATGTCCACACAAAAACTTGTGGGCAAATGTTCATAGCAGTATTATTCATACTTAATGTCCCTCATCTGATGAATGTTTAAACAAAGTGTGGTCTATCCACACTGGAATATGGGTCAGCCATAAAAAGGATGCTACAACATGGATGAATCCTGAACAGGTTAAATGAAGAAGCTAGTCACAAAAGACCACATAGTGTATGATTCCATTTCTATGAAATGTCCACAACAGGCAGAAAGCAGACTGTTGGTTGCTGAGGGAGAGAGGAATGTGGAGTGACTGCAAATGGGTACAGGGTTTCTTTCTGAGGTAATGAGATGTTCTTTTTTTTGTTGTTTTTTGTTTTTTTGTTTGTATGAGACGGAGTCTCACTCTGTCGCCAGGCTGGGGTACAGTGGCGCGTTCTCAGGGTGTGATTTCGACTCACTGCAACCTCCACTTCCTGGGTTCAAGCGATCCTCCTGCCTCAGTCTCTCAAGTAGCTGGGAATACAGGTGCGCACCACCATGCCCAGCTAATTTTTTGTAGAGACAGGGTTTCACCATGTTGGCCAGGATGGTCTCGATCTCTTGACCTCGTGATTCACCTCCCTCAGCTTCCCAAAGTGATGGGATTACAACCGTGAGCCACTTCACCCGGCGAGATGTTCTAACATTGATTGTGGTGATGGTTGCATGACTCTGGATATACTAAAACTGCTGTATCGGACACTTCCCATGGGTGAATTGTATGGCATGTACTGTGAATTATATCTCAAGGAAGCTGTTTGGAAAATAGAGATAATTAAAGAACAGAAAGAATGAGGAGGAAGAAGACACAGAAGAACACATCATTCAGGGTCTCCGCGTTTCTGTAGATTTCGCTTCCTTTGCATCCTTCATTTGCCAGGGTGTTGGAGGAGATGGCCTCCCTGCCAGGCCTTGAGACTTCAGGCCTGGCTTTCCACACCCACACCCACACCTTGGCTAGGGTGCCAAGGCCAGTGTGGGTGCCCCACCCCGTTCCCACAAGGCCACCCCGAGGAGTCCTCATCCCCATGCTCCTGGTGGGTCACGTCCGCACTTTACGGTTATGTCAATCCTAACTCCAGCCTTGCAGCCAGGGCACCCTCCCGGTCCAGATGAACAAATGGAGGCCAGGCTGGGAGCTTGTCATCGCGATAAGATTATCGAGGGGAAGTGTGGGCCAGGCCCTTTCCTGCCCAGCCGCCCCGCCCTTTCTTTACATTCCCTTAGGAATGCTTTTCACTCTGTCTAAGAAGCTTCCCGTGAGGCATGGGCGGACGGCAGCAGCAGGCCTGGGACCAGTGTGAGGCCTCCCTCAAGGGGCCGCAGGCATGTGGGAAGACCAGCTCGGGCAGAGCTCAGACCTAGGCTGAAGCAGGTCTCTGCCCAGGAGAGGAGAGGGCCTCCTGCCTAAGCTGGCCTCAAGATTCCCCACTTTTGGGACCTCTCTTCCCAGGATTGCCCAGGGGTGAGGCTCCCACCAGGCCACGTGACCCAGATCATGCCCCTTGGCCTTCACAGCTCAGCTCGCAGGCCCCCTTCTCCAGGGAGCCCTTCTGAACCTCCTGACTGCCTCAGCCCCCTGTCCCAGGCCCTGGTGTCCCCACTCCTGGCACTGATGACAGTTGTCATGAGCCATGCTTAGGGCTACTTGTGTTTCCCTCCCCCCTGCCCCCACCCCGAATTGTAAGCTCTGCAAGATAGAGTCTCACTCTTGTGTGTCTGGAATCCTGTGCCCAGCACAGAGCCTGCCACGCAGCAAGGGCTGCTTCAGTCACCACTGCTGACTTTGTCTTGGGGTCAGGCTGGGACATTTAAACCAGACCCCAGTAAGAGTGTAGATATATTGGCAGGGATATAGATAATGAGCAGAGCACTGGCTTCCCAGCAGCCTCGCAGCAGACAGATACCGGCTACACCAACATTTAGACTCTCAGAGAAAAGGGTGTTCTTTTCTCTGTCTAGAAACTGCCTTCCAAGAGTGGTTTCCTGGGCTGGGCACAGTGGCTCACACCTGTAATCCTAGCATTTTGGGAGGCCGAGTCGGGCGGATCACTTGAGGTCAGGAGTTCGGGGTCAGCCTGGCCAACATGGTAAAGCCCCGTCTCTACTAAAAATACAAAAATTAGCCAGGCGTGATGGTGGGCGCCTGTCTTCCCAGCTACTCAGGAGGCTGAGGCAGGAGAATCGCTTGAACCCGAGAGGGGGAGGTTGCAATGAGCCTAGATCGTGCCACTGTACTCCAGCCTGGCGGACAGAACAAGACTCCATCTCAAAAAAAAAAAAAAGAAAGGTTTCCTGGCTGAGGACCTACCCCTTGTCCACAAGAGTGACAACTAGCCCTCCCCTCCCCCAGGATCTTTCAGTAAAAGACAAACCAGGGAACTCTCCCTGGGACAGACAAACAGAGACAGATGGCCCTAGTGGGCAGGGGTGGGATGTGGAAAGTCTTGCTGGCATTCAGTCCTGCGGATGGTCAGGCCTGGCCCAGCTAGATGGGCCTCCATTCACCTCTCGTTCACAGATGAGAGACACATGGGGCTTTTCCCCAGGACACTGCAAGTACTGGGCCAGTCAAGAGTGACACGAGGGTGCCCGGGGAGGTGGGATACCTGGGCCATACTCTTTCCTCTACCAGCTTAGATACCACGACACCCTTCCAACTGCCATCCCCTAATCACATGACAGCCAGAGATCATCTTTCAAACAAGGGCTGGATCACTTCCTTCCTGGCTTACAACCCCCGCCACCCCCCACCCCCACCCCCACCCCCACCCCCACCCCCGGTCCCTACCGGGATTTCCTGTGGGCCAAGGATGAAATTCCAAACACTCCACAGCTGGCCCCAGGCACATGAGGCATGGCCCTGCCTCCAGCCTCCACTTCGACTCCTGGCCTCATGTCTCCCCTCCCCTTCACACCCTGCACCTGCCTCAGGGCCTTTGCATAAGAGCGACAACTAGCCCTCCCCTCCTCCAGGATCTTTCAGTAAAAGACAAACCGGGGAACTCTCCCTGGAACAGACAGACAGACAGATGGATGGCCCTAGCAGGCAGGGGTGTGACACGGAAAGGCCTGCTGGCATTCGGCTGTTTCTAGGCCGGGAACACCTTTCCCCCCAATCTTCCCAGGCTTCCTCTGCCTTACCCCACCTACATGTCACCTCCTCCAGGAGCCTTCTGACCATCCCATCCATGGGAGGTCCCCACCCCTGCCCCCTCCGGGGCTGTGCCTCATTACCAGCCCTGTCTCAGCTGCAGCCCTGGGACTCTTGGTTCTTGTATCTCTCTCCCTCCCCAGACCCCACCCCGCCCAGGACCTCTTGGTGATGCCGTCCTGCTTGCACTGCTCCAGTGTTCAGCAGTGCCTGGTATAGAGGAGAATGTGTCTCAGAGTCTCCTCTGCTGCGCACACATCTTGGGGCTCCTGGGAGTGACACAGGGGATAGCCGAAGACCCGCTTCTCCTCCAGCCATCTCCCTCAACTTCCCCTAGCATCTGCCTTGCTGGCAGCCCCATATCATGTCTCTCCCTGCACTGGCCTAGCACACGGAGGGGAGAAGGGAGTGCCTGCTTCATGGACATGGGTTTCCTGCTGGAACTTCACTGTGGAGATGGTTGTGCAACATCGTGAATGTACTGTATGTCCCTGAATTGTACATTTGAAAATGATTTAAATGGCCAGGCATGCTGGCTCACACAGCTTTGGGAGGCTGAGGCAAGAGGATAGCTTGAGCCCAGGAGTTCTGGGCTGTAGTGCGCTATGCCGAGAGGGTGTCCGCACTAACTTTGGCATTAATATGGTGACTTCCCAGGAGCAGGGGACCACCACCTTGCTTAAGGAGGGGTGAACCAGCCCAGGTCGGAAATGGAGCAGGTCAAAACTCCCAGGCTGATCAGTAGCGGAACTGTGCCTGTGAATAGCCACTGCACTCCAGCCTGGGCAATACAGCAAGACCCTGTCTCTCTTTTTTCTTTCTTTTTTTTTTTTTTTTTTTTGAGACGGAGTCTCACTGTCACCCAGGCTGGAGTGCAGTGGTGCAATCTCGGCTCACTGCAACCTCCGCCCCCTGGGTTCAAGCAATTCTCCTGCCTCAGCCTCCCGAGTAGTTGGGATTACAGGGGTCTGCCACCTCACCCCTAAAATGTATGTAAAAATACAATACTAATTATTGTATTTTTAGTAGAGTTGGGGTTTCACCATCTTGACCAGGCTGGTCTTGAACTCCTGACCTCGTGATCCACCCGCCTCGGCCTCCCAAAGTGCTGGGATTACAGGCGTGAGCCACCGCGCCTGACAACACTGTCTCTTAAAAAAAAAAAAAAAAAAAAATTATAGGCTGGGCGCGGTGGCTCACGCCCGTAATCCCGGCACTTTGGGAAGCCGAGGCGGGCGGATCACCTGAGGTCAGGAGTTCGAGACCAGCCTCAACATGGAGAAACCCTGTCTCTACTAAAAATACAAAATTAGCCGGGCGTGGTGGCGCATGCCTGTAATCCCAGCTACTCGGGAGGCTGAGGCAGGAGAATTGCTTGAACCCGGGAGGCAGAGGTTGCGGTGAGCCGAGATCACGCCATTGCACTCCAGCCTGGGCAACAAGAGTGAAACTCTGTCTCAAAAAAAATAATAAAGTAAAATAAAATAAATTACAGGGATGAGGCAGGGAGGACAAAAAAAAGAAAAATTTATTATTATTGTTGTTGTTGTTGTTGAGATGGAGTCTCGCTCTGTCGCCCAGGCTGGAGTGCAGTGGTGCAATCTCGGCTCACTGCAAGCTCTGCCTCCCAGGTTCACGCATTTCTCCTGCCTCAGCCTCCCTAGTAGCTGGGACTACAGGCGCCCGCCACCATACCCGGCTAATCTTGTTTTTTGTATTTTTAGTAGAGACAGGGTTTCACCATGTTAGCCAGGATGGTCTCGATCTCCTGACCCCGTGATCCATCCGCCTCAGCCTCCCAAAGTGGTGGGATTACAGGCGTGAGCCACCGCACCCGGCCAACAAATTATTTTTTACAATTCCACACCCAATGTCAACTCTGCCTCCAGACACATCTGGAGTCCAGTCCTCTCTCGTTCCCCCACTGTCCCCACCATGGGGCAGGCCTCATCACATCTCACCTGGCCTCCTCGCTTCTATCTTTGAAGCATGGGGCACAGAAGAATACGGCTAATACAGAAACCATATCACGTCTGGTCCTGCTCTAGACCGTCACCCAGAACAAAAACATAGGCTTGGTCGGGCACAGTGGCTCACTTTGGGAGGCTGAGGCAGGTGGATTGCCTGAGCTCAGGAGTTGAAGACCAGCCTGGGCAACAACGGTAAAACCCCGTCTCTACTAAGATACAAAAAATTAGCCAGGCATGGCAGCATGCGCCTGTAATCCCAGCTACTCGGGAGGCAGAGACAGGAGAATCGCTTGATCCTGAAAGGCGGAGGTTGCAGTGAGCTGAGATATTGCGCCACTGAATTCCAGTCCAGGCGACAGAGCAAGAATCCATCTCAAAAAAGAAAAAACAAAACAACACCACCAAAAAAAACCCATAGGTTTGGCTGGGTGTCATGGCTCACACCTGTAAGTCCAGTACTTTGGGAGGCTGAGGCAGACAAATCACTTGAGGCTATGAGTTCAAGACCTGTCTGGACAACATAGGGAGACTCCATTTCTGCAACAACAACAACAACAAAAATTTTAAATTAAATTTAAAAATTAAGGCCAGGTGCAGCTCACGCCTGTAATCCCAGCACTTTGGGAGGCGGGCGGATCACCTGAGGTCAGGGGCTCAAGACGAGCCTGGCCAACATAGCGCAATCCTGTCTTTACTAAAAATACAAAAAAAATTACCCGTGCAGGTGGCAGGCAGCTTTAATCCCAGCTACTCAGGAGGCTGAGGCAGGAGAATCGCTTGAACCCAGGAGGCGGAGGTTGCAGTGAGCAGAGATGGCGCCATTGCACTCCAGCCTGGGTGCAGAGCATGGTGGCACACACTTGAGCCCAGGAGTTTGAAGTAACAGCAAGCTCCAGCCACTGCACTCCAGCCTGGGAGACAGAGGGAGACCCTGTCAACAACAACAACAACAAAAATAGAAAGAAAAGAAAGACTTTCCAGCAGTTTACAAGGCCCTCCACAAGCAGCAAGCAGGCCTCCAGTGGCCTTTTGTGACCCAGTCTTGTCATGTTGCCTCCCTGAGTCACCACCTGCTCTAGCCCGCCTGGCCTCCCTGATGCTCCTGGAACAACCCAGTCCTGCCCGAGTGCAGGGCCTTTGTGCCTGCCGCTCCCTGTGCTGGAGGGCTCTTCCCCTGACACCCCTTGGGCTCCCTCCTGCCCCCTTCAAATTCTCACTCGCATGTCACCTTCTCAGCAAGGCCATCCCTGACAGCCCCACCCCTGGGCTCTCCCTTCTATGTGTCACCCCTGGTGTATCTGATTTGATTTCTATGGTATGGCCCCCCTGGGGATGGCAGCCTGTGAGAGCAGAGATTTTTGTCTGTTTTGCTCCCCAGAGCCTACAGCAGTGCGTGGCACATAGCAACTTCATGCACACCTGAGAAATGAATGAGCCATTTTCCAGGGGAGGACACTGAGGCCCAGGGGGCCAGAGCCCTGTCTCGCAGGTCACACAGCTGTGACAGGCAGCGCGCGGGACTCCTCCGGCATCTCTCCCGGCTCCCAGGTCCTTCCAGCTCAAGCTGCTTGTGATTTTTGTTAGTATCCACCCCGTGGAAGACTGAGTGTCCTCACAGCTTTCTCATCTTCTTGCTGAGAAGGCAAATATTCAAAAATACTTTGACAATGACATTCTCCAGTTCCCGAGGCTGTGCGCGATGCCAAAAATGATGTGACTAATTAGCAGACCACGGGGCCCAGCAGCCCAAGAAGGGCGCCAATCCACACATCCTGGCATCTGTGCTCCCGGGGAAGGGGGCCTGGGCCAGGTCAGGTGCTGCCTCTGGCTGCCTGAGAGCCCCTGGACCTCTCAGGGCCTCAGTTTCCTTTTTTTTTTTTTTTTTTTTGGGACAAGAGTTTCACTCTTGTTGCCCAGGCTGGAGTGCAATGACGCAATCCCGGCTCACCACAACCTCCGCCTCCCAGGTTCAAGCGATTTTCCTGCCTCAGCCTCCGAGTAGCTGGGATTACAGGCATGCGCCACCATGCCTGGCTGATTTTGTATTTTTAGTAGAGACAAGGTTTCTCCGTGTTGGTTAGGCTGGTCTCAAACTCCCAACCTCAGGTGATCCACCCGCCTCAGCCTCCCAAAGTGCTGGGATTACAGGCACGAGCCACTGCGCCCGGCCTGTTTTTATTTTTTATTTTTATTTTTTATTTTTGGATCAATGTGAAGTCATGTTTCCCCATTTATAAATGAGGGGGCTTTTGGCTCAGATCCAGACCCAAATTTTGTCTGCTGCAGGAAGCTTCAGTGCCCAGTCCCTAGAGGACAATGCGGTAACTCAGGGCAGGGTTTGGTGTTAATGTCATTCTTCCTGACAGTCTGGGAGCTCCCAGACACCTGAGGTTCATCTAGGTTCCTCGAGTCATCTCCAATACCCCCAAGTCTCATTTTGTCCCAGGTGCTGGGGACGCAGCAACAGGATTTTATGTCCCCACGCTGCATCCCCCTCTCAGCAGGGCCTGGGCTTTCTGCTCTTGGTCACTTCTGAAGGTGCCTAGCACAGGATGAGTGCCCCAAAACGAAATTCCAGTGGTGTCAGCCATTATCCTCCAAGGTCAGCTCTCTGCTGGTCATGGTTCCTTTGGGGCCAGCCTTATTCGACCCTCAGAACAACCTCAGGAGGCAACCAGGGCAGGAGACATTGCTCCCATCTGACAGACGTGGAGACTGAGGTCCCGAGAGAGGAAGTAACTTTTTCATTTTATTTTTTATTTTTATTTTTGAGAAGGGGTCTCATTTTGTCATCCAGGCTGGAGTGCAGTGGTGTGGTCATGGCTCCTGGCAACCTCGACCTCCCAGGCTCAAGCAATCCTCCCTCCTCAGCTTCCCGAGTAGCTGAGACTACAGGTGCACATCATCACTCCCAGCTAATTTTTTGATTTTTAGTAAAGATCTTGTCTCACTATGTTACCCAGGATGGTCTCAAACTCTTGGACTCAAGTGATCCTCCCAGTCTTGGCCTCCCAAAATGCTATCACAGGCACGAGCCACCACACCCAGCCAGAAGTGACTTTTGCAACACCCCACGGGAACTAGTGTGTTATATGCTGATGTAACTGAATACCTGATATGGGTAACTTACAAAGAACAGAAATTTATTTCTCACTGCTCTGGAGGCTGAAAGTCCAAAATAGAGGGGCCTGCATCTGGTAAGACTTTGCACTTCATGAAAGGTGCAAAGAAGAGAAAAAGAGAGAGAAAGAAGGGGACTGAATGCGCCCTTATATCATGAACCCTCTCCCACAATAAAAAACCCACTCACTCAAAAATGGCATTAAACTATTCCCGAGAGCAAAGGCCTGTTGATCTGAACACTTCCCATTAGGCCCCATGTCCTAACACTGCTGCACTGGGGATCAAGTTTCTACACATGTGTTTTGGGGAATGTATTCAAACCCTAGCATTTCATCCCTGGAATTCATGCTCCAAATTCATGTCTTTCTCACATTCAAAATACATTCCATCCCGATAGCCCCAAAGTCATAGCTTGCTCCAGCACCAATTCAAAAGTTGAGACTTCAGAGTCTCACCTAAATCAGAGATGGGTGAGACGCAGGCACCGTTCATCCTGAGGTCAATTCTCTCCAGCCCCAAGCCTGTGAAATCAAAGAAGTTATCTACTTCCAAAATACAGGCATAGGCTAGACATTCCCATTCCAAGAGGGAGAAACAGGAAAGAAAGAAGAAGTAACTGGTCCTAAGTAAATCCAAAGCCGAGTAGGCAGACAACATTAAATCTTTTTTTTTTTTTTTTTTTTTTTGAGGCAGGGTTTCACTCCCGTTGCCTAGGCTAGAGTGCAATGGCATGATCACGGCTCACTGCAGCCTCTGCCTCCCAGGCTCAAGGAATCCTCTCCCACCTCAGCCTCCTCAGTAGTTGGGATTACAGGTGCCTGCCACCATGCCCAGCTAATTTTTTGTACTTTTTTTGTAGAGACTAGCTTTTGCCATGCTGCCCAGGCTGGTCTCAAACTCGTGAGCTCACGCCATCGACCCGCCTCTTCTGCCCAAAGTGTTGGGATTACAGGCATGAGCCACCGGGCCCAGCCTACAGTTCTTGTTTTGGGGACAGCCTCACTGTCCTCCATCTCCACAAGGCACTGCCCTGGTAGGGGTTCTCTGCAGTGGCTCCACCTCAACAAAATGTCGCTGCCTGGGCCCCCAGGCTGTAGGTAACATCCTTTGAAATCTCGGTGGAGGAGACCATGGCCCCGCAGCTCTTGCAATCTGCACCTGCAGAATTAGCAGCACATGGTTGCCACTAAGGTTTACAGGTTGTACTTTCCAGAGCAGTGAGTCGAGCGGCACCCGGGCCAGCCTGGGAGGCCAAGACAACCAGATCACGAGGTCAAGAGATGGAGACCATCCTGGTTAACATAGTGAAACCCCATCTCTACTAAAAATACAAAAAGTTAGCCAGTCATGGTGGCATGGTCCTATAGTCCCAGCTACTCGGGAGGCTGAGGCAGGAGAATTGCTTGAACCCAAGAGGTGGAGGTTGCAGGGCCCGAGAATATGCCACTGTACTCCAGCCTGGGCGACAGAGTGAGACTCCATCTCAAAAAAAAAAAAAAAAAAAAAAAAAAAAAACCCGAAAGTGGCGGCTTGGCCACAGCCTTGATTTGCTCTCCTAAACATGCCTTTCATGCTTTATATGGCCAGGCTGCAAATTTTCCAAATCTCCCCATTTGGCTTCCCTGTTCATTATAATTTCATCTTTAAATCATTTTTCAGCTGGGCAGGGTGGCTCACGCCTGTAATCCCAGCACTTTGGGAGGCCGATGCAGGTGGATCACCTGAGGTCGGGAGTTCGAGACCAGCCTGACCAACATGGAGAAACACCATCTATACTAAAAATACAAAAAATTAGCCTGGCGTGGTGGCACATGCCTGTAATCCCAGCTACTCAGGAGGCTAAGGCAGGAGAATCGCTTGAACCCAAGAGGCAGAGGTTGCAGTGTGCCAAGATCATGCCACTGCACTCCAACGTGGGCAACAAGAGCAAAACCCTGTCAAAAAAAAAAAAAAATCGGGCTGGGCTCATTGGCTCATGCCTGTAATCCCAGCACTTTGGGAGGCCGAGGCAGGCGGATCACCTGAGGTCGGGAGTTCAAGACCAGCCTGACCAACGTGGAGAAACCCCATCTCTACTAAAAATACAAAATTAGCGGGGCGTGGTGGCACATGCCTGTAATCCCAACTACTCAGGAGGCTGAGGCTGGGAATTGCTTGAACCCGGGAGGCAGAGGTTGCCGTGAGCTGAGATCTCGCCATCGCACTCTACAGCCTGGGCAACAAAAGCGAAACTCTGTCTCAAAAAAAAAAAAAAAAAAAAACCCTTTCTCTTTTCTCTAATTTTGCTGTCCACAGTTAAAAGAAGCCAAGTGTCTCTTTCAGTGCTTTGCTGCGTAGAGATTTCAGTTCAAGGCTCTTCAATTCTGCCTTCCGGGTGGGCTTGGTGACTCATGCTTATAATCTCAGCACTTTGGGAGGCTTAGGTGGGAGGATTGTTTGAGCCCAGGAGTTTGAGACCAGCCTGGGCAACATAGGGAGACCCCAGTCTCTAAAGCAATACAAAAATTAGCTGGGCATGGTGGTGTGTACCTGTAGTCCCAGCTACTCGGGAGGCTGAGGTGGGAGGATCACCTGAACCAGGGAGGTCGAGAATGCAGTGAGCCATGATCGCACCACTGCACTCCAGCCTGGGCAATGGAGCGAGACCCTATCTCAAAAAAAAAAAAAAGGAAAAATAATTCTGCCTTTCATAAAATCATCAGGCATAGACACAATATGGCCAAGTTTGTTGCCACTTTATATAATAACAAGGATGACCCCTCCTCTAATATCTAATACCTTGTTTCTCATTTTCATCTGAGACCTGTCAGAAGACTCCACTGTCCACATTCCCGCCAGCATTATCTGGTCATTATCACTTAAGCAATCTCTAAGAAGTTTTCCACTCTCCCTGTAGCTGTTCTCTTCTGAGCCCTCACCAGAATCCTCCAAATGCTCCCTTTATGGCAATGTCGGCGGTTTCTAGCCTGCTCCTCCGAATTCTTCCAGGCTTAACCCATCACCCAGTTCCAAAGCCCTTCCACATATTCAGGTGTTTGTGACAGCAGCAGCCCCAGTTCTCCATACCAATTTTCTGTCTGAGTCAATGGTGTGTTGCTGTAACAGAATACCTGAGATGGGTAATTAATAAAGAACAGAAATAAATTTATTTTATTTTATTTTTTAATTTTTTTTCGAGATGGAGTTTCGCTCTTGTTACCCAGGTTGGAGTGCAGTGGTGCGATCTTGGCTCACTGCAACCTCCGCCTCCCGGTTTCAAGCGATTCTCCTGCCTCAGCCTCCAGAGTAACTGGGATTACAGGCACCCGCCACCACGCCCAGCTAATTTTTTTTCACGAGGGCAGAGCCCTCACGGCCTAAGCACCTCTCATCAGGCCCCACGACCCAACACTGTTCCACTGGAAATTCAGTTTCCAACTTGTGCTTTTTTGGGGAAACATTCCAACGATAGCAGGCCTGGGGGATCAGAACTCAGGAGGCCAAGGTCCCCACCCTCCAGAAGCTCATGGTATGGCTGGGGAAGCAAACACATCTACAGAGCTCCAGAACACAGCACGGGGGCGGGGGGGCGGGGGGGCCGACTCTGCAGCGCCAGGAAGTGAGGGAGCCACCAGTGTCAGAAGCTCCAGATTCCTCCCAGATCAAGGGAGGCCCCACTGTTCCCAAGCAAAGCTGGGGACAGAAGAGCTGGAAGGACATTCCAGAAGGGGGAACAGACTGGGAAAAGGCCCCGAGAGTGAAAGAGTGTGATTTGATCCTAGAAAAACATCTGCCATGGCCATGCTTGAGCTCTGTGCGGAGACGTAGTAGACGATGGAACTGGGGAAGGTGACGGGGCTTGAATGCCAGGCAAAGGTGCTGGGACTCTGTCCTCTAGGACAAGGTGAGCAACCCACGGCTTGTGGGCCAAATCTCACCCACCACTTGTTTCTGTACAGTCCATGAGCTAAGAATGGTTTTTCACATTTATAAATGGTTGGAAAAAAATCAAAAGAAAAATAATATTTTGTGACACAGAAAAATTGTATGAAATTCACATTTTAGTGTCTATAAATAAAATGTTATTGGAACACAGGCACACCCATTCATTTACATATTACATACGGCGGCTCTTGCACTACAACAGCAGAATCGAGTAATTGGTCCATATGGTCTGAAAAACCTAAAATATTTACTTACTGGGCCGTTCCAAAAAGTTTGTCAACCCCTCCTTTAGGAAGTAGCCACCAGCCAAGACAGTGGTTCCCAAATGGGATTCCAGAGAACACATGTCCCATGAGATGCTCTAGGAGAAAAGGGTCCCCCAGGCTGGGCGCGGTGGCTCACGCTGGTAATCCCAGCACTTTGGGAAACCGAGGTGAGCGGATCATGAGGTCAGGCGATGAAGACCATATGGGCTAACACGGTGAAACCCCATCTCTACTAAAAATACAAAAAATTAGCCGGGCATGGTGGCGCGCGCCTGTAATCCCAGCTACTCAGGAGGCCGAGGCAGGAGAATCACTTGAACCCAGAAGGCAGAGGTGCAGTGAGCCGAGATCCCGCCACTGCACTCCAGCCTAGGTGACAAAGCGATACTCCATCTCAAAAAAAAAAGGAAAGAAAAAAAAGAGAAGGGTTCCCCAGTCAAGTATGTCGGCGCTACTCCAACTGCCGCCTGCCAGGTGGCCCAGGAAATGCAGTGACAAGTCCTGCACAAAAGAACCTTATTTAACTCCCGTGAGTCTTTAGGGGTGGCCACATATATTCAGACCCTCTCCTCCAGGTTCACGGGAGAATTTCACACCCCCTTAAAGTTAGGAATTGCTGAATGACTTGCTTTGCGACTGAAATGTGAGTAGAGGCGACTTGTTACCTCTGGCTGAAGGCTTAAAGAGTCAGTGGGGAACCTGCCACTTCCTCTTTCTCTTCCCCATACCATAGAAGAGAAACTTCATCAGCGTGTGTCCCGGAGTGAGGACGTTTGGAGCAGGAGCACTCACTGCCACCTGTGATGGGCATGAAGCTAGCATCCATGACCAGAGTTTTGTGCTGTGGCACCATTACAAAATGAGCACAGGAGGGTGGACGGGAGCTCTCTGTACCCTCCACGCAATTTTGCTGTGAACCTAAAACTGCTCTAAAAATAAAGTCTATTGAAAAAAAAAAAAGAGCAGAGGATCCAAATTGACATTCTCCAAAGAAGATATACAAATGGCTAATAAACACATCAAAAGATATTCACCATTATTAGTCATCACAGAAATGCAAATAAAACCACAATGAGATACCACTTCGCACCCACTAGGATGGCTATTAGCAAAAAGACAGACGATAAGAAATATTGGGTCAGCCGGGCGCAGTGGCTCATGCCTGTAATCCCAGCACTTTGGGAGTCCAAGGCAGGCGGATCATGAGGTCAGGAGATCGAGACCATCCTGGCTAACACAGTGAAACCCTGTCTCTACTAAAAATACAAAAAAATTAGCCGAGCGTGATGGCGGGCGCCTGTAGTCCCAGCCACTGGGGAGGCTGAGGCAGGAGAATGGCGTGAACCCGGGAGGCGGAGCTTGCAGTGAGCCAAGATCGCGCCACTGCACTCCAGCCTGGGCGACAGAGCAAGACTCCGTCTCATAAATAAATAAATAAATAAATAAATAAATAAATAAATAAATAAATAATAAAACATATGCCCAGCCAGCTGTGGTGGCTGACACCTGTAATCCTAGCACTTTGGGAGGCCAAGATGGGAGGTTATCTTGAGCTCAGGAGTTCAACACCAGCCTGGGTGACATGGCAAGACCCCCATCTCTACAAAAAATACAAAAATTCCCTGGGCATGGTTGCTGTGCCTGTAGTCCAGCTACTCAGATGGCTGAGGTGGGAGGAATGCTTGAGCCTGGGAGGCAGGGCTGCAGTGAGCTGTGACCGTGTCCCTGCACTACAGCCTGGGTGACAGAGTGAGACTGTGTCTCAAAAAAAAAAAAAAAAAAAAAAAAGTCTGGGCACAGTGGTTCACTCCTCTCCTGTAATCCTAGCACTCTGGGAGGTTGAGGTGAGATCACTTGAGCCCAGGAGTTCCAGACCAGCAGGAGGCTGAGGTGGGAGGATTGTCTGAATCAAGGAAGCTGAGGCTGTAGCTTGCCATGATCACACCACTGCACTCCAGCCTCGGTAACAGTGAGACCTTGTCTCAAAACAAACAAACAAACAAACAAAAACAAACTGGCCAGGCACAGTGGCTCACACCTGTAATCCCAGCACTTTGGGAGACCGAGGGGTGGATCACGAGGTCAGGAGATCCAGACCATCCTGGCTAACATGGTGAAACCCCGTCTCTACTAAAAATACAAAAAACAAGGCCGAGCACAGTGGCTCACGCCTGTAATCCCAGCACTTTGAGAGGCTGAGGCGGGCAGATCACGAGGTCAGGAGTTCGAGACCAGCCTGGCCAATGCGGTGAAACCCCATCTCTACTAAAAAATACAAAAATTATCTGGGCATGGTGGTGGGTGCCTGTAATCCCAGCTACTCAGGAGGCTGAGGCAGGAGAATCACTTGAAACCAGAAGGTAGAGGTTGCAGTGAGCCGAGATCACGCCACTGCACTGTAACCTAGGAGCAAAAGCGAAACTCTCTCAAAAAAAAAAAAAATACAAAAAACATTAGCCGGGCATGGTGGCACGCGCCTGTAGTCCCAGCTACTCGGGAGGCTGAGGAGGGGGAATCACTTGAACCCGGGAGGTGGAGGTTGCAGTGAGCTGAGATCATGCCACTGTACTCCAGCCTGGGCGGCAGAGCGAGACCCCGTCTCAAAAATAAATAAATAAATAAATAAATAAATAAATAAAACAAGAAAACACATGTCCACAATTCACACAAAAATATATACACAAATGTTCATAGCTGCATTCATAACGGCCAAAAAGTAGAAACAACTTATGATCCATCAGCTGATGAATGATTAAACAAAATGTGGTATATGGATACAATTGGAACACTATTCAGCTATGAAAAGTAATGAAGGGCAATATGGATAAATCTTGAAAACATTATGCTAAAAAATATAATTGCTAAGCTGGCCTCCATTAAAAATAACCCCCGCAAATCAATCAATCAATCAATAAAAACTGCTCTGCAAAAGATAATATCAAGATGGCAGAGAAGGAAACATCAGGAAATAGTCTTCCTGCCTAAACAATTACACTGGCAGAATCTGCCTGATGTGACTATTTTGAAACTCTGGAGTCTACTGAAGGCTTGTAACTTCCAGGGGAAGGCTTGGATGGTAAAGTGCAGTTAATTTTGCTCAATTTCAGCTCTTAGCAGTTTGGCAGCTACCCATTTCCCAGCCCAGCCTGCAAAGCAGGCAGTAGATGCAGGTGGTCCTGGACCGGCTTGCACACAGCTTGCAGGAGCCAGAGTGGGGTGCAGCCTGTCCTCCAGATAACAGGCATCTGTGCTGTGATAACTGACTGCTGCCTGTGGGGTTAGGATATATATTTGTGCACAGATCCTGGTTGATAACTCCCAAAGACCTTGTTATAGTCTCTTTTCAAATTTTTTTGTGACAGGGTCTGGCTCTGTCCAACAGGCTGGAGTGCAGTCGCAGAATGGGTCAATGCAATCTCTGCCTCCCAGGCTCAAGCGATTGATCCTCCCACCTCAGCCTCCTGAGTAGCTGAAACTACAGGTACATGCCACCACACCTGGCTACTGTTTGTATTTTTTGTAGCTACAGGGTCTCACTTTATTGCCCAGGCTGGTCTTGAATTCCGGGATTCAAGTGATCCACCTGACTCGCTGTCTCAAAGCATTGGGATTACAGGCTGTGAGCTACTGAGACTGGCCTTTTATTTATTTATTTATTTATTTATTTTAAATTTGAGATGAGATCTCCCTATCTTGCCTAGGCTGGTCTCGAACTGCTGGGCTGAGGGATTCTCCCTCAGTGCTAGGGTTACAAGCATGAGATACTGCAAAGTCCAGTCTTTTCATACAATGTTGGGAGTGTTCAGCCTCAAGGACAGACCTCTGACCTTCTCCTTCCCTCCTTTCATCTGCCCCAAGGCAGGACTTTAATCCTCCCCACCCTTCTCACTGTGAGGCTTTGGACCCTCCCCAGAGAGGCCCTATACCCTGGGGGAAGGAATGCTGAACTCTGAAGCTTCCATATGCTAACACTTTGGGAGGCCAGGTGGGGCAGATCACTTGAGGCCAGGAGCCTGGCTAACATACCAAAACCTTGTCTCTACTAAAAATACAAAAATAAGGCGGGGCATGATGGCTCACGCTTGTAATCCCAGCACTTTGGGAGGCCAAGGTGGGCACGTCACGAGGTCAAGAGATCGAAACCATCCTGGCCAAAATGGTGAAACCCCGTCTCTACTAAAAATACAAAAATTAGCTGGGCATGGTGGGGCACACCTGTAGTCCCAGCTACTCGGGAGGCTGAGGCCGGAGAATCTCTTGAACCCAGGAGGTGGAGGTTGCAGTGAGCCGAGATCGCGCCATTGCGCTCCAGCCTGGGTGACAGAGCGAGACTCCGTCTCAAAAATAAATAAATAAATAAGAGGGGCGTGGTGGTGTGCACCTATAATCCCAGCTACTCAGGTGGCTGAGGCAGGAGAATCGCGTGAGCCTGGGAGGCTGAGCTTGCAGTAAGCTGAGATCGCGCCACTGTTATCCACTATGGGTGACAGAGCCAGACCGTGTCTCAAAAACAAACGGCCAGGCGCCGTGGCTCATGCCTGTAATCCCAGCACTTTGGGAGGCAGAGGTGGGCGGATCACCAGGTCAGGAGTTCGAGACCAGCCTGGCCAACATGGTGAAACCCCGTCTCTACTAAAAATACAAAAAAAATTAGCTGGGCATAGTGGTGTGCGCCTATAGTGCCAGCTACTCAGGAGGCTGAGGCAGGAGAATCGCTTGAAACAGGGAGGCGGAGGTTGCAGTGAGCCAAGATCGCACCATTGCACTCCAGCCTGGGCGACAGAGTGAGACTCCGTCTCAAAAAAAAATTAAAATTAAAATTAAAAAAACCCTAAGGACAAGATTCACAGAACTTCAACCCCTGGGGTAGGGCATGGAAGTGCCATACGTGTTCCCTATAGCTGTATTTATAGCTCTATAGCTATAGCTCTCTTTATCTGTATCCTCCTTTGTAATATGTATGAGGCTTGACTCTGAGACCTAACACACTCAACAGTCTTTTTTTTTTTTTTGAGACAGAGTCTCACTCTGCTGCCCAGGCTGGAGTCCAATGGCATGGCCCGATCTCGGCTCACTGCAACCTCTGCCTCCTGGGTTCAAGTGATTCTTCTGCCTCAGCCTCCCCAGTAGCTGGGATTACAGGCACACGCCACCATGCCTGACTAATTTTGTGTTTTTAGTAGAGATGGGGTTTCACCATGTTGGTCAGGCTGCTCTTGAACTCCTGACCTTAGATAATGATCTGCCTGCCTCGGCCTCCCAAAGTGCTGGGATTACAGGCGTGAGCCACCATGCCTGGCCCATTCTTTTATTTTTGAGACAGGGTCTGGCTGTATCGCCCAGGCTGGAGTGTAGTGGCTCGATCTCAGCTCACTGAAGCCTCCACCTCCCAGACTCAAGTGATCCTCCAGCCTCAGCCTCCCGAGTAGCTGGGATTAGAGGAGTGCACCACCACGCCGTGCCAGTTTTTGTATTTTTTGTAGAGACCGTGTTTTTCCAAGTTGCCCAGGCTGTCTCGAACTCCTGAGGTCAAGCAATCCACCAGCCTAGGCTTCCCAAAGTGCTGGAATTACAGGCATGAGCCACTGCGCCTGGCCACACCCAACATTCTATCCAAAGACTGTAACAAGGGCTATGGGAACTAAGAGCCAGGAACCAAGGATGAAACCCAAAATATATATATAATACCACAGATGTCTCCATCTGTATCCATTACAATGAACCAGTATATGTAAGGAAGTGTGTCTTCGTGTTCTGTGAGCTGCCCCAGTAAATTAACAGAACCCAAAGAGGGGGATGTGGGAACCCCAACTTGAAGCTTGTAGGTCACAAGTTCCAGGGGCCCCGACGTGGGACTGGTGTGTGGGGCTGTGACGGGGGAGGCTTGGGGAGTGCGCCCTCACTCCATGGGATCTGATGCTATCTCCAGTTAGCCTCAGAACTGGACTAGGGGACGCTCAACTGGCTCTTCTGCTTGGTGTATGGGGAAAACCCCACAAATTTGGCCACAGAAGCTTTCTTCTGTGTTGATGATTGTGGTGGTGGTATGAGAGGAGAGGACAAACAGGGTTTGAGAGACTTTCCGGAAACACTGCTTCAGATCCTGGAGGTGCAGAGGAAGAGGCAAGAAGCCACGGAGGTTGTGCTCCTCCCCACCTGGGGTAGGCTCCTCCCCTTCCAACTCAAGCCACCACCTGGTGATTTAAAGGGCCAGTGCCCTGCCCCCACTACTTCTTTTTTTTCCTTTTTGGGAGCCAGACATTAAAGATTAGAACATTCGGCCAGGCATGATGACTCACGCCTATAATACCAGCACTTTGGGAGGCCAAGGGAGATGGATCACCTGAGACCAGGAGTTCAACAGCCTCCTGGCTAACATGGTGAAACCCCCATCTCTACTAAAAATACAAAAATTAGCCAGGAGTGGTGGCAGACGCCTGTAATCCCAGTTACTAGAAGCAGGAGAATTGCTGCAACCTGGGAGGTGGAGGTTGCAGTGAACCGAGATTGCGCCACTGCACTCCAGCCTGGGACACAAAGCGAGACCTTGTCTCCAAAACAAAAAAAAGATTAGAAACTCAAAAAAAAAAACGCACATACAAGGAAAATTAGAAAGTGACTGCACAGTGCATGGCCAGAGAAAGGCACAGACTCAGAAAAGCCAGAGGGTTCATTAAGATGGTATTTCAGGCTGATCTTTGGCACAGAGACAGCTTACAAAAACAATAAACACAAATGCAAACAAACAAAAACAATAACAAAAAACTCCATGGAGCCCGTCGGGTGGCTCACGCCTGTAATCTCAGCACTGTGGGAGGCTGAGGTGGGCGGATCTGCAGGATCACCTGAGGTCGGGAGTTTGAGACCAGCCTGGCCAGTGTGGAGAAACCCCATCTCTACTAAAAATACAAAATTAGCCAGATGTGGTGGCACATGCCTGTAATCCCAGCTACTTGGGAGGCTGAGGCAGGAGAATGGCTTGAACCCGGGAGGCGGAGGCTGTGGTGAACTGAGATCATGCCACTGCACTCCAGCCTGGGCAACAAGAGTGAAACTCCATCTCAAAAAAACAAAACAAAACAAAAAAAAACCAAAAAAAAACCATGGAAAAAGAGAAGAATCGGCCGGGCGCAGTGGCTCATGCCTGTAATCCCAGCACTTTGGGAGGCCGAGGCAGGCAGATCACGAGGTCAGGAGTTCGAGCTACTTGAGAGACTGAGGTGAGATGGTGGCTTGAGCCCAGAAAACAGGGGTTGCAGTGAGCTGAGATTGTGCCACTGCACTCCAGCCTGGGCAATAGAGCCAAACCCACCAAACCCTGTCCCAAAAAAGAAAAAAATAAATAAATTTACAAATTAGCTGTACATGGTGGTACACAGCTGTAATCCCAGCTTCTCAGAAGGCTGAGGTAGGAAAATCACTGGAGCCCAGGAATTTGAGGCAGCAGTGAGCTATGATCATGTCACTGCACCCTAGCCTGGGTGACAGAGGGAACCCTGTCTCATAAGAAAAAAAAAAAAACAGGCTGGGCACAGTGGCTCACGCCTGTAATCCCAGCACTTTGGGAGGCCGAGGCAGGCGGATCATGAGGTCAGGAAATTGAGACCATCTTGGCTAACACAGTGAAACCCTGTCTCTATTAAAAATACAAAAAAAAGAAAATTAGCCTGGCGTGGTGGCAGGCGCCTGTAGTCCCAGCTACATGGGAGGCTGAGGCAGGAGAATGGCATGAACCCTGGAGGTGGAGCTTGCAGTGAGCCGAGATCACCCACTGCACTCTAGCCTGGGCGACAGAGCGAGACTCTGTCTCAAAAAAGAAAAGAAAAAAAACAACAAAAAAAGAAAATTTCGCTAAAAGGATTCGAAGGTAGATTTGAGGAGGCAGAAGAATCAGTGAACTTGAAGAAAGGACAGTGGGGCTGGGCATAGTGGCTCATGCCTGTAATCACAGAACTTTGGGAGGCTAAGGTGGGTGGATCACTTGAGGCCAGGAATTTGAGACCAGCCTGGTTAACATGGTGAAACCCCATCTCTATTATAAATATAAAAATTAGCTGGGCGTGGTGATGGGCGCCTATAATCCCAGCTACTCAAGAGGCTGCGGCAGGAGAATCGCTTGAACCTGGGAGGCGGAGTTTGCAGTGAGCTGAGATCTCAACACTGCACTCCGGCCTGGGCAACATGGTGAGACTCCATCTCAAAAAAAAAATTAGCCAGGCTTGGTGGCACAGGCCCCAGCTACTTGAGGGGCCTAGGTGGATGATCATTTGAGCCTGGGAGGTCAAGGCTGCAGTGAGCTGTGGTGACACCTCTGCACTCCAGCGTGGGCAACAGAGCGGGAGACTGTATCTCAAAAACAAAACAAAACAAAAAATTTTTAAAAAGTCACAAGAGACATAGGACATTATATAGTAACAAAAGGTTTAACACAGCAAGAAAATATAACAATTCTATACATTTATGGACTGTGATGACTATTTTTAGGTGTCAATTTGACTGGATTAAGGGATTTCTAAATAGCTGATAAAGTATCATTTCTGGGTCTGTCTGTGATAGTATTTCCCCAGAAACTAGAGGAGGTTGGTAGTGAGTCAGTGGACTGAGTGGGGAAGATCTATCTACCTTCGATACAGGGTCGGGAGAGGGCACCATCCAATTGTCTGAAGGCCAGATGGGACCAGAGATGGATGACGGGTGTATTAGTCCATTCTCACTGCTATAAAGAAATACCTGAGACTGGGTAATTTATAAAGGAAAGAAGTGTAATTGATTCACAGTTCCGCCTGGCTGGGAAGCCACAGGAAACTTACAGTCATAGTGGAAGGCAAAGGGGAAGGAAGCTTGGACCTTCTCACATGGCGGCAAGAGAGAGAGGAGTGAGGAGCAAAGGGGGAAGAGCCCCTTGTGAAACCATCACCTCTCATTAGAACTCACTCACTATCTTTTTTTTTTTTTGAGACGGAGGCTTGCTCTTTTGCCCAGGCTGGAGTGAAGTGGCGCAATCTCGGCTCACTGCAACCTCCGCCCTCCCCCGTGTTCAAGCTATTCTCCTGCCTCAGCCTACCAAGTAGCTGGGATTACAGGCACCCACCACCAAGCTTGGCTAACTTTCCTATTCTTAGTAGAGACAGGGTTTTGCCATGTTGGCCAGACTGATCTCAAACTCCTGACCTCAGGAGATCCACCCACCTTGGCCTCCCAAAGTGCTGGGATTACAGGCGTGAGCCACTGTGCTCAATCATCTGGGGCTAGGAGTTTGAGCCCGGCCAACATGGCAAACCCCATCTCTAATAAAAATACAAAAATTAGGCTCACACCTGTAATCCCAGCCCTTTGGGAGGCCGAGGTGGGCAGATCACGAGGTCAGGAGTTGGAGACCAGCCTGGCCAACATGGTAAAACCCCATCTCTACTAAAAACACAAAACATTAGCTGGGTGTGGTGGTGGGCGCCTGTAATCCCAGCTACTTGGGAGTCTGAGGCAGGAGAATCACTTGAACCCGGGAGGCAGAAGTTGCAGTGAGCTGAGATTGTGCCACTCCACTCCAGCCTGGGCAACAGAGCGAGACTCCATCTCAAAAAAAAAAAAAATTAGCCAGGCATGGTGGCACGCACCTGTGGTCCCAGCTACTTGGGAGGCTGAAGCAGGAGAATTGCTTGAGCCTGGGAAGCAGAAGTTGCAGTGAGCTGAGATCACACCACTGCATTCCAGCCTGGGCGAAAGAGCAAGACTGTTAAAAAAAAAGGATGGAAGGAAGGAAGGAAAGAAGGAAATCATTATCAGAAGGAAAACTGGAAAACTTACAAAACTCTGGAAATTAAACAACATACATCAAAGAAGAAATAACAAGGGACATTAGAAAATGTTTAGAGACAAATGAAAATAAAAACACACCCAGACATGGTGGCTCATGCCTGTAATCTCAACACTTTGGGAGGCTGAGAGGGGAGGATCACTTGAGGCCAGGAGTTTGAGACTGGCCTGGGCAATGAGGCAAGACCCTATCTCTATAAGAAATAAAGTAAAATAATAAACAACAACATAGGCGGGGTGCGGTGGCTCATGCGTGTAATCCCAGCACTTTGGGAGGCCAAGGCAAGCGGATTACAAGGTCAGGAGATCCAGACCATCCTGGTCAACATGGTGAAACTCTCTCTACTAAAAATACAAAATTAGCTGTGCGTGGTAGCACATGCCTGTAGTCTCAGCTATTTGGGAGGCTGAGAGGAAAATCGCTTGAACCTGGGAGGCAGAGGCTGCAGTGAGCCAAGATGATACCAGTGCACTCCAACCTGGGCGAGATAAAGCGAGACTCCATCTCGAAAAAAGAAAAAAAGAAAACAAATAACTTGATTGAGAAATGGACCAAAAACCTTAACAGATTTCTCAAGAAAAGATACACAGGTGGGCATACAAGCAAACGAAAAGACGTTCCACATTATATGTCATCAGGGAAATGCAAATTAAAACAACCGTAACACCACACACCTATTAGAGTGGCCAAAATTCAGAACGTTGACAACACCAAATGCTGACAAGGAAGTGGAGCAACAGGAATTCTCATTCCCTGCTGGTGGGAATGCAAAATGGTCCAGCCACTCTTGAAGACAGTTTGGCAGTTTCTTACAGAACGAAACTTACTCTCACTGGGCACGGTGGCTCACGCCTGTAATCCCAGCACTTTGGGAGGCCAAGGCAGGCAGATCACGAGGTCAGGAGTTTGAGACCAGCCTGACCAACATGGTGAAACCGTGTCTCTACTAAAAATACAAAAATTAGCCAGGTCTAGTGGCCGGCACCTGTAATCCCTGCTACTCATGAGGCTGAGGCAGGAGAATTGCTTGAACCTGGGAGGCGGAGGTTGCAGGGAGCCAAGATCACGCCACCGCCCTCCAGCCAGGGTGACAGAGCAAGACTCCGTCTCAAAATAAACAAACAAACAAACAAAAAACTAAACATACTCTTACCGTGTAGTCTAGCAACGGTGCTCCTTGGTATTCACCCAAAGGAGTGAAATATTTATGTTCACACAACCAAAGCACGTCTATTCATAACTGTCAAAACCTGGAAGCAACCAAGATGTCCTTTAGTAGTCAAATGGATAAATAACTCTAGGCCAGGTGTGGTGGCTTATGCCTGTAATCCCAGCACTTTGGGAGGCCGAGGCAGGTGGATCACTTGAGCTCAGGAGTTTGAGACCAGCCTGGCCAACATGGTGAAACCCCATCTCTGCTAAAAATACAAAAATTAGCCAGATGTGGGGGCGCACCCCTGTAGTCCCAGCTACTCAGGAGGCTGAGGCAGGAGGATCGCTTGAACCCAGGAGGCGGAGGTTGCAGTGAGCCATGATTGTGCCACTGCACTCCAGCCTGGGCGACAGAGCGAGACTCCGTCTCAAAAACAAAACAAAACAAAACAAAACAAAAACTATTCTGCATAAAACCCTAATGGTGGAGACAAGTCATTATACGTTCGCCCGAATGCGTGAAGCATCCGGCAGGAAGAGGGAACCCTCATGGAAACCCTGGACTTCCGGTGATGATGTGGCCGTGTAGGTTCCTCAGTTGTAACAAATGTGCGGCTCCAGCGGGGGATGTTGATTGTGAGGGAGGCTGTGCATGTGTGGGGGCAGAGGTACATGGGAACTCTCTGTACCTTCTGCTTAATTTGGCCGTGAACCTCAGGCAGCTCTGAAAAAAAAAGCTTTCTTTTTTTTTTTTGAGACGGAGTCTCGCTCTGTCCCCAGGCTGGTGCAATCTGGGCTCACTACAAACTCCGCCTCCCGGGTTCACACTATTCTCCCGCCTCAGCCTCCCAAATAGCTGGGACTACAGGCACCTGCCACCACGCCTGGATAATTTTTTGTATTTTGGTAGAGACGGGGTTTCACCATGTTAGCCAGGATGGTCTTGATCTCCTGACCTTGTGATCCACCCGCCTCGGCCTCCCAAAATGCTGGGATTACAGGCGTGAACCACCGCGCCCAGCCAGCTTTCTTTTTCTTTGAGACGGAGTCTCGCTCTGTCTCTAGGCTGGAGTGCAGTGGTGAGCTCTCGGCTCACTGCAACCTCCAACTCCCTGGTTCAAGCAATTCTCCTTCCTCAGCCTCCTGAGTAGCTGGGATTACAGGCATGCACCACCACGCCGGGATAATTTTTGTGCTTTTAGTAGAGACGGGGTTTCATCATGTTGGCCAGGATGTTCTGGATCTCCTGACCTCGTGATCGGCCCACCTCGGCCTCCCAAAGTGCTGGGATTACAGGCACAAACAACTGCACCCAGCCAATAAAAGCTATTTTTAAAAAGTTTTGCTAAGTGAAAGAAGTCAGTCACAAAAGGCGATGTCATATGGTTTCATTTATATGAAATGTCCAGAACACACAAACCCATAGAGATGGAAAGTGTGTGAGTGGTTGCCAGGGGCTGGGCAGAGCAGGTAAATGGAGAGTGGTTACTAATGGGTACATGGTGTGTTTGGAGGGTGATTAAAATGTTCTTTTTTTTTTTTTTCTGAGACAGAGTCTCACTCTGTCGCCCAGGCTGGAGTGCCGTGGTGCAATCTCGGCTCACTGCAACCTCTGCCTCCTGGGTTCAAGCGATTCTCCTGCCTCAGCCTCCAGAGTAGCTGGGATTACAGGCGCCCTCCACCATGCCCAGCTAATTTTTCTATTTTTAGTAGAGGGGGGTTTCACCATGTTGCCCAGGCTGGTCTCAAACTCCTGACTTCAGGTGATCTGCCCGCCTTGGCCTCCCAAAGTGCTGGGATTACAGGTGTGAGCCACCGCGCCCGGCTCGAAAATGTTCTAAAATTGATTGTGGTGATGGTTGCACAACTCTGTGAATATTCCATCCACCACAGAGAGCTGCACGCTTTAAAATGAATTGTGTGATATGTGAATTAGATCTCAATAAAGCTGTTTTATCTAAAAAAATCTACAGGTTGGCCGGGTGCGGTGGCTCATGCCTGTAATCCCAACACTTTGGGAGGCCGAGGCGGGCGGATCACTTGAGGTCAGGAGTTCGAGACCAGCCTGGCCAATATGATGAAACCCCATCTCTACTAAAAGTACAAAAATTAGCCAGGTTTGGTGGTGCACGCCTGTAATCCCAGCTACTTGGGAGGCTGAGGCAAGAGAATAACTTGAACCTGGGAGGTGGGGGTTGCAGTGAGCTGAGATAGCACCACTGTGCTCCAGCCTTAGCAATTGAGCGATACTCTGCCTCAACAAGAACAAAAAAAAGTCTGTAGGAAATTATAAAAAAAGAGACTGGAGTTGTTTGTTACCACCACATATCCTAGTCCATCCTGCCTCACCTCACTCAGGGAAGAGGAAGAGACTTGCCCAGACCACGTGACTAGTGAGCAGCAAGGCTGGGTGTCCACCCCGGCTGCAGTGCCCCTGTCGTGGAGTGGGGACACTGGCCCTGGTGGGCCTGGGTCTGGGGTGCCTCCTTGGCGGGGGTTCTGGCGTCTGAGTGAGCTCCTGCATGAGCCGCTGGGGCATCTCCTCTACTGCACCTGGCCCCCTGCCTCCCAGAGGGCAGCTGTGGCTTCCTGGAGACATTGCTCAGCAGCTGGTGTGCAGGGCACAGCTGAATCCCCAAATAAAACCGCAGCCACCCCCAGTGAGTTCCTAACTCGTCCAAGGACATAGAGCCAGCTTCCCCTTGGGGTCCGGCCTGGGGCAAGGCCCTTCTGGAGGTCATCTCAGCCAACCTCCTAGGTGACTCCAATCGGAGTACAGGCCTCAGTCAGCCACGCATCCTGTGCCTGCTTGCTGCAGTCCTGGGCTGGGTGCAGTCCTGGGTGCTGGGACCCACAGCGAGGGCTGCAGCTCACACCGGTGTCTCACTCTCCACCAGATGCTCCGGCCCAGCCCCCAAGCTAACTGACTGCACCCAACCTGGCTCCAAAACTTCAGTGAAAGACTGAAGCTTCTTAGTCAGGCATTTAGGGCCTTGCGGGCTGGTTTTCGCCAGCCTCTCCTATCTCTTCTCCCACCACCCATGTGCCTTGGACTCTGGAGAAGGGAGAGTGACCCCAGCCTGTTCCTGGAACAAGCCCTGCCCCATCCCATCCTCTTGTTGGCTCACTGTGTTCCCTCCTCTGGAACACCTTTCCCCCGCATGGCTAGTTTGTCCCAGTCTCCAAATCCCTGAGGCTGGACAATGGGGAGCCAGGGTTGGGGAAGCTGAGAGACCCCTGGCTCTGTCTCCACTGGGGGAGGGTGTGTGGCATTCGAGGTGGTGACCAAGGTGCAGTGCTAGTCAGAGCGAACCCAGCTGAGCACCAGCCGCGAGCCAGGGGATTGCCAAGGACTTCCCACGGCTGAAGCTATCCACTGCCACGGAGCCGACATCTCGTGGCAAGCAGCTTGCTCAGGGTCACTGAGTGAGAAGGCGGCACGGCAGGGACTCCGACCAGGACCCAGAGCTGTCCTGTGAATCTTGGTGCCGCTTTCCCTCCAACTGAGGCAGCCACCCTGGCTTCTGCCCCATTACTTACCAGCACAGGGCCTCTGTTTCCCCATGCACAATGGGATTGAAGAACCTAAAGTTTTTTCCTACTTAGACACTCCCAAGTTACATTATCCCACAAATACCCCAGGCCCGCTCACTCGGAGCCAGCCCCAGCCTTTGTGTAGGAATTTATTTTATTTTATTTTTGAGACGGAGTCTCACTCTGTCTCTCAGGCTGAAGTGCAGTGGCTCAATCTTGGCTCACTGCAACCTCCACCTCCCGGGTTCAAGCGATTCTCCTGCCTCAGCCTCCTGAGTAGCTGGATTACAGGCACATGACACCATGCTCAGCTAACTTTTTGTGTTTTTAGTAGAGAGGGGGTTTCACCATGTTGGCCAGGATGGTCTCGATCTCTTGACCTCGTGATCTGCTCGTCTCAGCCTCCCAAAGTGCTGGGATTACAGGCGTGAGCCACTGCGCCTGGCCTCGTGTAGGAATTTAAAGCTGAAGGAGGCGACATGTGAACCGAGAGGTGAAGAACAATTTGCCAGGCATGTGAGGGGGGGAAGGGTGTTCCAGGCACTAGGAACAGGATATGCCTAGGCAGGGGAGAGACCAGTGTCAGCACAGTCCCCAGCCCTCAGGACCCTGCAGTGGGGAGAGACAAGCTCACTCCCTGTCCTCCTGGGCCACTTAAGAAGCAGGCAGGGCTGGGCACGGTGGCTCACGCCTGTAATCCCAGCACTTTGGGAGGCCGAGGCGGGCGGATCACGAGGTCAGGAGATCGAGACTATCCTGGCTAACATGCTGAAACCCTGTCTCTACTAAAAATACAAAAAAAAAAAAAAAACTAGCCCGGCGTGGTGGCAGGCGCCTGTAGTCCCAGCTACTCAGGAGGCTGAGGCAGGAGAATGGCGTGAACCCAGGAGGCGGAGCTTGCAGTGAGCCGAGATTGCGCCACTGCATTCCAGACTGGGTGACAGAGCGAGACTCCATCTCAAAAAAAAAAAAAAAAAAAAAGAAGAAGCAGGCAGTGGGTGGGGAGCCAGGGTGAGGCTGGCAGGGCAGCCTTCCTCATGACCTGCCACTGAGGTCTTGAGCCCCTGTGACCCAGAGAGTTGGGTTAGCCTTGGCCCAGAGGCCCAGAGAGGGCAAGACACCCTGGAGCCACTCAACAGGCAGGGCCCTGAGGGTGCAGGCCCAGCTCACAGCCATCTCTGTCCTCCCGGCCCTGATGGCCTGTTTCCAGAGGCCACCACAGAACATGCCTGCTGCCTGAGGCTTGGGTATATAAGTGAGGGCCTCCTGGCTGCCTGATATACTCCGCTGTGATCACACAGTGAAGTTCCATAGTCCATTCTCATACCCTTCATGCCTCGACTGCCAGGAAACTCATAGCTAAGTTTTTGGGGTTTTTTTAAATACGGGGCCTCACTGTGTCACTCAGGCTGGAGTGCAGTGGTGCAATCGCCGCTCACTGCAGCCTCGACCTCCGGCGTAAGCGATCCTTCCACCTCAGGCTCCCTGGTAGGTAGCTGGGACCACAGGCTAATTTGTTTATTTTATTTTGTTTTTATTTTTTGTAGAGACAGGGTTTCACTCTGTTGCCCAGGCTGGTCTAGAACTCCTGGACTCAAGGGAGCCTTCTGTCTTGGCCTCCCAAAGTGCTGGGATTTCAGGTGTGAGCCACCATGGCTGACCACAGCTATGTCTGATGCCTGATTACTAATCATTAATGTCCTAGAATTGGGTAAATGCCTATCTCCCACTAATCTTGGTTGTTCAAAATTATCTATGTCTATTCTTACAAATTGATTGTTTCTGAATTTCTGTAGACTGCATCTTTCTGGAAGACTGAGAGGTATGAATCACAAATTATACGTAAGGCAGACCCAGCATATTCCTGTGACCTGTGTGAACAGGTCTTGGGCCTGTTTATTATGGCCGGGCAGGAGACCCCGCCACGCCCTTCTGTGCTCCTGCTGTCTAGAGGCTGAGCCCTACAGCCCAGGTCCTGACTGCACTCAATGCAGCCTCCCTTTCAGGTGGGCCCATCTTCCCGCAGCTGCCAAAGGTCAGGGCCCCTTTGCCCAGGCTGTGTCCCTACCTGAATGCCCTTCTACCCCTTCCAGTCTAGCTCGGTCTGGGCTGCAGGCTCGGCTGGAGGGCACTCTAACCACAACCCCCAGGTGACCAGGGTGCTCCCTCCATCCCCGTGTGAATGGGGTGGTCAGGCCATATCGTGGGCATTTCCTGAGCTTCCACAGAAGCAATGCCAAGGTTTGGTCTTCCACCTCAAAGCTGGGCCCCGCACACGTGATGTGAGTCCAGGGGTTCACAGAGAGGCTGGCCCTAGGTGAGAGTGGGGCTGGGGGCCCTAGGGCTACCCCTGATGGGGAGGGAACTCCCATCCCTGGGAGAGGGGCATGAGGATCTCTGAGCATGGAGGACCACACACATCTCCCCATTGTGTGGCCCTCCCTGCCTCCCGGCACCCACATCCATGAGCTGGGTGATCCCTGCGGTTTGTTGATTGGCTGACTGATCCTTGGCAGGGCTGACACCGATGCCCCCCACGGCTGGGCAGGGGATGCTGGGACCAATAGAGGTCCCCATGGTGTCACAGGCAGCTCCTTAGACACTCCAAGCGAGTTCAGGTGCCAAGGTACCAAGGAAAAAGGAGACAGCAGGCCGAGAGACCAGAATCTGGGGGGTCTGAGGGCTGCCAGGGAGAGGGGAGGCTTCAGGGCAGGAGGACGCCCACTGTCTGACAGGTTTTATCCACACCATGTCCCAGCTGCAGCGGACAAGGTCCTGTCTCCTGGCAAGAGAAAGCAGGCTCAGAGTGGCAGGCTTTACCTCAGGACACCGCAGGGAGGGCACTACACCTGGGGCCGGTCGTAGCACTCTCAGTGAACCCGTCAAGTCAACCAGTCTGTCCCCTGAGGGGTGGGCTGGACCAGCGGAGCCATCCGGACTCCCCACTCCTCTGCCTTTTTTGTTGTTGTTTTGGAGACAGTCTCGCTCTGTCACCCAGGCTAGAGTGCAATGGCATAATCTTGGCTCATTGCAACCTCCGCCTCCTGGGTTTGAGCAATTCTCCTGCCTCAGCCTCCCGAGTAGCTGGGATTACAGGTGCAAACCACCATGCCTGGCTAATTTTTGTATTTTTAGTAGAGATGGGGTTTTACCATGTTGGCCAGGCTGATCTTGAGCCCCTGACCTCAAGTGATCCACCTGCCTTGGCCTCCCAAAGTGCTGGGATTACAGGTGTGAGCCACCGTGCCCGGCCAAGCAATGTCCCTTCCACCTCACCCCATCCCCACTGGTCAGAACTGCAGGGAAACCCAGTCTCTGGCAGTGTGGTGGTTCTGACCAGTGGAGGTGGGGTGGTGAGGGGCGCCGGGGCCAGCAGCTGTAGAGAAGCCACTGACCCTATGCCTGCGACACGCCTGGTGGGCCCAGTCCTGGGTCCATGGGCTCCGGGGGGCAGAGATCAGGCCCAATCCTCGTTGGGCCCCACTGCACCCTAGAGCAGCTGATGGTGACTGAGACGAGGCCTTGGAGATCCTAGGCTGGGAGGGCCCAGGTTGGACCTGCCAGGTTCGCTGTCCTCAGCCAGGCCAGGTGTAGGGCTAACCACAGCACTGGTGGGATCATGGCCCTGCCCCAGTGCCCAGCCCAAGCTGGGAGCAGGCAACCTGGGCCTGGACAGGTGCGGGTCACCCACCCTCACCCTCACCTCAGCCTCAGCCTCCTCCTCCAGATGCCAGATGCTGGAGGGGGAGGCGGCCCCTCACAACTCCTCAGGCCCCTCCGGGACACTGTGGGTTTTTTTTTTTCTTTCTTTTTTTTGAGACGGAGTCTCCCTCTGTCGCCCAGGCTGGAGTGCAGTGGCACGATCTCGGCTCACTGACCTTAGCCTCCCGGGTCCAAGCAATTCTCCTATCTCAGCCTACCGAGTAGCTGGGATTACAGGCGCCGGCCACCACGTCCAGCTAATTTTTGTATTTTTAGTAGAGACGGGGTTTCACCAAACTGGTAAGGCTGGTCTCGAACTCCTGACCTCAGGTGATCCACCTGCCTCGGCCTCCCAAAGTGCTGGGATTACAGGCGTGAGCCACCGCGCCCTGCCCTGTGGGGTTTTTTATTTTGGCAGAGGGAGGAGATTTAAGGAAAGAACAACCCGGCTATAAGCCCGAGGGGCTGCTGTGACCCCGCCCCCGTTGTCCAAATAAGGAAAATGAGGTCCCGGGAGAGCGGACCAGCACCAGGTCTTCCAGAGAAGCTTCCCTGGGGTCTCCGCGTTGGCTGGGTCTCCGCGCTGGCGGGGTCTCTCCGCCGCCTCCCCCGCCGCCGGGTCTTTGTCTCGCGGTCACTATGGCTGCGCTTCCGCGCTCTCGCGGCCGCCGGCGGGGCTTTTCCCGGGGGAGCGAGGGCCAGGCCCGGCGTGGGTGGGCGCGGAGGCAGGGGCCGCGGCCTGGACGCCAATGTCAGCGCGAGGGTCGCCCCCGGGACCCGTAGGGCAGGACCGGCCTAGGCCTCCCGCAGGCTCTGCCGTCACCTTCAGGTCGGAGCACGGGGTCCCCTCCCGGCAAATGGGCGCGGAGGAAAGCGAAACGGCCTCGGCGCTGTCCTGCTGTTCCTCACGGGGCGGGGGCAGGACCCGGAAGCCTGGCGCCCCCCGCCCCCCGAGTCTGCGGCCCCACCGGCCCCCACCGGCCGATCGTCCTGGGGGGTCCGAGCCTTTCTGCTGCGGCCCCGCCGGGCACGTGGATGCGAGTCCACGCGGTTGGGGAGGTCGCTGGAAACGGGGCGCAGCAGGTGCTGGTTGCCTGGGAGCGACTGTCGGTGTTCTGAACACAACGTGGCGGCCCGGGTTGAGTCGATTCATTCATCTAACGCCCAGGAGCCAGTCCATGGCAAGCCCGGGCTGGCGCTGGCCTGGGCGGGACAAGACCCAAAGCGAGGTGGCCTCGCCCCAGCCAAGTGGCTGCCCCAGTGACTACCCGCTCCCGGATTTAAGCAGAGCTCAGCCGGGATCCGAAGATGTAGGAGGCCACCAGGAAGGGCACTGAGCGCTGAGGGAACGTTCTGGACAAAGGCCCAGAGGTCCGAAGTCTGCGGCCTTTCACCAGCTGAAAGAAAAGCTCATCGCAGGAGTGAGGGGCCAGGAGACAAGTCCCAGAGAGGGAAGGGGCTGCGACCTGTGCAATCGCACAGGGTCCTGAGCCTAGAAGAGACCACACTTGGTCGTAATATGCTGCTGTTGCCATCTTGAAATTCTTAATAATTTTTTAACAAGAGTCCCTGTAGTTTCTTTCTCTCTCTTTCTTTCCTTCCTTCCTTTCTTCCTTTTTTTTTTGTGAGACAGAGTTTCACTCTCGTCCCCCAGGCTGGAGTGCAATGGCATGCTATGATCTCGGCTCAACTGCAACCTCCGACTCCTGGGTTCAAGTGATTCTCCTGCCTCAGCCTCCCAAGTAGCTGGGATTACAGGCATGTGCCACCACACCCGACTAAATTTGTATTTTTAGTAGAGACGGGGTTTCTCCATATTGGTCAGGCTGGTCTCGAACTCCCGACCTCAGGTGATCCACCCATCTTAGCCTCCCAAAGTGCTGGGATTACAGGCATGAGCCACCGTGCCTGGCCCTGTAGTTTCATTTTACAGTGGGCCCTGCAAATTTTGTAGCCTGCCCTATAAGGAGCATGGCAGAGCCAAGGGAGAGTTTGTTATGTTTTTTTTTAAACACTGATAAAAATATACATAGCAAAATTTACGATTATAGTTTTTTTTTTCTTTTTTTTTTGAGACAGTCTCGCTCTGTCGCCCAGGCTGGAACACAGTGGCATAAACTCGGTTTACTTTGCAACCTCTGCCTCCCAGTTTCAAGCAATTCTCGTGATTCAGCCTCCCGAGTAGCTGAGATTACAGGCGTGCGCCACCACGCATGGCTAACTTTTGTATTTTTAGTAGAGACAGGGTTTCACCATGTTGGCCAGGCTGATATTGAACTCCTGACCTCAGGTGATCCATCCACCTTGGCCTCCCAAAGTGTTGGGATTACAGACAGGCATGAGCCACCACACCTGGCCAGCATTCCTTTTAAATAATATACCACATTCAATTAAAAAAAAAAATTAGCCAGGTGTGCCCGAGGTGGGAAGATCACTTGAGCCCAAGAGGTTTAGGCTGTAGTTACCTGTGATCTCTCCACTGTACTCCAGCCTGGGCGACAGAGTGGGACCCTGTCTCAAAATTAAATAAACAAACAAAGATAACACATTAGTTTATTCCTTTACCAGTTGATGGATAATTGGGTTGTTTCTAGTTTGGGACAATTGTGCATAAAACAGCTGGCATTTAAAAAAATAAGACAGCCGGGTGTGGTGGCTCATGCCTGTAATCCCAACACTTTGGGAGGCCGAAGCAGGCAGATCATGAGGTCAGGAGTTCGAGACTAGCCTGACCAACATGGTGAAACCCTTTCTCTACTAAAAACAGAAAAACTAGCCGGGCATGGTGCTGTGTGCCTGTAATCCCAGCTACTCAGGAGGCTGAGGCAGGAGAATCGCTTGAACCTGGAAGGCAGAGGTTGCAGTGAGCCAAGATTGCACCACTGCACTCCAGCCTGGGCAATAGGGCAAGACTCCGTCTCAAAACAAAAACAAAAACGAAAACAAAAAACATAAGGAAGACTAAACAAGAGCATGGTGTGCTGTAAGGGCAGGCCTGTTCGTGGAGCCTTTGTTTCAGGTGTGTGTGTTTGAGCGTGCAGTGCTGGATGGAGCACAGTCTGTCCTGTGGCCACGTGGAGAAGCCCTCTCAAGAGTGCTTGCTCCGGGAGGCCTGCAGGACCCTGTGTCCCTGGTCTGGAACAAGTGGGAGTTCACCTTAGAACTCAGCAAGACTTGCTCTGGGCAAGGCTGGGAGTGGGGAAGTCACTCTGGGCTTAGAGAGAAAACCCCACCTGGCCCCAGACACCTGGAACCCGGTGGCTGGGACAACCAAGTGGTCTCAGAGTGGGTGTCTGTGCTGCCCCTGCTCTCAGGCCCCCACACTCTCAGACCCCACCCTTCCTTTAGGGCCAGGGAAAGCCAGAGTGGGGCCCCAGCCTCTGCTCCAGAGTCCTCAGCTGCCCTCCCCACCCCTGCCATCCATGTCAGAACTTCCTCCCATAGGCCGGGCACGGTGGCTCATGCCTGTAATCCCAGCACTTTGGGAGGCCGAGGCGGGCGGATCATGAGGTCAGGAGTTCAGCCTGGCTAACACAGTGAAACCTCATCTCTACTAAAAAATACAAAAATTAGCCTGTGTAGTGACACGTACCTGTAGTCCCAGCAACTTGCAAGGCTGAGGCGGGAGAATCGCTTGAACCCAGGAGAGGGAGGTTGCAGTGAGCCGAGATCGTGCCACTGCACTCCAGCCTTGGTGACAGTGAGATGAGACTTCGTCTCAAAACAAAACAAAACAAAAAACTTCCTCCCCTGCTAAGTCCCAAAAGCCAGGGCTGAGGGAGGCAAGGGGCCTCCAGGAAGGGACCCAGACACCCGCTAGGGCCTCAAACCGGGCACCCACCTTGGCTCTGGAAATACACCAGTGCCAAAATCAGGCTCCCTGGCAGAACAGCAAGTGGGACTTGGTCAGGCTGCTCCAGCCGGAAGAGAGGTGTGGCTTGACTTGGCCCATCTCAGGACTGCAGGGGCCCCTGGGCGTGGGAGGTGGGGAGTGAGTCAGGGTTATTAGACAATATGTCACTCCAAGGTTGGGGCTGCCATGCCCATTGCTGAGTCGAGGAAACTGAGGCTTGGAGGCCAGGTGCCTGGGCCCTGCCACGGGAGGGCCTGGAGTCATGGGGCGGGCAGCTCAGACCAGAATTCTGACCCATACCCTGTCCCACTCAATTCCTGAAGCCTTTCCTTCATAGCCCCTCCCCGGGATCCCCAGATGGGCTCTCTGCCCTGTCCAGCTGTTCCCTGCCTCTTCTCCTAGGAGAGGGGCTTTCGTTATCCCCATTTTTTAGAGGAGGAAACTGAGGCCCAGAGATGTAATGTAAGTTGCCCAAGGCCACCTTAAGGTATACCAAGGGGGTAAGAGGCCATATTACCAGAAAGGGGTCCTCATCCAGACCCCAAGAGAGGGAGGATTCTTGGATCTCACACAAGAAAGAATTCCAGGCGAGTCCATAGAGTAAACTGAAAGCAAGTTGATTAGGAAAAAAGAATTGCTACTTCACATACAGAGCAGCCCTGAGGGCTGCTGGTTGCCCTTTTTTTCTTTCTTTGAGACAGAGTTTCACTCTTGTTGCCCAGGCTGGAGTGCAATGGCACGGTCTCAGCTCACCACAACCTCCACCTCCTGGGTTCAAGCGATTCTCCTGACTCAGCCTCCCAAGTAGCTGGGATCAAACCTGGCTAATCTTTATATTTTTAGTAGAGACGGGGTTTCACCATGTTGGCCAGGCTGGTCTCTAACTCCTGGCCTCAAGTGATCCACCCACCTCAGCCTCCCAAAATGCTGGGATTATAGGCATGAGCCACCACACCCAAAGGTTATTTCTTGATTATATGCAAAACAAGGGGTGGATTATTCATGCCTCCCCTTTTCAGACCATACAGGGTAACTTCCTAACGTTGCCATGGCATTTGTAAATTGTTATGGTGCTGGTGGGAGTGTAGCAGTGAGGATGACCAGAGGTCACTCTTGTCACCATCTTGGTTTTGGTGGGTGTTGGCCGGCTTGTTTACTCCAAGTTGTTTTATCAGCAAGGTCTTTATGACCTGTATCTTGTGCCGACCTCCTATCTCATCCTGTCTTAGAATGCCTTAACCCTCTGGGAGTGCAGCCCATCTAGGTCTCAGCCTCACTTTACCCAGCCCCTATTCAAAATGGAGTTGTTCTGGTTCAAATGCCTCTGACAGCCAGAATCACCTTCCAGCCAGGGACTGTGCTCCAGACAGGGACTCTCAGCCATCTCCCCACCCCCCATCACCAGTGCCCAGGCCCACAGTGGCAGCCCCAGAGATAGCCCTGTGCCCTTGGGGAGTGCCACAACCAAGGAACCCCCAGAAGTCCCTTTCTTCTTCTTCTTTTTTTGAGACAGGGTCTCGCTATGTTCCCCAGGCTGGTCTTGAACTCCTAGGCTCAAGTGATTCCCCGCCTCAGCCTTCCAAAGTGCTGGGATTACAGGTGTGGGTCACTGCACCCAGCCCAGAAATCCCTTTCTGACCCAAAGTCACCAGCATTCTTCCTCCTTACTCTCCTTTCCTCACAGCTGTCCACACAGCTGCTGGGGCCTGGGACACCTGGCCTATGACGAGTGTACCTAGACGGACCTGGCATCCCAGGGCAGGTTCCCAGGGCATCCCAGGGCAAAAGAAAGCCTCGTAGGATGTGCTGAGGGGTTCCATCTGTCGCATAATTAATAAAAGCAAAGTTCTGCACCAAACTGAGCACCCATCACGGGGGACCAGGTGCAGGGGGTTCCTGCACAGGGGCCTGGAAAAGGAGGAAGACAGATCTTTCTGGATGTCTTGACATTGAAGGAGCTCCTGGACAGATTGCTGAGTGAGTGAAGCAGGGTGCAGACTTGGGTGCTGCGAGAGATCATTCCGTGGAGGAGAGAGGAAGGCAGGGAGAAAGTGACAGAGATAGGCTGGGGCGCAGTGGCTCATGCCTGTAATACCAGCCCTTTGGGAAGCCAAAGAGGGTGGATTGTCTGAGCTCAGGAGTTTGAAACCAGCCTGGCCAACAGGGCAAAACGCCATCTCTGCTAAGAATACAAAAAGTTAGCCAGGCATGGTGGTGCATGCCTGTGGTCCCAGCTACTTGGGAGGCTGAGGCGGGAGAATCACCTGAGCCTGGGAGGCAGAGGTTGCAGTGAGCTGAGATCACACCACTGCACTCCAATCTGAGTGAACGAGTGAGATCCCGTCTCAAAAAAAAAAAAAAAAAAAAAAAAAGGCCAGGCACGGTGGCTCACACCTGTAATCCCAGCACTCTGGGAGGCTGAGGCGGGTGGATCACCTGAGGTCAGGAGTTTGAGACCGGCCTGGCCAACATGGTGAAACCCCGCTTCTACTAAAAATACAAAAAAAATTAGCTGGGCATGGTGGCAGGCACCTGTAATTCCAGCTACTCAGGAGGCTGAGGCAGGAGAATCACTTGAACCCAGGAGGTGGAGGTTGCAGTGAGCCAAGATCCTGCCACTGCACTCCAGCCTGGGTGAGGGAGTGAGACTGTTAAAAAAAAAAATGAAACAAAATAGCCAGGCATGGTGGCAGGCACCTACAGTCCCAGCTACTCGGGAGGTTGAGGCAGAAGAATCGCTTGAACCCGGGAGGTGGAGGTTGCAGTGAGCTGAGATCGTGCCATTGCACTCCAGCCTGGGCGACAGAGTGAGACTCCGTCTGCCAAAAAAAAAAAAAAAAAAAGCCAGGTGCTGCAGTGGTGCATGCCTGTAGTTCCAGCTACTTGAGAGACTGAAGTGGGAGGATCATGAGTCCAGGATTTCGTGGCTGCAGTGAGCTATGATCATGCCTGTGAATAGCCATTGTACTCCAGCCTGGGCAACATAGCGAGACCCCCTTTCTAACAACAAAACAAAACCTGGTCAGAGCCTTCAGAGTATCCCCAAGAAATGTCTATGGAGATGGGAGACTCCTAGGGTGGGGGAAACCCACTCTGGGCTTGGGGCTCCTTCTCCACCCCAAGGAGGATCCAAGCTCACCCCCACCACTATCCTCTCAAATCCCCCCAGCCCCAGGAACGCCCACCTCCCCCAGGCCCCAGGCAGTTACTATATTCTCCTGGTGCAAGCTCTGGTTACTGTAATTTCTGGTGTATGAGCCCCTGAGGGTTCCCAGGGGATATTGTTCCTCCCCCATCTCTGCCTCTAAATGGGAGCCTGTCCCCCAAGGAACTTCACTGTTCACTCTTCAAGGATGCTTCTCCTCCCCTACCCCTTTCTCTATTAATTACTGTATATTTTTATCCAAGTAATGCAATAAAGTATAGGCACATGATATGCATAGAATTTTAAAAGGCAAATAGACATAGTGAAAAGCAGCAGCCCCTCCCCACCTATCCCACTCTTAATCCTCCCCAGAGACAGCCACATTCAACTTTTTTGGCTTCTTTTTCTGGATTTTATCTCCATGTTTATAAATAACATTCTTGTGCTGCTGTTACTTGATTTAACAACCCAGCCATTATCTACTGGCTTTCCCTTACAGAAGATGAGTTTCACATTTTTTACACTCTTCCATGCAACACCCACCCCCCATACTCTCCCTGTGTCACCTCTCATTATCAATATAGAGCAATTTTGGATCAAATCAATATTCAGTTTCATTATAATGATTATATAAACATTGTTTGCTACTGAGCCAACTAATGCACTGTGGTTAAGTTTCCTTTCTGGTTTAACTTTCAGTTTTTCATGAAGTTAATAATTGCCTTTCTTTTTAGTTGCTTAGTGTAGTTAGGCTCCTTCCAAAATAACTCCCAGGCTGGAGGCAGTGGCTTACGCCTATCATCTTAGCACTTTCGGAGGCTGAGGAGGGTGGATTGCCTGAGCTCAGGAGTTCGAGGTCAGCCTGGGCAACACGGTGAAATCTGTCTCTATTAAAATACAAAAAAAATTTAGCTGGGCGTGGTGGCATGTGCCTGTAGTCTCAGCTATGCGAGAGGCTGAGGCAGGAGAATCGCTCGAACCCGGGAGGCAGAGGTTGCAGTGAGCCAAGATCACACCACTGCACTCCAGCCTGGGCGACAGAGCGAGACTCTGTCTCAAAAAAAAAAAAAAAAAAAAAGTAGCTCCCAAAGATCCCTGCCCTCGGTGTTTGCACCGTTTTGTAGTCCCTCCTGTTGAGTGTGGGAATGACCTGTGACTCGTTGGAACCAACAGGACAAAGGTGATGGAATATATGGATTACATCACATAAGACTGTTGTGCCTATCTCACTTGAGCCTCTTCCCCTCTCACTGGCTTAGAAGAAGGAAGCTGCTGCCGGGCATGGTGGCTCACCCCTGTAATCCCAGCACTTTGGGAGGCCGAGGTGGGTGGGTTGCCGGAGGTCGGGAGTTCGAGACCAGCCTGACCATCGTGGAGAAACCCCGTCTCTACTAAAGATACAAAACTAGCCGGGCATGGTGGCACATGCCTGTAATCCCAGCTACTTGGGAGGCTGAGGCAGGAGAATCACTTGAACCCAGAAGGCAGAGGTTTCGGTGAGCCGAGATCTCTCCACTGCACTCCAGCCTGGGCGACAGAGTGAGACTCTGTCTCAAAAAAAGAAAAAGAAGGAAGCTGCCATGCTGTTACACTGAAAGGCCCCCATGGCAAGAAACTGCCATGTGGAGATAACAGCTTGCCTCTAGGATCTAAGGACAGCCTCTAAATCCAATAGTTGGCAAAAAACAAACAAACAAAACAGAACTGAAGCCCTCAGTCCTACAGCAGCAAATAACTGAACTCCACCAGCAACTTCGGTGGCTCAGAAGGGTATCCTTCCCCAGCCAAATTCAACTGAAATCCCAGTGGGACACTTGATTGCAGCTTTGTGAGACCCTAAGCAAATGACCAGCTTAATCACGCACAGACTCCTGATGTGGAGAAACTGTAAGATAAATATGTGTTCAGTTATTTATTTTTCTCCTTCCTTCCTCCCTCCCTTCCTTCCTTTCTCTTTCTTTCCTTCCTTTTTCCTTCCTTCCTTCCTTCCTTCTCTCCCTCCCTCCCTCCGTCCCTCCCTTTCTTCCTTCCTTTCCCTCTCTCTCTGTCTCTCTCTTTCTTTCTTTCTCTCTTTTTTTCTTTCCAGTCTTGCTCTCTTGCCCAGGCTGGAGTGCAGTGGTGTGATCTCGGCTCACTGGCACCTCCGCCTCCCAGGCTCAAGCAATCCTCCTACCTCAACCTCCCGAGCCAGCTGGGACTACAGGTGCACACCACCATGCCTGGCTAGTTTTTGTATTTTTTTGTAGAGATTTTTTTTTTCAAGATGGAGTCCTGCTCTGTCGCCCAGGCTGGAGTGCAGTAGTGGAATTTCAGCTCACTGCAAACCTCCGCACCCCAGGTTCCAGCGATTCTCCTGCCTCAGCCTCCCAAGTAGCTGGGATTACAGGCGCCCACCACCACACCTGGCTAATTTTTGTATTTTTAATAAAGATGAGGTTTCACCACGATGCCCAGGCTGCTCTTGAACTCCTGGACTCAAGCGATCCACCTGCCTCCGTCTCCCAAAGTGCTGGGATTACAGGCGTGAGCCACCATGCCCTACCCTGGTAATTTCTTTTTTTTTTTTTTTTTTTTGAGACAGAGTCTCACTCTGTCACCCAGGCTGGAGTGCACGATCTCGGCTCACTGCAACCTCTGCCTCTCAGGTTCAAGCAATTCTGCTGCCTCAGCCTCCCGAGTAGCTGGGACTACAGGCGCCTGCCACCACGCCCGGCTAATTTTTGTGTTTTTAGTAGAGACGGGGTTTCACCATATTGGCCAGGCTGGTCTCAAACTCCTGACCTTGTGATCTGCCTGCCTCGGCCTCCCAAAGTGCTGGGATTTACAGGCATGAGCCACTGTGCCCGGCCAGCGTGAGGTTTAGACTCAGAGTTTAACCAGATTCCCCCACTGTCCGCCGGTGAAGCCTGTCCATAGGACAGGTCCTAGTTTTCATAGGGTCTTCCCTGCCCCGTCGCCTGCCTGCCCCCCACCATCCGCCTCCTCCACCCATACACAGAGGCCCCTGACCGCTTCCTATCTGCACCTTAGCAGCCCCCAGCAGAGAGAGACGCTGGCAGACAGGTCGGGATGCCTTACACTCAGACTCCCATGGAGAGGGTGCTGGGCTCACTGCTGTCCCCTCTCTCGAGACTTCCTCCTCTACTGGCTCATCCCCAGCCTGGGCCACCTCGCCTAGGCAGTCTTCCTTAAGCGGCCCCGGCAGAATTCGGTTCTTCGTTCTGTTCGGCTCATCCCAGCCAAGAATCTTACTGTATTCCACAAACAACTGCAAAGCAGGCCTCACAACCACCTCCCTCCTCCTCCTCACCACCCGCACCAGGGTCGGGAAGCACCGTCTGGGAGTTGCAGGATGAAGCAACGATTCTTTTCTTCCCCGGCTTGCAGAGCCCTGGGAAGGCACAGAGGCCCGAGGGATCTAGTAAAATACGAATGAGCCACTCTGCACCCAGCTGTGGCTCCTCGGGCTGCTGGGCTGAGATCCAGAGGCTGCATGTGGCCCGCAGGCCTCCTTTCTGCTCCCCACCCCCACCCCGCTGTTCTTTCAAGGGAGCCCTGGAATCCTCTCTCAGGGCCAACCGCTGGGGGCACTTTCTTCCCCCAGCCCTGCCCCCTCTCTAGTCCCGTCCAAACTCACCCTGCAGGTCTCCCCGTGTCTCCTACTGGGAATCTCTGGATACCCGCTTCCCCACAGTTCTGTGGCACATGTCACCCTTGGAACTGGCTCAGGTGTGGTTCCTGGCTGTAAACGCGGGGCAGACAGTGGGGCTGTGTCACCCCCGCCAGGCACCAGGCTGTCTCACAGAGCCCTGGAAGAGTCAGGCGCCTGGTCTCTGGTTAAAGCACTGCCCCGACCCTATGTGCCGTCTGTAAAATGCGTCAAGGATTCCCCCTTCCCCACAAGGCCGGGGGCTTGAAGGGGAGACGAGGCCCAGAGGCGGCGGCGGCCCGGCCGTCGGGGTGGGTTGGGGGTGGACAAGTTTGCAAGGCGAGGCCGGGTTTGGAAAGCAATCGGATTACCCCTCCCCATCAGGGCTGCAGACAGGGTTCAGAGTCCCCACTTAATCTCCTGGGGGAGGAGAGGTGCGCACGCGCGGGGTGGGGAACCGTCCGCACGCGACCCCCCTACCCCCCGCCCGGGGAGCCGGGACGCGGTGGGGAGGGGCGGGGAAGCCACTGAGGCCCGTCCGGGAGCCTTGAAGGGGCGCAGGCGGAACGGAGGCCGTCGGGTTCGGGTTCCCATCTGGGGGACACCCCGCCCCGGAGGCCTCGGGCCGCGCCTTCCTCCTGAACCTGCGGGGTGTGGGATCCCGGGGAGGAGACGGCGGGGCCGCCTCCGGGTGTTTCTGCGCCTCCCCTAGCTGTGTCCTCGACGACCGCGCCCGCCGGCAGCGGACGAGAACTCGCCGCCACGCCCAGGCCGTCGCCCCATTTCACAGACTGGAAGGCGAGGCGGGGCCTCCTGGGGCTGCGCGCAGGTCCGGCGGCGCAGCAGGAGGAGCCCGGGCCTCTCGGATTTCGCCCGCCGCGGCCCCCGGCCCCCAGCCCCCGGCCCCCAGCCCCCGTCGCAGATGTTCTCCCGCGGGGCCTTCCAGGCAGCGTTTCAGGGGCCCCTAGCTGGTTTTGCGGGGCGGGAATGGGCCGCCCAAGGAGCCGTCACCACCTGGCAAGGCTTAGGGAGCCACTGGCCGGGATGGGGAGCCCCGCGGGCTGGGCGGATGCGGGGAGCCAGGCTCCCCACGGCCGCACCCTTTTCCCTCCTCCCAGTTCCCTGGCAAGGGAGGGGGGGAACTGAGGCTCAAAGAGGTTGGGTCACTTTCTCAGACTCAGCTATCCGGCTTTGAGCAGAGCCCTAAAGGATGGGAAAGATCTGGACGTTTGGAGAAGGGAGAGGGGCAGGTTAGGCAGGAGAATGACTCGGACAAAGGCTGGAAATGCGGGTGGAGGCCTGTGGCCAGCTAGACTGGACTAGGTGGTGGGGACGGCACACCCGCCCCTCTGGGGGGTGGTCAGTGGAGCCTTTGCTGGCATCTGGGGGCTGGGTGGATACATGCAGCTGGGAAGAGCCGGGCAGAGTGGTCCAGTGTTTAATGGAGAGATTCCGAGGCTGGTCGGGAGGGACAGAGACAGACACTGGGACAGGCAGACAGGCCTTGGCCAGGGCTTGTGGCCCCTGGAGAGTGCTGGACATTGATTCTGGGGAGACACCAAATATCTGCATTTGTTGGGTGGTGGTGGGGGCGGGGGAGGGCGGAGTAGGCAGGATTCTTGCGGCCCTCTGCAAAAAATTCCTCATCTGCACTCTCAAAGGTATGAGAGGCCAAATGCCGTGGCTCACGCCTGTAATCCCAGCACTTTGGGAGGCCGATGTGAGAGGACCGCTTGAGGCCAGGAGTTCAAGACCAACCTGGCCAACATAGCAAGACCCCATCTCTAATACGTGCATATATATATTTTTAAATAGAAAAAAAAAAAAAGGTCTGGGAAAGGTTAGGATGCCTGTTGGGCTCCCTGGAGAGGGAGGTGCCCAGCAGTGTGACAGCCTGGCCTAAGGGTCAGGTTACTTCATGAAGAGTGATGGCTCCCAGGGGCTGAGGGCAGAGGCTAGAGGGCAGGGTGCTGGGCACATAGGCTGGACTAGCTGGGGCAATGGATGGGGGGCACCGCCCCGGGTGGGGCACCTGGGACACGTGGCCTCAGGGCTGGTGAGCTGGCAGGCCACATCTGGGGCATCAGCCCAGACAGGGTCTGGGGCAGCACTGGCCCAATGAGAGGGTAAAGAATGTGGCCATGCTCCCACCCAGCCACCAGAACGGAAAGCTTGACCCCCGTGGGCCTTGACCCCACGCTGCCCTGCTCCTGTGCCATCACATGGCCAGGCCGCTCCCGCAGAGGAGTCCGCACCACTGCAGCCTCCCTTCCTGGCCTCCCCCACATTCCAGCTGACTCCCTCTTCTCCTGCAGAGGAGTCCACACCACTGCAGCCTCCCTTCCTGGCCTCCCCCACACTCTAGCTGACTCCCTCTTCCCTGGGCCATCTTTAGACACAGAGCCCTTGGTCCCTGACCTTAGCCCTCTTCTGTCTAACCTCCAAACCCTCTCCTGGGGGTGAGCTCCTCTCCCCAGCCCTCTACCCTCCACCCCTGGCTTAGGCACCCACAGAGCCTCTTCTGATGTCACCTTTTCCTGAACTGATCCAATATCAGCTCCCATGGGGGACATAGTGCCATATCTTGCAGGCTCTGAGGCACAGCCTGCCCAGCCCAGCTTCCTCCTTAGGTACAAACCCATGTAGACTGGAATCCCAGCCAGCTCCAGAGCTCTTATGGGCTGAGGGATTTGAGAACAAGATACTTTTCCTCTCTCTCTCTTTTTTTTATTTTATTTATTTATTTATTTATTTTTGAGATAGAGTCTCGCTCTGTCACCCAGGCTGGAGTGCAGTGGCACGATCTTGGCTCACTGCAACCTCCATCTCTTGGATTCAGGCAGTTTTCTGCCTCTGCCTCCTGAGTAGCTGGGATTATAGGCGCCCGCCACCACGCCCCGCTAATTTTTGCATTTTTAGTAGAGACGGGGATTCACCTTGTTGGCCAGGCTAGTCTCGAACTCCTGACCTCACGATCCACCCACCTCGGCCTCCCAAAGTGCTGGGATTACAGGCGTGAACCACTGTGCCTGGCCACTTCTCTTCTCTTTAGTATTCCATAAAGTGAGGCTCACATGCCGAGCCCAAGGTGGTAGTGAGGGCTCAACATAAAGTTCTTGGAGCAGTGCCTGGACAGAGTAAGTGTTCGAGTATGACTACGATCCATTCCAAGAGCGGACCCCTTACCAACTTTGTAGGACTCCTCACCGGGCGCTCATCATACTCAGCCTCCAGGAAGGCCCCCAGCAATCCCTGCCTCCTGCTGTCTGTTCCCTTGTGTACTTCCCTGAGTGTGGGTAGGACTGGGTGACTTAGGAATAGAATACGACCCACATGGCCCAGCACAGTGGCTCACGCCTGTAATCCCAGAACTTTGGGAGGCTGAGATGGGCAGATCACAAGGTCAGGAGATTGAGACCAGCCTGGCCAACATGGTGAAACCATGTCTCTACTAAAAATACAAAAATCAGCCTGGGCGTGGTGGCAGGCGCCTGGACTCCCAGCTACTCGGGGGGCTGAGGCAGGAGAATCGCTGGGATTACAGGCGTGAGTCACCGCACCTGGCCAAAAAAAGACCAACTTTTGTTTTGGGTAGTGGTGGCCCCCCCTTCTTGCTCTCTTGCCCTGGGGAGAGTCAGCTGTCCCAGGCCGGAGAGGCGAAGGTGGCCAGGAGCTGAAGGCTTCCCCCTGTGGGTGAGCTTGGAAGAAATCCCTCCAAGTCACTGCTGTCCCCTCTGCAGCCTGCTGGAGACCCTGGGCCAGAGCCATGGGCTGGGCCACTTCTGAATTTCTAACCCACCTATGCTGCGAGATGGCGTTTGGTTTTCAGTTGCTAAGCTTTGAGGTAATTGACTATGCAGTAGTAAATAGACACCTAATACCAAAGTTGATTGAAAAAGCCTTTTACAGTAGAAAACAGTCTACTGTAAATGGGAGGCCGAGGTGGGCGGATCACAAGGTCAGGAGTTCGAGACCATCCTGGCTAACACAGTGAAACCCCGTCTCTACTAAAAATAAAAAAATTAGCTGGTCGTGGTGGCAGGTGCCTGGACTCCCAGCTACTCGGGAGGCTGAGGCAGGAGAATCGCTGGAACCCAGGAGGTGGAGGTTGCAGCAACTTGAGATCACGCCACTGCACTCCAGCCTGGGTGACATTGCTAGACTCCGTCTCAAAAAAAAAAAAAAAGACCAGCCTGGATAACATGGCGAAACCCCATCTCTACAAAATATTAAAAAATTAGCCGGGTGTGGTGGTGCACACCTGTAGTAGTCTCAGCTACTTGGGAGGCTGAGGTGGGAGGATCGCTTGAGCCGAGGAGGTCGAGGCTACAGTGAGCTGTGATTGTGCCACTACACTCCAGCCTGGGTGACAGAGCGAGACTGTGGCTCATGCGTATAATCCCAGCACCTTGGGAGGCCGAGGCAGGCAGACCACCTGAGGTCAGGAGTTCAAGACCAGCCTGGCCAACGTGGTGAAACCCCGACGGAGGCTCTGTCCACAGAGCTGTCTGCCAGGTCCTTGCAACTGTACAGCGCAGCCAGCCCAGCCTCCAGGCCTAGTGCCTGGGTTAGTCATGGCCCCTCCATCACAGGCAACGCGTGGCTCTACCGGGAAGGTGCTCAGGTGGAGGAATTTCACACAAGGTGACGGGTGCCAGGGCATGCTTCCGGCAGGAAGTCAGCCCTGGAGATCTCAATACTCACATGTGTGTCTCAGTCACACTGTGTGTTTGTGTGTGCGGAACGTAGAGAGCTGATCACCTCAAGGGACATCCCAGCCCATAGCCCCCCACCGCACACACACCCCCAACGCACACACACAAACATGTTCCCAATGCAAAGCATGCAGTGTTGCCCAATGCGCTCATCCCGGAGGCAGGTGTCCGCTTCGACACCATGTGGTGACACATGCACGACGGGGGCAGATCCCCAGCACCCGCCTTCTCATTGTGAGCCGCCTTTGTTTTGCATTCAGACACATGGAGCCCCGGGAACCAAGCTGCAGGGCCAGTGCCTTCCAGCCTTCCAGGCCCGAAGCCTCCAGTCCCTCAGGAGCTCCTCAGGCCTTCAGGAGCCCCGGCAAGCACCCTCCGGCTCCCAAGCCCTTCCGGGCCTGCCAGCGGCCTGCTGTAGAGTGGGGTGGGAAGCCGTTGGGAGGGAGGAGCAGAGGAGTTCTGGTCTCCCCTAGCCGGGCCTCCTGCCGGGACACCTGCCAGCTGCTCCCCACCCCCGGCCTTGGCTCCAGGCCTGGCAGCCCCCGATTCCTCCCCTTCACACACTCAGGACTGCAAAGAAGGCCGGGGGAAGCCCCACTAAAGCACAGCCTCCAAGGTACACCTGGAGACTCAGGGACCTTGGGCGCCCTCAATCCCTCTGGGCCTCAGTTTCCCCCAGAAAGACAGGCCCAGAATCAAGAGGGATCTATGACAATGGGGGTGGGATTAGGCGTGTGTGTGCTTCCTGCGCATCCTGGCAGGCTGTGGGCGTTCTTGGCAGGCATCCACCAGTCCCCAGGCTCTGGAGGAGGAGGCCGGATGGGGGTGGGAGGCTGGGAGCCCCGGGGGAATGAGCTGCACCGCCCACACCGCCGTAGGAGCGGCCTCCACACACCCAGCCCAGAGAGGCTGGACCCACAGGACAGTGGCCTCAGAGGAGATGCTGGCCTCCCTTGCTGGTGTTGGGGAGGGTCGTCTTGGGTGGTCTTCCCCCTACCCTTCGCCCAAAGGTGCTCTGGGACAGACCCCTGACCACCTCCAAAGACTTGGGCCTCAGTCTCCATAGAACGAGGGGTTTCTGGACCACCTGCCAGCTGCCTGGGCAGGGCTGAGCACCAGCACTTTAGGTCCATTGAACTTTGGGGGCTGCCCAGTCCACCCCACTGCTTTCACCTCTGTCCCGGGTTACAAGAGGGGCTTCAAACCACAGACCCTACAACCCAAGACCTCAAAACCCAGATCCTGGAATCCTAGACTCCAGAACCCCCAGACAGGAACCCGGACCAAGAATGTTCCCCAGAGCTGCTCAGGGGCCATGTAGGGCCTTTCTGTCCTTCTGTGACAAAGACACTTGTCACTTGCGCTCCAGGGATGGGGCATGGAGTGCCTGCCTTCAGAATCTGAAAGGCCTTCTCCAGAAACTCCCGGTCTGCACCCCCGGCCCGCCGAGGGGCGGGTGCATCCCACCTGCTGTGGGCTGAACCTAGTCCTGGTGGCTCTTATCAGTGCCCTGAGAGGTCCCCGGGAGGGAGCCGCCTCCCACCAATGGATGAGGACACAGGAGCCCCACGGAGCTCACCCCCAACCCGGCCTTCCCAGAACAGAAAGATGGCAGCCCCCAGGAGGCCCTCCTGGCCCTGGCCCGGGTCGGCTGAGAGCAGGGCCTGGTAACAGTTTCTGGTGTGTCCTCTGCAACAGCCTTCTCAGGCTCTCACCCTCACCCCACCCCAGAGTCTCTGTACACCCCTGCTTGGACAGCTGGGGGGCACATAGAGCATGACCCCGGCCCACCAGGGCCAGGGTGGGGGCTGCACCCCAAATGCCTTTGGCCTGAGTCCTCTAGCGGTTGGGAGGAGCCACCCTGACAGGGGCATCAGGTGATGTCCTAATTGCATCCAGTTAGGATCCAGTAGGCCTCAGTGGGCTCCACATAGCAGCTGGGGCCAGGCCTGGAGGAGGGGATCTGAGCCCTCGGCTGGCCGGGCAGCTACACAGGACCCTGCGGGCCGGGCACCGCCTGGCGTTTCCCACGACCCAGTCCCATCCCTGGGCCTCAGTCTTCTGTGTGTGGAACAGGAACACCCCCTTGAGGGCTGTGGTGAGGACCCGATGATACTGGCGAAGTGCCCTGGGCCCAGCTGGCCCTCCTGTCTTGGGCCTGGGGCATGGTGGGCAGGGAGCTGGGGGGCAGAGTGTGGCAGAGTCATCCCCCTCCTGACTTCCTGGCGTGGCATTGAGTTGGGAAAGGTTGCAGAGGGGTGAGCTCTCCTGAACCGGTGGCCCAGGCAGCTGGGGAGGGGCAGCACAGACTGCCCCTGCTGGGTGCTGGGTGGGGCACCAGTGTCCAGAACGCTCAACACAGCCCTCCCCTTGGGGCTGCAAGGCCCCCACCCCATATTAGCCTGGCAGCACTGGGGATGTGGCACCAACACCTTCCAGTGGAAGTGTCTGTGATGGGAGGTGAAGGCTGGGTATTTAAACATCTGGAACCAGCTCTGAAGGCCAGGCCCGCTGTGGGGGGTTTGGGTTCCAGCCAGCCGCGCAGCGTGGGAAGGATCACAGCAGTGTGGGCCAGTGGAGAGCGGTGGCTGGCTCCAAGTACAGATTCTGCCTCAGTTTCTCCATGGGTGTCTTGGGGGCTGGTCTTCCTCAGCCCCAGCTGCCTGCCCTTCTCGCCCCCCCACAGCTCATTTCTGCAGGTGGCCCTCCCTCCAGCCCCGGCTGGGCCCCTTCCCTGTGGCTGAGTTACCCCCGGCCTGCCCCTGCCAGTGGGGCTCCTGCTCCCACGGGGGCATCCTTCACACATTTTTTCCCAAACCGCCCCTCTCCCGCGTCATCACAGCTCCTTGGATTTACATCGGCCAGAGCAGCAGGCCTGGGCCTCCTGTTCACCAGCCATCCCTGTCACTGAAGCTGGTGTGCCCTGGGGCAGGGTCAGGGATGTGGCACAGAAGGCTGCCCGGCAAGTGCCTGAGGAAAGAGGGAAAGTCTGAATGCACAGAAACAAACACATCAACAGATGCTATTCACAGCTCACGAGAATCCCATGATATCCCCATTTACAGAAGTAGTGGGCACAGAGAGGTTAAGCAACTTGCCTGGAGTCACACAGCCTGGAAGTGGCAGAGCTGGGGTTTGAAGTCAGATGAGTGACAGCCTTCAGCAGCAGGCCCTTTCCCTGAAAAATGGGACCTCCCGGAGGCTGGATAAGGCCTCAGTGGAGACACTGTGGCCCTCACAGCAAGTCTGACAGACTCACAAACAGAGACTTCAGGTCTTGCCCTGGGAGGAGAAGGAGCTGGCCCTGCTTCCTCTCCTGCCTGGGGAAGGATGTGCACACACCAGGAAGCCACCAAGAGGGGCTCAGATCCCAGCAGGTTTGCCCTTGGCCTGGGCCCCAGACCCCCCTGTGGTCCTAGGTCTGAGGACCTGCCTGGGGACAGGGCTGGGCTGCTGGTCCCAGGGCCTTGCAGCCCCAAGGGGAGGGCTGTGTTGGGCGTCCCTGAAACTGGTGCCCCACCCAGCACCCTGACGTACTCCCCTGGGGGTCAGCTCTCCACAGCCGCTGAGGTTGGAGGGCTTAGGGGCCCCAGAAGTGCCTTGCCGGTCAGTCACCCTCAGAGCACCAGGGAGGACTCTCCCAGGAGCTTATTAGAAATGGAGGGTCCAGCCGGGCGCGGTGGCTCACACCTGTAATCCCAGCACTTTGGGAGGCCGAGGCAGGTGGATCACGAGGTCAGGAGATCGAGACCATCCTGGCTAACAGGGTGAAACCCCGTCTCTACTAAAAATACAAAAAATTAGCCGGGCGTGATGGTGGGCGCCTGTAGTCCCAGCTACTTGGGAAGCTGAGGCAGGAGAATGTCATGAACCTGGGAGGCAGAGCTTGCAGTGAACTGAGATCATGCCACTGCACTCCAGCCTGGGCAACAGGGCGAGACTCCATCGCAAAAAAACAAAAAAAAAAAGAAAAGAAAAAAGGAAAAAACAATGCTTCATCTGCCCTTGCTGAAGTCTCCCCTTCCCCAGCACTCCCTCCACAGGCCTGGATCACAACCACATCTCCCTGCAGTTTCCCCAGTGCCTCTCCCCTCCCTGCCTGCCCCTCAGAGGGGTCAGGGCAGCAAGTAGCCTTGCAGGAAGGAACAGGGTGGCCTGGGGGCTCCTAGAGAGTCTCCCCCGAGCCACAGACTATCCACTCCAGCAAGGCATCCAGGCTCCCCTGTCACCAGAGGACAGATCGTTTTTTGTTTGTTTGTTTGAGACAAAGTCTTGTTCTGTCACCCAGGCTGGAGTGCAGTGGCGCAATCTCAGCTCACCGCAACCTCTGCCTCCTGGGTTCAAATGATTCTCCTGCCTCAGCCTCCCGAGTAGCTGGGATTACAGGCATGGGCCACCACACCTGGCTAATTTTTGTATTTTTAGTAGACACGGGGGTTTCACCATGTCGCCCAGGCTGGTCTCGAACTCCTGACCTTGTGATCTGCCCGCCTCGGCTTCCCAAAGTGCTGGGATTACAGGCGTGAGACAAAACACCTGCCCCCCCCCTTTCTTTTTTCTCTGAGATACAGTCTCTGTTGCCCAGGATGGAGTGCAGTGGTGCCATCTCGGCTCACTGCAACCTCCACCTCCCGGTTCAAGTGATTCTCCTGCCTCAGCCTCAAAAATAGCTGGGATTACAGGAACCTGCCACCATGCCCAGCTAATTTTTGTATTTTTAATAGATACGGGGTTTCACCATGTTGGGCAGGCTGGTCTCGAACTCCCGACCTCAGGTGGGCCCACCTCAGCCTCACAAAGTGCTGGGATTACAGGCTAAGCCACCGCGTCTCGCCCAGTTTTTATGTTTGTTTGCTTTTGTTTTTGAGACTGAGTCTCACTCTGTCGCCCAGGCTGGAGCGCAGTGGCGCGATCTTGGCTCACTGCAAGATCTGCCTCCTGGGTTCACGCCATTCTCTTGCCTCAGTCTCCCGAGTAGCTGGGACTACAGGTGTCCGCCACCACATCCGGCGAATTTTTTTTTTGTATTATTAGTAGAGACGGGGTTTCACTGTGTTAGCCAGGATGGTCTCGATCTGCTGACCTTGTGATCTACCCGTCTTGGCCTCTCAAAGTGCTGGGATTACAGGCGTGAGCCACCGCGCCCAGCCTGGCCCGGTTTTTGTAAATAAATAAATATACATCTTTTTTTTTTTTTTTGAGACAGAGTCTCGCTCTGTCGCCCAGGCTGGAGTGCAGTGGCGCGATCTCAACTCACCACAAGCTCTGCCTCCTGGGTTCACGCCATTCTCCTGCCTCAGCCTCCTGAGTAGCTGGGACTACAGGTGCCCGCCACCACGCCGGGCTGAGTTTTTGTATTTTTAGTAGAGACGGGGTTTCACCGTGTTAGCCAAGGTGGTCTCGATCTCCTGACCTTGTGATCCTCCCGCCTTGGCCTCCCAAAGTGCTGGGATTACAGGCCACCGTGCCCGGCAATTTACATATATTTTTTGCAGAGAGGGAGTATCGCCATGTTGCCCAGGCTGGTCTTGAACTCCTGTGCTGAAGGGATCCTCCCATCTCAGTCTCCCAAAGTGTTGAGTTGTATGAATCAGAGCAACTCCATCTTGAGCAGGGGCTGAGTAAAATGAAGCTGAGACCTACTGGGCTGCAATCCCAGGAGGTTAAGACATTCTAAGTCACAGGATGAGATAGGAGGTCGGCACAAGATACAGGTCACAAAGACTTTGCTGATGAAACAGGCTGCAGTAAAGAAGCTGGCCAACACCCACCAAAACCAAGATGGCGATTAAGAGTGACCTCAGGGCGTCCTCACTGCTACACTCCCACCAGCACCATGAAAGTTTACAAATGCCATGGCAACGTCAGGAAGTTACCCTATATGGTCTAAAATGGGGAGGCATGAATAATACACCCCCTATTTAGCATGTAATCAAGAAATAACCTTAAAAATGGGCAAGCTTGGCCAGGCATGGTGGCTCAGGCCTGTAATCCCAGCACTTTGGGAGGCCAAGGCAGGGAGATCATCTGAGGTCAGGAGTTCTAGACCAGACAGGCCAACATGGGGAAACCCCGTCTCTACTAAAAATACAAAAAGTTAGCCGGGCGTGGTGGCTCATGCCTGTAATCCCAACTGCTCTGGAGGCTGAGGCAGGAGAATCGCTTGAATACGGCAGGCAGAGGTTGCAGTGAGCCAAGATCATGCCACTGCACTCCAGCCTGGGAAACAGAGGGAGACTCCGTCTCAGAAACAAACAAACAAAAGGGCAACTAGCTGCCTTCAGACCTGCTCTGCCTACGGAGTAGCCATTCTTTTTTTTTTTGAGATGGAGTCTTGGTCTGTTGCCCAGTCTGGAGTGCAGTGGCACAGTCTGGGCTCACTGCAACCTCTGTCTCTTGGGTTCAAGAGATTCTCCTGCCTCAGCCTCCCGAGTAGCTGGGATTACAGGTGCCTGCCACCATGCCCGGCTAATTTTTTGTATTTTTAGCAGAGGCATGATTTCTCCATGTTGGCCAGGCTCGTCTTGAACTCCTGACCTCGTGATCTGCCTGCCTCAGCCTCCCAAATTGTTAGGATTATAGGCATGAGCCACCGCGCCCAGCCCAGAACAGGCAACATTTTTTTTTTTTTGAGACGGAGTCTCACTCTGTCGCCAGGGCTGGAGTGCAGTGGCGCGATCTTGGCTCACTGCAACCTCCGCCTCTTGGGTTCAAGCGATTCTCCTGCCTCAGCCTCCCAAGTTGCTGGGATTACATGTGCCTGTCATTATGCCCAGGTAATTTTTTTGTATTTTTAGTAGAGACGGGGTTTCACCGTGTTGGCCAGGCTGCTCTCGAACTCCTGACCTGGAGATTCACTCGCCTCGGCCTCCTAAAGTGCTGGGATTACAGGCGTTAGCCACCGTGCCTGGCCAGGCAACTTTTAAACCCAAGCAGCTTCTGTTCTTGTCTTTGACCACCCTGGGCTCCCTGCGCCAGAGTCTCAAAATGTCAAGGCAGGGAGTGTCCTTGGAGATGATCTTTCTACATCCTCATTTCAAAGACAGGCAGGAGCTCAGAGAGGTGAAGGGATTTGCCCAAGGACACACAGCTTCTCAGTGATTACATCAGCTATTGCTCACGGTCCTCCACTTCCACTCCCCACCTCCACCTCCCACAGAGATCCAAGGGATTAGAAGCTGATATTTTATCAAGGGCATTTGCTGCCTGGAATTAAGACATTTCCCAGCCTCCCTTACACATAGGTGTGGCCATGTGACTAATTTTTGGCCTCAATGTAAGGAGTGTGTTTGACTTCATAAAGAGTTCTTAAAGGGAAAGGCACACTCTACTCCCTTCTCACTTCTGGGAATGCAGATAAAATGGCAGGAGTTTCAGCAACCATTTTGAACACGAAGTGATCTCAGAAATGAAAACTATTCATGTGGCCCAGTGCAGTGGCTCATGCTTGTAATCCCAGCACTTTGGGAGGCTGAGGCGGGCGGATCACCTGAGGTCAGGAGTTCAGGACCAGCCTGGCCAACATGGCGAAACCCCGTCTCTACTAAAAATACAAAAATTAGCCGGGCATGGTGGTGGGCGCCTATAATCCCAGCTACTTGGGAGGCTGAGGCAGGAGAAACCCTTGAACCTGGGAGACAGAGGTTGCAGTGAAGCCTCGGCGACAGAGTGAGACTCCGTCTTAAAAAAGAAAACTAGGCCGGGCACGGTGGCTCACGCCTGTAATCCCAGCACTTTGGGAGGCTGAGGCGGGCGGATCATGAGGTCAGGAGATGGAGACCATCCTGGCTAACATGGTGAAATCCAGTCTCTACTAAAAATACAAAAAAATTAGCCAGGCTTAGTGGCAGGCGCCTGTAGTCCCAGCTACTCGGGAGGCTGAGGCAGGACAATGGCGTGAACCCGGGAGGCGGAGCTTGCAGTGAGCCAACATAGAGCCACTGCCCTCCAGCCTTGGCGACAGAGCGAGACTCTGTCTCAAAAAAAAAAGAAATGGAGGGTCCAGGCCGGGCGCGGTGGTTCACACCTGTAATCCCAACACTTTGGGAGGCTGAGGCGGGCGGATCACAAGGTCAGGCGTTCCAGACCAGCCTGGGAAACCGAGGGAGACCTCCATCTCTACAAAAAGCACGAAAATTAGCCGGGCATGGCGGTGTGGGCCTGTAGTCCCAGCTACTTGAGAGGCTGAGGTGGGAGGATCACCTGGGCCCAGGAGAGGCTGCAGTGAGTTGTGATCGTGCCACTGTTAGTGTTGGAGGGTTTCCAGGATCTTGGTGTCTTGAACAAAGAATTGGACAAAATGTAGAAACAAATCAAGGAAAGAATGAAGAAACAAAAGCAGAGTTTTATTGAAAACAAAAGTACAGTCGACTGCACAGAGTGGGAGCGGCCGGAGCACGTTGGCTCAAGAGCCCGTCACAGAATTTTCTGGAGTTTAAATACTCTCTAGAGGTTTCCATTGGTTATTTGGTGTGCACCCTATGTAAATGAAGAGGCTTAAAGTGAGTTACTGAAGTGAAGTTACAAAGCTATTTACTGGGTGTACACCCTATGTAAATGAAGAGGATGAAGTTACAAAGTCATTTACTTGGTGAACGCCCTATGCAAATGAAGAGGATATTTCCTGTCGTAGCTGAAATGCCTCCTCTCTCCTCTCCATCTGATTTAGTTCTGGGAAGTCCTCAGGTTCCCTTCCTCCAGGACTTATTCTCCCGTCTCACCACTGCACTCAAGCCTGGGCCACAGAGCCAGACTCTGTGTCTAAAAAAAAGAAAAAAAGAGGCCAGGCACAGTGGCTCACACCTGTAATCCCAGTACTTTGGGAGGCTGAGGCAGGTGGATCACCTGAGGTCAGGAGTTGGAGACCAGCCTGGCCAACATGGTGAAACCCCGTCTCTACTAAAAATACAAAAAATCAGCCAGGCGTGGTGGCGTGCTCCTGTAGTCCCAGCTACTCTGGAGGCTGAGGCAGGAAAATCACTTGAACCCAGGAGGCAGAGGTTGCAGTGAGCCAAGATTGCGCCATTGCACTCCAGCCTGGGCTACAGGGCAAAACTCCATCTCAAAAAACAACAGCAAACAAAAAGAAAAAAAATAAAACTAGGTACGGCAGAGCCACAGGATGAAAGGAGTAAAGGCAGCCCAGGTTCCTGACACTGTGACGCTCCTTGCCATACAAGCCCTGGGCCCCTCTAAACAGATTTTGTTTCTGTTTTTGTTTTTGAGACAGCATTTTGCTCTGTTGCCCAGGCTGGAGTGCAGTGGCACAATTCAGCTCACTGCAACCTCCACCTCCCGGGTTCAAGTGATTCTCCTGCCTCAGCCTCCCAAGTAGCTGGGATTACAGGCGCCTGCCACCACGCCCAGCTAATTTTTTTGTATTTTTAGTAGAGACGGGGTTTCACCATGTTGGCCAGGCTGGTCTCGAACTCCTGACCTCAAGCGATTCACTCCCCTTGGCCTCCCAAAGTACTGAGATTACAGGTGTGAGCCACCGCGCCCGGCCGACATCTTCACAATGAGAGAAAAATAAGCTTCCATTGAGTCTGAGCTGTCCTTTTCTGGGGTTTTCTACTGGGTCCGCTTGACTCTGAGTCTAACACTTTTCTTGCTCTTCCAGAGTTTCTTCTCTGAGGAGGTACAGTGAGGAACAGAGAGGTCTTGGTTCAGAGTAGGCCCTGGGGTTTATGATTTGACATTTTATGTAGGGTGCAGGGACCCCAAATGATTTCTATCTTCATTATTCTATTTATTTATTTTTTGGGATCAGTTTCGCTCTGTCACCCAGACTGGAGTGTAGTGGCGCCATCTTGACTCACTGCAATCTCCGCCTCCCGGGTTCAAGCGATTCTCCTGCCTCAGCCTCCTGAGTAGCTGGGACTATAGGGGCGTGCAATCACGCCCGACTAATTTTCGTATTTTTAGTAGCGATGAGGTTTCACCATGTTGGTCAGGCTGGTCTCGAACTCCTGACCTTGTGATCTGCCTGCCTTGGCCTCCCAAGGTGCTGGGATTACAGGTGTGAGCCACAGCGCCCGGCTATTTTTTAATTTTATTTTATTTTTGAGATGGAGTTTTGCTTTTCTTGCCCAGGCTAGAGTGCAATGGCACGATCTTGGCTCACCACAGCCTCTGCCTCCCAGCTTCAAGCGATTCTCCTGCTTCAGCTTCCTGAGTAGCTGGAATTACAGGCATGTGCCACCACGCCTGGCTAATTTTGTATTTTTAGTAGAGACCGGGTTTCTCCATGTTGGTCAGGCTGGTCTCGAACTCTTGACTTCAGGTGATCCGACCACCTAGGCCTCCCAAAGTGCTGGGATTACAGGCATGATCCACTGCACCCGGGCTTTATTTTTAATTTATTATATTTTTTTCAGACAGGGTGTTGCTCCATTGTCCAGGCTGGAGTGCAGTGGCGTGATCACAGCTCACTGCAGACTTCACCTACAGAACTCAAATGATCCTCCCAACTCAGCCTCCAGAGTAGCTGGGACTCTGCCATTGCACCTGGCCCAGAAATGATTTTTAGTAGTTAACTCCTTTTTCTTTCTTTTTTTAATTTTTGTTTTTTTGAGACAGTGTCTCGCTCTCTCACCCAGGTTGTAGTCCAATGGTGTGATCGCCATTCACTGCAGCCTCAACCTCGTGGGCTCAACTGATCCTCCCACCTCAGCCTCCCGAGTAGCTGAGACTACAGGTGCACGCCACAACCCCCAGCTAATTTTTTTTTTTTTTTTTTTTTGTAGAGAAGGTTTCACCATGCTGCCCTGACTGGTCTTGAACTCCTGGGTTCAAGCGATCCTCCTGCCTTGACCTCTCAAAGTGGTAGGATTACAGGCTTGAGCCACTGCGCCCGGCTGCTAAACCCCTTTTCACAGGAAATTTTACTCAGAAGCTCAACAACAACAATAACAAAATCACTTCCTGAACTGAGAATGTCCAGTTGAAGTGAGTGGGGTGGGAGCCCTACCCACGTGGCCTCCCCTCCTAGGTCCCCAGTTCCCTAAGCCTCTGGCACAGCTACGTATTTATTTATTTATTTATTATTTATTTATTTATGAGACAGAGTCTCGCTCTGTCTCCCAGACTGGAGTACAGTGGCACGATTTCAGCTCACTGCATCCTCTACCTCCCAGGTTCAAGCGATTCTCCCGCCTGAGCCTCTGAAGCAGCTGGGATTACAGGTGTGCACCACCACGCTCAGCTAATTTTTGTATTTTTAGTACTTTTTGTATTTAGTATTTTTTTTATTTAGTAATTTAGTATTTGTTGTATTTTTAGTGGTTTCGCCATGTTGGCCAGGTTGGTCTCAAACTCCTGACCTCAGGTGATCTGCCCACCTCTGCCTCCCAAAGTGCTGGGATTACAGGCGTGAGCCACTGTGCCCGGCCAGGGCTACATTCTCGAAAGCACCTTCCTGCCCCCTGCCTTACCCCAGGATGGCAGGACCCAGTCTCTGGGTGTCAGAGAGAGTGACGGGAAGGCTACAGTGACTCAGCCTGGGAGCCACCAACAGCCATCACCCCTGGGCCTGAGGTCGGGCAGGGCTGCTTGTCACCCTCGGGAGTCTTTGGCTCCAGGGACTCAGGGCATAGCAGCACCTTCCCCAAGCCCTCCCCATCCCACAGGGCAGGCGTGGGAAGCAGCAGGTCCCACCTTTCCCCAGGATACTGCCTGGCAATGCCTGGGTAGCTGGAGTCCGGGTCAAACCCAGGGGAGCAGGAAGGCCCAGAGCCTCAGTCCCGCTGCCAGGCCCCTCAGGCTCCTCCTTCATCAACAAAGCAAATGAAGGCAACAAACTCAGAGTGCACCTCTCCACCCTTCCCTCTGCTCCATGAGTGGCCACGCCACACCCGGCCCTGCCCTGCCCTGCCCTGCCCTGCCCTGCCCCACGTCTTCCTCCCCACCGCTCTGTGACGCAGAGTTAAGAGATGAGACACTCTGAAATCACTCTAGGGTGAGGGGCTGGCATTTGTGTTGCCAACCTGATGTTCCCAGGAGGCACCCACAAACTACACCCTTGGTGGCTGAGGGTGCATCCTTCTGTTCAGCGAGTCATCAGGAAGCATGTCACAGTGGAGCGGTGCTTTCTCCATTGGTGGCAGGTGGAACACAAGCTTCTCGAAGTTTTCCACCATTGTTTCCCTAATTGTGCAGGCCAGTTGACCAGGATAATGGAGGCCTGCTGCTATCACAGAAGAACCTTGCTTTATCAAAAATCCACGTGAGGCTGGGTGTGGTGGCTCACGCCTGTAATCCTAGCACTTTGGGAGGCCAAAACAGGGAGATCACTTGAGGTCAGGAGTTCAAGACAAGCCTGGCCAACATGATGAAACCCCGTCTCTACTAAAAATACAAAATTAGCTGGGTCTGGTGGTGCAGGCCTGTAATCCCAGCTACTTGGGAGGCTGAGGCAGGAGAATCGCTTGAACTCGGGAGGCAGAGGTTGTAGTGAGCCGAGATCACGCCACTGCACTCCAGCCTGAGCAACAAGAGCGAAACTCTGTCTCAAAAAAAAAAAAAAAGAAAAAAAAAAGAGCAAAACTCTGTCTCAACAAAACAAAACAAAACAAAAAAACAAAAAACCCAAACCAAAAAACTCCATGCGAGTGTTACGCTGTACCCCTGCAACATGGGAATCCTTGTGTGATGCAAAAGTTAGGTTTTATGCATTTGCTCAATTTTGCACCTCCCACTCCAAATGGCCACGGAAGGCTGGTGCGCCGGAAGCTGTTCTGTGTCTGTCCGGTGGCCTCTCCTCAACCTAGCCTGCACTCGCCAGGCTCTCATTCTTGTAGTTCAGAAGCAAAGTTTTAGAGAGAGTATGGATTTTGCCATTGGAATTGCTGGCTTCCGGTTGTGGCTGTGTGACCTTGGGCATGTCACTCGACCTCTCTAAGCCTCCATTTCCTCTCTGCTTTTAGTCCCCACTAAGGCCAACGTGTGTATGGAAGTGGGGGTGGGGCTGGGGGTTGGGATGGCATTTTCTTCCTTGGCAGACAGGGCCCTTGAGAGCCTTAAAGAGGGGCCGGGCGCGTTGGCTCATGCCTGTAATCCCAGCACTTTGGGAAGCCAAGGCGGGTAGATCACCTGAGGTCAGGAGTTCAAGACCAGCCTGACCAACATGGTGAATCCCAGTCTCTACCAAAAATACTAAAATTAGCTGGGCATGGTGGCGCATGCCTGTAGTCCCAGCTACTCAAGAGGCTGAGGCAGAGGCAGGAGAATCGCTTGAACCCGGGAGGCAGAGGTTGCAGTGAGCTGAGATGGCGCTACTACACTCCAGGCTGGGTGACAGAGTGAGACATGGTCTCAAAAAAAAAAAAAAAAAAAAAAGAACCTTAAAGAGGACTGCTATGAGTTCTCCTTGCAGACGAGGAAAGTACCCCAGTTTGACCCCTCAGTCTCTGGCTCTGGCTGGGTAGGGCCATCCTGGCTTGGTACTTTTGCCCTAGCTCAGGCCACAGTGAGCCCCCCGGTGAGCAAATGCTCTTGGTCATGCCATGCAGAGGCTGGGCTGGGCGCTCTGTGGATCCCCAAGCAGGATGGGTTCTGGGGTGCACAGAAGAACCTTTTTCAAACATGGTGGTAAAACGCACATCACATAACACTTACCGTTTAAACCATGCTTAAGTGTACAGTTCACGTCCTTGCCATGGTCAGGGGAAAGAAGGAGGGAGGAATGGAAAGAAAGAAAAGAAAAAGAAAGAAAGAGAAAGAAAGGAAGGAAGGAAGGGAGGAAGGGAGGGAGGAAGGAAGGGAGGGAGGAAGGAAGGGAGGGAGGAAGGAAGGAAGGGAGGGAGGAAGGGAGGAAGGGAGGAAGGAAGGAAGGGAGGAAGGAAGGAATGGAGGAAGGAAGGAAGGAAGGAAGGGAGGAAGGAAGGAAAAAAAAAAGCGTACAGTTCAATCTTTCTAAGCCGAAACTCCATACCCATTAAACAATACCTCCCCATTCACGGCTCCTCCCAGCCCCTGGCAACCACTATTCTACTTCCTGTCTCTCTGAATTTGACTACTCTGGACACAGAATATAAGTGGAATCCTACAGTATTTGTCTTTTTGTGACTAGCTTATTGCACTCCGCATAATGTCAGGGTTCACCTTTCATCCGTGTTGCAGCATATGCAGAATTTCCTTCTTTCTGCGGTTAAAGAGCTCTCCACTGTCCGTATAGACTGTTTGCTCACCCCTTCACCCGTCCGTGGACCCGTGGGCTGCTCCCACCTTTTGGCTGTTGGGAACGCTGCTACTGTGAAAGTGGGTGTGCAAATGGAAGAACATTATTTTGATGGTGTTGAATTTGGTTTAACCCATATTAGAGCAAACATAAGGAGCACAGCAAACATCACAGATATGAGATGAATGCTTAGGGTGCGGCTGCAGTGACGAAGTGATTTCAGGTCAATCACGAAAGGGTGACAGCGGACAGGATGAGAGTCGCCAGGAGCCAGCGAGAATGACTTCGGTTTGAGAAGGTCTAAGCTGGGTCAAGCCAAGGAGGAGCCCAGGCCTCTCGCCCCGTGTCTCCCTCGCCGGGATCCCCTCCTCGGACCTCCCCCTCCTGTCTCCGGGCTGGCCCTTCTGCCTGCGGCTACCACACCCCCCTGGGGCAGCTTTGGCCCCGGGTTCCAGGAAAGCATCTGATTGGCCGTGTTCTCACTAGGCCAGCCCTGATAGATCACTGGCCAGCCTATGGATAGGCTTCCCTCAGTCAGATGCCCATGCCTGGTCCAATCAGCGGTGGGAAGCCGGGAGGGTCGGGGAAGTAGCTGTGGCTGGCGGGGCTCCCAACTCCTGCAGGGACTCCTGGCGGGTCCAAGGTGAAGCCCGGCCAGTCTCAGGCTTCACAGCGCCCCCTGGTGGTCCGGGGCGGAGGCGGGGAGGAGCCCAGGCAGCCGCAGGGCCGAGGCTCAGGGCAGGCGTGGAGGCTCAGATCCGTAATCTCAGCACTTTGGAAGCCAAGGGGGGAGGATCGCTTGAGATTGGGAGTTTGAGACTAGCCTGGGCAACATAGTGAGAACCCCTATCTCTACTAAAAATTAAATTTAAAAAAAGGAGGTCAAGGTCTGAGGATGGCTGACTCCACTCTGGACTCCATACCTGAGGGTAACCAAGGGAAGGGTGTTGGGGAGCGGTCCTGCCTGGGGCTGACCCCCCAGAACCTGCCCAGCTCCCCTTCTATCTGGGGCTGGGGGAGTTGGTTAGTGCGGGGTGGGGTGCGGGGACCCAGAACCCCCCAAAGCTGCTCTTCTCTCCCGGGCAGCCTCTGCCTTCTCCCAGCCCCCCTTTCATCACTCAGGGAGCCCTGAAAGTGAGGACCGCAGGTACTGTGCGTTTCCTAACCTCGCCTCAATCCTGGGTGTCCTGTTTGGACTCTGGGGCCCTCTGCGCGGCTCTCAGCGAATCTCTCAGCACAGGGGTGCGTGGGTACCCCGCCCTTTGGTTCCAGGCTCAAGTCAGTGGCACCGTGTCCCCTCCAGGCCAGAGAGAGGGGTCTGCTCCTAGCGGTTCGTGGGCGGCTGGGGCTGGCGCACACCCTCTCTGCCTTTCCCTCCCGAAGCGCTGCCCTGGGCCAGGCCCCACCCGAACGGGGAGCGTCCCTAATTGCCCTGCACTAATTGCAGCTTCACCTGCGCAGCTGGGCTGGCCTCCCCTGAGCCTGGAGCTTGTTATTGGAAATAAGCCGATTTCTCCAGTTTGGGAGAATTCAGACTTGGGGGTTGAACTACTTTGTGATTTGGGGCATTTATCATTGAAAATAGGCCTCGTTCCCTCACGGAGAGTTTTCTGTAAACAACTCGGCGCCACACATCCAGGCTCGCGTATCCGTGTGGGGTTTACAACCTAAGAAACACGAGGCGGCACCCCAGGGCCCTGGGACCACACACAGGCCCCAAGGGTTTGGGGGCTGAAACCGGGAAGGTTCAGGGCTGCCTCCAGCATTGACCGGGTCTCAGCTGAGCCACAGCCCATCTGAAGGCTTAACGCAAGCTCTGGCTCTTTTTCTCTCTCTCCCTTCCCTTCCCTTCCCTTCCTTCCTTCCTTCCTTCCTTCCTGCCACAGCCCATCTGAAGGCTTAGCTCAAGCTCTGGCTCTTTTTTTCTTTCTCTCTTCCTTCCTCCTTCTCCCTTCCCCTCCCCTTTCCTTTCTTTTTGACAGAGTTTCACTCTTTCACCCAGGCTGGAGTGAAGTGGCTCACTGCAACCTCTGCGAACCCTTCCTTTCTTTCTTTTCTTTTTTCTTTTTTTTGACAGAGTTTCACTCTTTCACCCAGGCTGGAGTGCAGTGGTGTGATCACAGCTCACTGAAGCCTCAAACTCCTGGGCTCAAGCGGTCCTCCCACCTCAGCCTTCCGAGTAGCTGGGACCACAGGCACGTGCCACTATGCCTGGCTAATTTTTAAAATTTTTGTAGAGAAGAGGTTGTGCCATGTTTCTCAGGCTGGCCTGGGACTCTTGGGCTCAAGTGATCCTCCTGTCTTAACCTCCCAAAGTGCTGGGATTCCAGGTGTGAGCCAGCCACCCACACCTGGCCTTCTCTGAGAGTTTTATTGATGTAGGCCATGAGTGGTGGCTCACACCTGGAATCCCAGCACTTTGGGAGGCTGAGGCAGGTGGGTCACTTGAGACAAGCCTGGGCAGATGGCGAGAATAATTATTGCTGAATAATTTCCATTGTATGGAAATCCCACACTTTATACATCTATTCACCAGTTAATGGATATGTCTTTCCATTTTGAGGGTATTATGAATAATGCTGCTATGGATGTTGACTAAAGAAATAAAATGCAGCTGGGCATGGTGGCTCACACCTGTAATCCCAGCACGTTGGGAGGCCGAGGTGGGCGAATCAAGAGGTCAGGAGTTTGAGTCCAGCCTGGCCAATATGGTGAAACCCCGTCTCCACTTAAAAAAAAAAAAAAAAAAGGGCTGGGCGCAGTGGCTCACGCCCGTAATCCCAGCACTTTGGGAGGCCAAGATGGGCAGATCATGAGGTCAGGAGATCAAGACCATCCTGGCTAACACAGTGAAACCCTGTCTCTACTAAAAATACAAAAAATTACCCGGGCATGGTGGTGGACACCCGAGGCTGAGGCAGGAGAATGGCGTGAACCTGGGAGGTGGAGCTTGCAGTGAACCGAGATCACGCCACTGCACTCCAACCTGGGTGACAGAGGGAGACTCCATCTCAAAAAATAAAAACAAAAACAAACAAAAAAGCCAGGCCTGGTGGCGCACACCTGTAGTACCAGTTACTTGGGAGGCTGAGGCAGAAGAATGGCTTGAACCTGGGAGGTGGAGGTTGAGGTGAGCCAAGATGACACCACTGCACTCCAGCCTGGGTGACAGAGCGAGACTCCGTCTCAAAAAAAAAAAAAAGAAAAAAAGAAAAAGGCTGAGTGCAGTGGCTCATGCCTGTAATCCATCCCAGCACTTTGGGAGGCTGAGGCAGGTGGATCACCTGAGGTCAGGGGTTCGAGATCAGCCTGGCCAACATGGTGAAATCCCGTCTTTACTAAAAATAGAAAAATTAGCTGGATGCAGTGGTGAACGCCTGTAATCCCAGCTACTCAGGAGGCTGAGGCTGGAGAATAGCTTGAACCTGGCAGGCAGAGGTTGCAGTGAGCCGAGATCGCACCACTGCACTCCAGACCAGGCAACAGAGCGAGACTCCATCTCAAAAAAAAAAAAAAAAAAGAAAGAAAGAAAAAAAGAAATAAAGCTTTTAAAGATATGAGTTTGGGCCGGGCGCGGTGGCTCACGCCTGTAATCCCAGCACTTTGGGAGGCCGAGGCAGGCAGATCACGAAGTCAGGAGATCGAGACCATCCTGGCTAACATGGTGAAACCCCGTCTCTACTAAAAATACAAAAATTAGCCAGGTGTGGTGGCAGGTACCTGTAGTCCCAGCTACTCGAGAGGCTGAGGCAGGAGAATGGCGTGAACCCGGGAGGTGGAGATTGCAGTGAGCCAAGATAGTGCCACTGCACTCCAGCCTGGGCGACAGAGCAAGATTCCGTCTCAAAAAAAAAAAAAAAAAAAAAAGATATGAGTTTGATGGCTGGGCACCATGGCTCACGCCTGTAATCCCAGCACTTTGGAAGGCCGAGGTGGGCGGATCACCTGAGGTCGGGAGTTCAAGACCAGCCTGACCAACATGGAGAAACCCCATCTCTACTAAAAATACAAAAATCAGCCGGGCGTGGTTTCGCATGCCTGTAATCACAACTACTCAAGAGGCTGAGGCAGGAGAATCGCTTGAACCCGGGAGGCAGAGGTTGTGGTGAGTCGAGATCGTGCCATTGTACTCCAGCCTGGGCAACAAGAGTGAAACTCCGTCTCAAAAAACAAAAAAGAGTGAGTTTGATTCAGAAGCCTCCTGAGGACATTACCCAGAGGCTGATAGCCCAGAACATTTCCTTGGTGAGGTTTTCTTAGATTGCTCCAAAATAGTTTCAGCTCACAGTTATACATGAATTGTGGGAGTTCAATACGTGCAAAATCACATCAGACTTGCTCAGAAGTTACACTGAGGCAGAGTTACATGAAGGTTTGGGTAAGAATACATCTGGTTATAGATCACAGAAGCATCATCACTAACCAGATTTTTTTTTTTTTTTTTTTGAGACGGAGTCTCGCTCTGTCCCCCAGGCTGGAGTGCAGTGGCACTATCTTGGCTCACTGCAAGCTCCGCCTCCCAGGTTCACGCCATTCTCCTGCCTCAGCCTCTCGAGTAGCTGGGACCACAGGCGCCCGCCACCACGCCCGGCTACTTTTTTTGTATTTTTAGTAGAGACAGGGTTTCACCATGTTAGCCAGGATGGTCTCGATCTCCTGGCCTCGTGATCCGCCTGCCTCGGCCTCCCAAAGTGCTGGGATTACAGGCGTGAGCCACCATGCCCAGCCCTAACCAGATGTTATGAGGAGGGAAAGGCAAGGCTAGGGTCATGGATCTTTTAGAGAATGTAGCAACTCAAGCCAGAGGCGTGGGGATGGGGACTGTGTGCTCTGTCGCGTTTTGTCTTCAAAGTAACTTTCTGGAGAGCTGCAGGTGGTCACAGAGGTAGGGCTTTGTGAAACTGTGCTGCAAACAGAAACGAGCATGCATGGCTTCCTAGGTGTGCTACTTTATCTCACAGAACGTTCACATACAGATCTTTGTGTTAGAGATGTTTTCAGGCCAGGCATGGTGGCTCACGCTTGTAATCCCAGCATTTTGGGAGGCTGAGGCGGGAGGATTGCTTGAACCCAGTTCGAGTCAGCCTGGGCAACATAGTGAGACCCTGTTTCCACAAAAATAAAAATAAAAAAATCAGCCAGGTGTTGTGTCGCTCCCTGTAGTCCCAGCTACTTGAGAGGCTGAGGTGGAAGGATCACTTGAGCCTGGGAGGTTGAGGCTGCAGTGAGCTGTGATCATGCCACTGCACTCTAGCCTGGGTGACAGAGCGAGATCCTATCTCTAAGAAAATAAAAGAAAAAAAAAGAATATTGTTTTCATTTCTTGGGCAGGTACCTAGGAGTGGAACTGCTGGTTCCTATGATGAGTTTAGGAAATGGCCAAGCTTTTCCAAGTTGTTGCATCATTTTGCATTCCCACTGGGGGATTGTATGAGAGTTCCAGTTGCTCCATGTTCTTGTCAACAGTCGGTATGTTGGGATTTTTTTCTTTTCTTTTTTTTGTGAGACAGGGTCTTGCTCTGTCACCCAGACTGGAGTGCAGTGGCATGATCACGGCTCACTGCAACCTTGACCTCCCAGGCTCAGGTGATCCATCCACCTCAGCCTTCTGAGTATCTGGGACCACAGGCAGGCACCATCATGCCCGGCTAATTTATTTTATTTTATTTTATTTTTGAGATGGAGTTTCACTCTGTCACTCAGGCTGGAGTGCAATGGCACCATCTCGGCTCACTGCAACCTCTGCCTCCCAGGTTCAAGCAATTCTCCTGCCCCAGCCTCCCGAGTAGCTGGGATTACAGGCACCTGCTATCAAGCCCAGCTAATTTTTTTTTTTTTTTTTTTGTATTTTTTGCAGAGATGGGGTTTCACCACGTTGGCCAGGCTGGTCTCAAACTCCTAACCTCAGGCAATCTGCCTGTCTTGGGCTTCCAAGGTGCTGGGATTACAGGCATGAGCCACCACGCCTGGCCACGCCCGGCTAACTTTTTTATTTTTATTTTTTGTAGAGATGAGGTCTCACTATATTTCCCAGGCTGGTCTCAAACTCCTGAACTCAGGTGATCCGCCTTGAGTTCAGGAGTTTGAGCCTTGAGCGTTTGTATCTTGATTTAGTGGTTGGTGCTCCTCCAACCTCCCCAGGGCCCTGAGGATTTGGAGCTTCAGGGAGAAGGAAGAGAGTTCCCAGCCCCTCCTTAGACAGTCCCATCCTCCTCCAGGAGCCTTCCCTGCTTGTTCTGGCCCTGGAAGGTCTGCTGTCTACGATCTGTCCCCACTGCTTCCCCATCATTGTGCTAAGCTGTGATGCCCATAATAATAAACCAGGCTTCCTGAGATTCATGCCTTTGTGAGTCTCATTCCACGTGAACTCTGGGCTTGTCTTGGAGAATGAGGTATTAGAAAGCATGATGGAAGCAGAGGTTTAATGAGCTCTTGCACATTGGGGCTTGTCCTGCCATGCTGTGAGGAAGACCAAGTTAGCCACGTGGAGAAGCCAAGCAAAGGAGCACCGAAGCAGGGTGGCAGCCCATGCTGGAGGCAGCTGAGCTCCCACTGGCAACCAGCACCAACTGTAGCCATGTGGATGAACCACTTGGACATTTCACTCCAGTTGGGCCTCCAGATCCCTACAGCTGTAGAGTGATCCCAGCGGACACCACAGGAAGCAAAAGAGCCATCCAGTCAATCCAGAGAACCGCAAGCAATCCTACATCATTGCTGTTTAAAGCCACCCTGGCAGGGTTGTTTGTTGCACAGCAGAAGAGAACTGATACACTGTGGAGATCTCCTTGTCTCTCAGGGGTCACCGGCATAACCTGCAGCTCCTCCACCCTCCACCTTTCCCCTTCCTGTCCATCACTTTTGAAGGGTGGGCAGTTTACCTAATCACTGCCCTCCTGGGGCCAGGAAGCCCCTTCCAGTTCAGCCCTCTGCTCCCTTCACAATGGGCATTGAGGAAAGCATCTCCTGGCAGGGCCTCCGCACCCCTCCAGGCCCTCAGCTCCCTGCTGGACATACGGACATAGGGTGGCATAGTGAGGGGTGGCTCCTGGGAATCCTGATGCCGCCACCTGGACAGCACTGGACCCTCAGTGGGCTCTGCTGACAGTGTCCTGGGGGTTCCTGGATGGGGACAGATGACAGGCCGAGGGGGTGGCGCAGCAGGGATAGGAGCTGCAATGGAAGGCTAGGCCGAGTCCCTCCCCACACTGCCCGCACGCTCTCCCCTGCATCCAGCTCCTGAGGCGCTCTGGCCTCAGCATCTGCACCTGTGAAGTGGGCCTGGAGTATGCGGAAGTCCCAGCCAGGCAGACACACAGGAGCCTGGTAGACGTGCGGCTGGGGAAGGCAAGGGAAGTGGCAGTTGGGACGCGCGAGAAGGCCGGGCTGCGTGGACGGCCACCAGGTGGAGGGTACAGGAGCGCTGGGGTCCGCTCTCCTAGGGAGATGGGGCTCGGACCGGGGACCCTGTCACCCGCAGTCCGCGGGCCGCGGGCGGGCAGAAGCAGAGCCTGGGACCTTGAGGGCGTCTCCCGACTGGGCGGGGGTCGGCGCTCGGCCCCGCTGGGAAGGCCGGGAAGCGGAGGAGCGCACAGCCCCCTCCCTGCGCCCAGCGCGGTCCGCGGACTCCGGCTGGGGGAGGGGAACCCGGAAGGGGCCCGCCGGACCACCTGCCTCGCCCGCCCCGCCCGCCCCGCCCGCCCCGCCGGGACCTCCGATCGGCCCAGCCGGGGGCAGGCGCAGTGGCCGCGGCGCGGATGGCGGGACTGTGGCCATTTCACCCGGGGGGAGGTGGAGACCCTGGTGGGCGGGGGGCCCGCCGAGGCCGCGGGGCGAGGGGAGAGCGGAGTGGGCACTCAGCCCGCGAACCCCGCCCCCGGGGCCAGGGCGCTGGGCGTCCCCGCCCCCGCAGCCTGGTGCGCCCGGGTCGGGGGTCCCTCGCCCGGCTTCGGCGGAGGCTGCGGGTCGCAGTGACGTCCGCGGCCGCCAGGGGGCGGTGTCGGGCCGCGCTGGGCGCTGGGGTCCGGCTCCGGGCTGCCGCCCGCTTTCCCCTGAGCGGATGGGGATACTGAGGCCCGGACCCAGCCGTCACGGGCCAGGGCCTCGCCTCTCCCCGAGGGCGGTCGGCAGGGTCCGACCAGGGAACACCTCCGCCCCTGCAAACTCTCTCCGACCATGGCGCAGTTCAGCGGCGCTCAGTCCCCAACCCATGTCCCGGCCCCTTCCCCGCCTCGGGCCCGGAAAGTGATCTTGCGGACGCAGGGACCCGGCGGGTCGGGCATGTGGGTAGAGGGCGCGCCCGCGCACTGGCCGCTGTCACCCTTGGGACTGCCCTGCACTGTGCGACCTGGGCCGGGCCAGGCCCTCCGGTCTCCGTTGCCCCTTCTGACTCACTGCTCTTCAAGCTGCAGCAAAGTCACAGCAGGCTTCGCCATGACCATGTCAGCCATACCCCTTCTGATGGTCACCTAGGTAGTTTCCAGCTTTTCCTTATTAAAGATGCAGCAGTGACTCTATCTCCCTAGTACTTGGTATGCACTTGTATTCTCTTCAAAGCTTTAATAATGAAATAGACATGAAATATAAGGCTGGGCGCGGTGACTCACGCCTGTAATCCCAGCACTTTGGGAGGCCTAGGCGGGCGGATCACGAGGTCAGGAGATCGAGACCATCCTGGTTAACATGGTGAAACCCCGTCTCTACTAAAAATACAAAAAAAATTAGCCGGGCGTGGTGGCGGGCGCCTGTAGTCCCAGCTACTCGGGAGGCTGAGGCAGGAGAATGGCGTGACCCGGGGAGGCAGAGCTTCCAGCCTGGGCGACTCCGTCTCAAAAAATAAAAATAAAATAAAGAAAGAAAGAAAATACAAAATTCAGCTAAATTCTTTTTTTTTTTTTTTTTTTTGAGATGGAGTCTCGTTCTGTCACCCAGGCTGGAGTGCAGTAGCGCCATCTCGGCTCACTGCAACCTCTGCCTCCCGGGTGCAGGTGATTCTCCTGCTTCAGCCTCCCGAGTAGCTGGGATTACAGGTGCCCACCACCATGCCTGGCTAATTTTTTTTTGTATTTTTAGTAAAGACGGGGTTTCACCATGTTGGCCAGGCTGGTCTCAAACTCCTGACCTCTGGTGACCTGCCTGTCTCAGCCTACCGAAGTGCTGGGATTCCAGGTGTGAGCCACTGCCCCCGGCTGCTAAATTATTTTATGAAACATTAAAGAATTAGGTCAGTTGAGGTGGCTCACACCTGTAATTCCAGCACTTTGGGAGGTTGAGGCAGGAGGATCGCTTAAGCTCAGGAGTTCAAGACCAGCCTGAGCAACATAGCAAGACCTGGTGTCATGTCTACAAAAATAAAAATTAAAAAATTTATTTTTTGTGTGTGGTGGCCATGTGCCTATAGTCCCAGCTACCTGGGAGGCTGAGGTGAGAGGATCACTTGAACCCAGGAGAGTGAGCCTGCAGTGAGCTATGATTGCACCACTGCACTCCAGCCTGGGCAACAGAGCAAGACCCTGTCTCAAAAAAAAAAAAAAATGCAAGAGAACAAAATCCACAGCAGTGAGCATTGTATTGTATATGTAACTTAGTACACAGGCAGGTATTCACCTGTGATAAGATGCCTACAGAAGGATCTGCCGGGCCCCCAAGCATGCGAGTTTTCCCTGCTGGTGGGGCAAGTGCCTGAGTCCTAACCCGGCCAGCACAGGCTTTCCCAGGCTACTCAGTTTTCGCCAGGAGCCTGTACACGTGCTGATTCCTGGCAAAGCTGAATGTCTATCTCCACGTGTCTGTTGGCCAGCATGTGGATAACCTATGGTGCCCTCGCCCATCTTCCCCCGGGCCGATCTTCCAGCTATGTTGGGGGCTCCCTGCACACTTGAGACGCCACTCCTTGGCTATACATGCTGGACCCTTCGGCTCCCAGGATGTCCCTTGTCTCCACTGGTTTTGTCCTGTCTTTGGTCTGTACTGGCATCCCAAAGCTGAGCCTTGAGAGACCAGCTGATGGGGCTGCAGACGCGGTGGGGCAGAGCCCAGCCTGCCACCGTAGGAGGGAGTAGTAGTGGCTCCTGGTGCAGGTGCCAGTCTTAAAGGCCAGGTGAGCTTTGGTCTGGTCTGGCCAGGCAGTGGAAGGACAGAACCTGCATGAGGTGGGGCAAGTGTTGGGACACTCCCAGGCTCTCACCCGGTCCTAGCCACTCCACATGCTGGCCTTGCCAGTCTTGCCACATGAAACACCTTCCCTCTGACACCCAAAATCCACCTGACCCATGTCACAGATAAGTGACTGGTGCTCAGCCCAGTCCCACCACTGGTGGGTGGCTGATTAGGGGGGATCCAGCATGTCTGGTGCCAGCCCCTCCCTGAGGAAGCTGCCTGCCCTCCTGCCTGCACCTGTGGTGCCTTCCTGGCCGCGGCCACCTGTCCCATCCCAGTTGCGCAGATGGCAGGCTCCGCAGGCCTGGCTGGGTGGCAGGGGCTCAGGTCAGAGAGGATCTCAGTATAGTCAGCAAATGAAGCCCTCTCCTCCAGCCCCCTCCCCACCCTCCACCCCTTCCTATTCTCAGCAGATGGCCTTGAAAATAGAAGCCACCAGAGCAGATGTCTCCGAGCACCTTTACCTGTGCCCTCCTCTGTGTCTGTGCCCAACATGCTGCCCCCCCCAAGAAGAACTGCCCATGCCGCCAGCCCAGGGTACCCCTCACGTGTGGCAGGCCCCACTCCAGCCGGCCTCCTCCAGGTTATCAGCTGGCCTGCATCGTCAGCGTTTTTGCCCATCAGCGCACTGCACACATAATGGACACACAGGACACACAAATGCAGGCTGCAGCATGCTGCCCACGCACACGCATGCACACACAGTGTGCCGCCCATGATGCACAGATGCATGTGTGGGCCTACCCACGTGTCTGAGTGCACATACATGCATGTGCACGTGTGTTATCTCCACCGTTTCATTCTTTAAGCCTGCCCCTTCCTCTCCTGTCCTCACAGCTCTATCCCGCTCCCTGCTTGCTCCTGAACTCTCTCCAAACAGGTTTCTCCCCTAACCCCATGACATTCTGTAAAGGGCACTGTGACCTATGTGTTGCCACATCTGAATCTGTCCCAGCTGACCGCTCCCTTATTTTTGGGACACCTTGGCTTCGGGGAGCCCTGTGCCTTCTTGGCCCCAAGACCCTCTCCCACCTCCTTTCCTGGAAGCCCCGGCTGGGGCCTCGGGCCTCTCACCTCCCATCCCTGGTGCCTCACACTCCAAGCGCCCTCTTTATACTCATGCCCCCCATCTCCAGGGCCATGGACACCTCTTGGCTCTGCCATCTTCCAGGTGCTCAGCTTTCCCCTAATACCCGGGAGGCCTCCTAGATTCTCCTCTTCTGCTCACACCCTCACCTATAGGTCAGGGGCCTGGCAGGAGGCGGCACTTCTCTCCAGGGACCCCTGGTGCCCTCCGCCTGCTCCAGCACAGTTGGCTTCAGTGGCTGCGGCCTCTCAGTCTCCCTGCAGTGCATTCTCAACTAGAGTTGCGGAGAAAACCTAAGCCGGCCATACCACCCCTCCGAGGGCCCTTCCCACTCCCCAGCGTCCTCACACACTTTCCGGGGCCTCTGTGCTTGCAGCCCCAGCCTCCCCCTACTGCCTGTGGCTCCCTGCCTGGGCACACACAGACCCCTGCCCTGGTGGGACAAGCCCTCCCAGAGGAAGAGGAGTGTGCCTGGGTCAGGTCCCAGCAGGAGCATGATGGGGTCAAAGGTCAACTCCCATCCCAAGATGGCAAGACCCCCCTCCGCCCTCCACCTGGGGCTTCCTAGGTGTTTGGAAGTCATGCTCTGCCCATTCCCCTGCCCCAGCCACCCTCCCCGCAGCCCATCCTCCCTCCCTGAGGAACCTGCCCCTTCACAGCTGTTCACACGTCCCTGGGCAGCCTCTAGTGCAGCAGCGATGCCATGAAACCACCGTGGAGGGCACCATCAGCCTTGGCACTGCTGCCTTAGGAGGTGCAGCATGTCCACACTCGTGCCCACAGGGGACAGCTTTCATCAGAAGACACTGCAGCAGAGATGGCAGCTGCAACCCAATGCAGGGGGTTCCCCTGGGGCTGGATCTAAAAGTGACCTCAGGAGAAAAAGGCAAGAGGCTGAGGTGAGGCAGTGCTGTGGAGCCCCATGGCAGGGAGTGTTACTATGTCTGCTGCCACTTGCACTTACAGTGGGAAAGACGCATGCGGACTCACACTGAGGCTGGCTGGGGAGGGAGGGGACAGGCACGCAGGGCTTCCGATCTCCCGTGTGTTGCTCCTTCAACTGGGTCCCGGGCTCCCAGGCATCATGATGCTCTTTGTATGTGTGTCTAAAATAATTCACTAGTGAAACCACTTCCCAACCCCTCCACTTGGGCCTCAGGGGAAAATCCAGGATCCTTGCCGGGCATTCCAGGCCCCATGGGACCTGGCCAGTCAGGTGGCCTCTGCAGCCTTTGTGTCACACTCCAGACCTTGGCCCCTGCTTTGCCCTCTGCCAGAAATGCCTCTTTCTGCCCATCTGGACTTTGTGGCTATGTCCATGTCCACAGGAAGCTTCTAGGCAGCAGAGAAACAGGGTCAGACTTGGCTTTTAGAAAAAGGTCTCTGGGGCAGGCAGATCACTTGAGGCCAAGAGTTCGAGACCAGCCTGGCCAACATGGCAAAACCCCGTCTCTACTAAAAATACAAAAACTAGCTGTGAGTGCTGGTGCATGCCTGTAATTGCAGCTCCTTGGGAGGCTGCGGCATGACAATTGCTTGAACCTGGGAAGTGGAGGTTGCAGTGAGCTGAGATTGCGCCACTGCACTCCAGTCTGGGTGACAGAATGAGACTTTGTCTTGGGAAAAAAAAAAAAACCCTCTGGGATCCCCAGTGAGGAGGGCAGGTCAGGGCACGGGGGCAGGGAAGACATCAAGGGGTGGAGAGAGACCCGCCCTGAGGCCCAGTGCACAGCCTGGCATCCACTGGTGCCCTTTCACCCTCATTCCACCAGTAGCCATGGAGACGGCTGTATCTCAACTCCAGCCTTCGAAGAGGGCAAGAGAGCAGGGGAGCCTTGAGCCACAGACAGCCCACCTGGGCACCATCTCCCCAAGATGTCCCCCAGGGTCTGGGGCTCCCAAAGGCCGATTGTTGACTCCAGGACCTTCACTCACTTTGCTCTCCCCGCCATCGTACTCAGAGGCATCCAGAACTGGCAGATGGGAGAAGCCCTAGGGAGATAGGCCTAGATACAGGAGGAGACATGTGGAGCTGAGGCAAAGGCGGGTGCGGATGCCAGGCCCAGTGCCCTCTGTACCTCTACTCCTGCTGACAACCTGGCTGCTGTAAGCTTGGCAGTTGCCATGGACTCCCTGGGAGAGATGGCGTGGCCTGGAACGTCCCCTGCCCTGAGGTGGGGCAGGGCTGGTGGGGTCTGGTCATCCCCCTGGTGGGTCCATGCATGGCAGCCTGGGCAGGATACATGTGAGTGCCTACCTGCGCTGGGGTGGCCTGACCCTCTCTGGGCCTCACAGCTTTGTCTGCCTCATGGTACTGTCCACCTGGCCTCTCAGGACTGCTCTGTGGCGTGTGTGCTTAAGTGATTGAGCTCGTTGGGCTGGGGACAGGGGCCTGCCTAGGTCTGTTGAGAGGGCCCAGGTAAGACTTCCACCCAGACTGACTGGCTGGGGCACACAGAGAAGCCAGGACAGGGCTGATTGTGTGTGCAGGGGCGTGCCCTCTGGACGAGGCCCCTCCCACCGGGGCGAGGCAGAGGCCTTGCTTGGTTGGAGCGGAGTGGGGGAGTGGGAGGGTCTCCCCGGTGAGATAGTACTGGAAGGGCAGGGACAGCATTCTAGGGAAGGAACCAGAAAGAGCCCCTGCATGGAATGTGGGGATTTCACCATGAGACCCCGGCTGCCTGGCCTCTGAGAACGTGTGTGCGGGGATTCCAGGTGGCAGGTCGTGTCTGGGAGGATGGGTGGGGGGCTGAGCAGTCATTGCCCCTCTCCAGATCTGTGTCCACATCTGTAAAATGGGCCTAGAATTCCCAGCCGCTGGGGGCGAGTGAGGCCATAAATTAGTTGAGATGGACCCAGGCTCCTAAGCCCCCTAGGTCATGACCCCAAACCTTGGAACCCCCGACGGAGACGGTGGGGGTGGCCGAGGCCCAATCGAATCTATCCCGCCCAGATGTGGGAAGAACCGCAGGGCAAACCCCCGGCTTCCCTCCTGGCCGCTCCTCTCTTTGAGGCCACCTCTCTGAGCCCTGATTTCCTGGCGGGTGAACTGGGGATCATCGTGTCCACTGTGGCTGGTGGTCGTGAAACGAAGTGGAAACATGAGTGTTGAGGCCGAGATGGGCGCAGTGCGCGCTCCTAAACAGCTGTCCCCATCCGTCCGCCCCTCCCTCCCTTGCGCGGGTCAGCTGGAGCGGGGGCGCGCCAGGCACGACCCTGGCCGGGCAGAAGGCGGTGGAGCCCTTAGGGGTCGCGGCTCCTACCCCCGGCCCTCCCATGTGCAGATGGGGTAGCAGCCCGGAGGTTTTTCCCAAGGTCACGGAAGGTCAGAGAAAAGGGGAGCTGGACGCGACGAGGAAAGTCACGCACGGCGGAGGGCGGGCCACCTACGCGCGCGCCCGAGTTCGCAGAGCAGCGGCGCCCTCCCGGGCTGGGGCAGCTCGGAGCTCGGAGCCTTTCTTCGCCCGCAGCTCGGGTTCCGGGAGCCCCGCCCCCGCCCATCAACGCCCCGCCCCTTTCGCCACGGCCCCGCCCCTCCTCTCCGTTCTCCCCGCCGGCGCTCCCTCAAGTTTCTCCGAAGTTTTCCGCGGGTCCAGCGGTGCGCCCCGCCCGCCGGCCGGTGACGTAACAATGGTGCAGCGCGGCGGCCAATGGGTGGTGGCGGGGGCCGGCGGCGCGGGCCAATGGCGGCGGCGGACGGTCCCGCTGTCCTGCCTGGCCGGGGCCGCACTGCGCCGCCCGCCGCCCGCCGCCCGCCGCCCGCCCGCCCGCCGCCGGCGACGGCACCGCCGCCCTGCGATCCGGCCGCGGCGGCTCAGAGCGCGGCTGCGGCGGGCGCGGGCGGCGGTGGCTCCCTCCCGTGCGTCCGTCGTGGGACCTTTGCCCGCTCGCCCGCGGGGGACAGCGCGCGCTCCGGTCCGCGGCAGGGGCGGGGACGCCCGGCCTGTGGCCCCGCGCCCCCCATGGTGAGTCCCCGTCCCCCGCGCCGCGCCCGCGGCCGCCGCCCCCTCCTCCTCCGGCACACGCGCACGCAGGTGCAGCCCTCGCTGCGCCGGCCACCTGCGCGCGGACGCCCCGCTCGGCCCCGCGACCCTCCGCCGCCCGACGTCTGGCCGTGCAGGCCGGGAGGGGACGGGTAGGAGGTGGGGGGTGGCCCCGGGCGCGGCGCTGCCTTCGATGGCCCAACCCCCTTATTCACGAGCCGCGGCCGTGACTCTGCCCGGTGACGTGGGGAGGCCGAACTTTACGTAACCCGCCCGGCGCCCCACGCGTGCCGGTACAGGGCATATCTGGGGCCCGGAGGCCCAGGCTTGGGGAAGGGGCTCCAGTCACGGTGTTGCCCACGGGCCACAGCCTACCCGCACCGCGCCGCTCTCTTTAACTCAGTTACTGCCAGTGATAGTGACCCAGTCAGTGTGTGTGGACGCGGCCTGCCTTCTGTCCCAGGCCCCTTGTGACCAAGGGCTTACCCTTGAAAGAAGGCAGTAGGGAGGTTGGGACGGAGCCAGAGGTCAGACGCCTAGGCTCAGGTCGGGGCTGGGGACTCAGAGGGCAGGGTCAGGGCTCAAGCTCGATTGCCTGTGGGCTGGGGGTCCCCACCAATTCTGGAATGAGCCCAAACTGAGACGCAGGGGACCTGAGTTCTAGGCCTGGCTCTGCCGTGGCTTGCTGACCTTGGAGAATTGGAGAAGCTTGTGCCCTGCTGGAAAGTGGGATGGCAGTACCCGCTTCATCTAGTAGTTGGGGAGATCAAGAGAGGTATGGGACCTGAAGAGGATGGCAGACTGTGCAGTGCGGTGCACACCGGTCTCCAGGTTGTTTTCACCCTCCTGTCTCCTCCCAGGAGCTAACGTGTAAGCAAACATGTTTGGATAGAGGGCTGGTGCCACGCCCCAGGCTCACCCCGCCCGCACAGCCGTCGTCCACCCCTCCCCTTTCTTACAGATGAAGCTGAGGCTCGGCCAGGGACTGTGATATACCCACATCCCCGGAACTAGGTGATCGCGGTGCAGGAACCAGGTAGGTCTGAGTCTGGATCATGCCTCTGAACAGCCCAGGAAGAGGCTCCAGGGGCCTCCAAGTGGTCTGGGGTCGGAGGTCAGGGTCAGGGTTGCGCTTGGGCTGGAGAGTGGATTTGCCTCAGCTTGAGATGTGGGCCCAAGCTTTCTGATCCCCTCCCTGGCCTTTTCTTTATTTGGGGTCGTATGAACCTGGCTTAGGTGGGAACAGAAGCTCTTCCAGTGGGTCCCTGGGTTGGAGAGGGGAGGGGAGATTTGAGGGCATGGGCAGCAAGGGCATTTCCAGCAGAGGTGCCAGAGAGCAAGTCAGTTTCAAGGAGGGAGAACAGGTACAGCTAGATCAAGGATGGAGGCGGTGGTTCTGGGCGTCGGAGAGATGGAGCTGTAGGGTGACTGGAAGGGCCTGGCCGAGGCTGGAGGTAGGTACGAAGGCCTGGTGGGCCAGGACCGGAGGGGCTGTGTGAGGGGCAGAGGGGAGTCCCGGGGCCTCCCCAGTTTCCCCGCGCCTCACCGTGGCCTCTTCCTTTCCCCGCAGGTGTGCCTTCGCGGGATCCATGCCTTGAGGCCCAGGAACGCCCCGCCGACAGCATGCCGTGGGACGCGCGGCGGCCTGGGGGTGGCGCGGACGGCGGGCCCGAGGGCTCGGGCGCGGCGCGCTCGCGAGCGCAGAAGCAGTGCCGCAAGTCGTCGTTCGCCTTCTACCAGGCGGTGCGCGACCTGCTACCCGTGTGGCTGCTGGAGGATATGCGCGCCAGCGAGGCCTTCCACTGGGACGAGCGCGGGCGCGCCGCCGCCTACTCGCCCTCTGAGGCGCTGCTCTACGCGCTCGTGCACGACCACCAAGCGTACGCTCATTACCTGCTGGCCACGTTCCCGCGGCGCGCGCTCGCACCGCCCAGTGCCGGCTTCCGCTGCTGCGCGGCTCCCGGGCCGCACGTGGCGCTGGCAGTGCGCTACAACCGCGTGGGCATTCTGCGCCGCATCCTGCGCACCTTGCGCGACTTCCCGGCCGAGGAGCGGGCGCGCGTGCTGGACCGGCGTGGCTGCAGCCGCGTGGAGGGCGGTGGCACGTCGCTGCACGTGGCGTGTGAGCTGGCGCGCCCCGAGTGCCTCTTCCTGCTGCTGGGCCACGGCGCCTCGCCCGGTCTGCGCGACGGCGGCGGCCTCACGCCTCTCGAGCTGCTGCTGCGCCAGCTGGGCCGCGACGCCGGGGCCACTCCCTCCGCCGCCGGAGACCCCGCCTCAGCTCCAGGGGAGCCGCGCCAGCGCCGCCTGCTGCTGCTGGACCTCCTGGCGCTGTACACCCCGGTGGGTGCCGCCGGCTCGGCCCGCCAGGAGCTGCTGGGCGACCGGCCGCGCTGGCAGCGGCTGCTGGGTGAGGACAAGTTCCAGTGGCTGGCGGGCCTGGCGCCGCCCTCGCTCTTCGCGCGCGCTATGCAGGTGCTGGTCACCGCCATCTCTCCAGGCCGCTTCCCCGAGGCCCTGGACGAGCTGCCGCTGCCCCCATTCCTGCAGCCGTTGGACCTCACTGGCAAAGGCTAGGCCCGGAGCACCCTAGGCGCTGGATTTTGGGACAAAACTATTTTTCAGAGCGTTGTACCGGCACTTTATATATATTGATCTCTGTACGGCACAATCTCTGCCTCATCTGTCGCATGCACTGGGGGCTGGGCTTGGATGGTCAGGTGAGTTCCAAATGGCAGGTTTTCTGGGTGCAGCTGGGCTCGGGCCTTCAGCTCGCTGTCCAGCCCCTGAAAGGAGTGAGGACTAACCTCCCACCTTGATCTAGAGCCTCGGACAGGTGTGCGTCCCAGATGGGTGACAGCTGAGTGCCGCAGGAGCTGGGTAGGTGCAGGGGTGGGGACTGGCATGTCCAAGCAGCAGGACAGCGTATAAAAAGGCCTGGAAGCCAAGAGAACGAGCTCTGCAGCGTAGGGTTCTCACGGGAGGTCCTGTGCGGTCAGCCTTTTGCGCCCTGTGGACTCCGGGCCAGGGAGGGCACACAGGGCTGGCAGGCCCGCGGTGGCTGGTGTTGAGGCATGAACAAATTGTACCGGGTATCCCCCACCCCACTCTGACCACCAGTTCCTCCTTGGATATCACTCCCCCTGACAGGCAGCCCACCCAGGCCTGGATTTGTCCCTGTCTCCCCCTTTTGCTTTTCCCCCATGACTAATGGGCACCAGGTCTTGCTGCTCCTGCTTCTCACCTCTGCAGTGGCAGCAGGCCCCTGGCCCCAGGTGCATGCCGGTCAGTGGGGTTGGATGTGCCTTCCTCCAGGCCTGCCCTCTGTCCAAGCCCGGAGTGGGCTTGGTGGGCTCCCTGGTGGCCCCCAGTGGGTGCCAGGTGGTGCCCGGGGTTATTGAGGGGTGGTTGTATCACTGTAGGGACAGGCTTCTTGCCCTAGCCTGGAGAGCTGTTTTCTTCAGGAAGGTTCTGGAGATGGAGACTTGTTCGTGAATTCACCACAACTCCAGGCTGAGAGGCTGGGTCTATGCTCTCAGAGCCGAGAGAGCAGGGAGGATAGCCAGGCTGCCCTGCCTGGGAATTCTGCTGGGCCGTGAAATTCAACCCGCACCAACGTGGGCAGGAGGGCCACAGTGTCCTGCCAGGAGCAGAGGGCTGAAGGTCTGCCGGAGGAAGAGCCACTATCCTGGCGGGGGGCACCTGCTGCCCACCCTGCCCCCAGCGTGCCTGGGGGGAGCACACCTGGGCATGGAGGAGTCCAGGGTGCTGGGCCACACGAGAGGTGGGGGAGAGGCCTGGACAGTAGGAAGATCTTGCCCAGGGTCCTGGATCTGCCACTCTGGGGGTGACCTTGGACAAACCTCTGCCTTGGCCCTCAGTCTCCCCATCAAGGTTTTTCCATTCAGGAGGTTTTGGGCCATCTTCAGCCACCCTACCAGCCCTGAAAAGGATGTGACTCCTGTTTCTGGGAAGTGTGTGGTGTGTTAGGTGGGCACACAGCCCTGGTTGTGGGGAGGGAAAGATGGAGAGACAGCACAGTGACAGAGCCCAGACTGCAGGCTGGAGTGAGGGCTCCACTTCCCCGCTGCTGTGTGTCCTGGACTAGTGCCTCTGAACCTTGGCACTTGGGGCAGTGGATATTAACCTCTTTCCAAGCCCAATTCTTGGGGCATCAGGGCCTCCGGTCCTCTGGGAGGTGGCAGGTCCTCAGATCGGAGATGCCATGGGACGGGGGAGGTGCCTCTCCTTTGGAGGGTATGGAAGTGGAGACAGGAGTGGCCTGGCGCAGCTGCCGTGGTTCTTAGGGGCTGGGCCCGGGGAGCCCATGGGGCTTGTGCCTAGAAAGCCTGGGCTCCTCACTGGGGTCTAGACGTGCAGACTTCATGTCTCCCCAGCTCCAGCTCTGTTCTCTATAGGTCAGCCTCCACAATGCCAGAGGCCCAGGGCTAGCCCCCTCCACGTCCCTCCTAGATCTACAGCTGCCCCTTTGATGACCGCGCCATTGAGTCCCCTGGGCTGGGGGGTCATGCAGGGGTGAGGCAGCTGCCTGTCGCCGGTACTCATTGCCTGGCCAGGCAGGACACAGGCTGGCGGGCACTGAGAGTGGGCCCCACGAAATCCATTGTCAGGTTACCAGGATGAGGAACCCAGGCTGGTCGTGGAGTGCAGGGCGGGGCCTGCCGGAAGAATTATGGGCACTGCAGCAGGAGGGCAGCCTGGGCCATTAGCTCCTGATGTCATCGATTTGGGTGAGGGGACAGGGAAGTCAGAGGAAGCTGGCCAGTGGCTCTCACGTAGACTTACGGCAGCGGAGTGGTGCCTGATTCCTGGTACAGCTGCTCCCACTGAGTCTCCAGGGATCTGTGGTTCAGGACCCCCTGCAACCCCCTCCCAGACCCCTGTACTGGTGGGAGGAGAGGACCTAGAGGAAAGGTGCCGGGCAGATAAGCAGCCGAGGGCGGCCCTGGGTTTGGCTTATCAGTCTTCTGGGCCCTCCTGCCCCAGAAAGGGCAGCGAGGACCATGGTGTTGCCCCTGTCATCGTTATCGTCCTGGCCATGAGCTTGCAGGACTGGGAGGGCCGGAGTCAGCCAGGCAGACGGCAGCACAGCATTTGCCTGTTGGCAGGTGGCCTTGGTGGCTTCCCAAAGGCAATCGCTCCAGGCAGAACAAAACTCACTTTTTTTGGGGGTGAAGCACCTTGATTCATTTGTTTAGTTCGTTAATTCCAGCAGTCTGTTTCTAAGGGAAACATGGCTGCGGCCGGTCCTGCCCCTCCACCCACACACCAGGTGCCCAGTGTTCCCAAGGGCCCCGAATCCCAACCTTATTCAGGCGTCAGCATCTCTGCACCCCAAATGCCTGTTAGGGAGGATAGTGAAGGCTGAGCCCTCCTGGGCTCATCAAAAGCCAGCAGTGAGAGACCACCCCCGTCTCTCTGAGGTGACCTTGTAGGGCAGTCCGTGCTGTCTGGCTGGCCTGGGTGAGGTGGGCAGGGACCAAGGCCTGGCGCCTGGGCCTCGCTGGCCTTGCTCTGCGTGCTGACTTCATCCTGATAGTACCTTGATTTTCCTACTGTGACTTCCCCTTCTGTCGACTTCCTCACCAACTTTAAAATTCCGTATTGAGAGCAGTTTCCTAAGTTACCTCAAATCCTATTCAGAAGAAGGTTCTTCCTGGAAGTTGGGAGGGCGGAAAACAAGTTTAGTCACAGAAGACTACTCCATGTTTGAGCTTCTGTTTCAAGGGAAGTGAGTAACTGCCGGAGGAGCCCTGCCCCTCTGCAGTGTGTGGTGTTGCCCTGATACTTTTCAGATTGAGGTGTTACTTACATGTAATAAAATGCACAGACTTAAGTGTATACTTTGATGAGTTCTGATGAATGTCTACGTGTGTAATCACCACTGCAATCAAGATGGAAGGAAAGGCTGGGCGCGGTGGCTCACACCTGTAATCCCAGCACTTTGGGAGGCCAAGGTGGGTGGATCATGAGGTCAGGAGTTCAAGACCAGCCTGACCAACATGATGAAACCCCGTCTCTACTAAAAATAAAAAAATTAGCCAGGCGTGGTGGCAGGCACCTGTACTCCCAGCTACTCAGGAGGCTGAGGCAGGAGAATTGCTTGAACCCAGGAGGCGGAGGTTGCAGTGAGCCAAGATTGCACCATTGCACTCCAGCCTGGGCGACAGAGCAAGACTCTGTCTCAAAAAAAAAAAAAAAAAAAGATGGAAAGACAGATTTCTATTGGTGATTCTTAAAAGTAATTTATTTATTTATGTATTTATTTATTTATTTGAGATGTAGTCTCGCTCTGTCATCCAGACTGGAGTGCAATGGTGTGGTCTCAGCTCACTGTAACTTCCACCTCCCGGGTTCAAGCGATTCTCCTGCCTCAGCCTCTGGAGTAGCTGGGATTACAGGCGCTCGCCACCACGCCCGGCTAATTTTTGTATTTGTAGTAGAGACTGGGTTTCAGCATGTTGGCCAGGCAGGTCTCGAACTCCTGACCTTGTGATCCGCCCGCCTCAGCCTCCCAAAGTGCTGGGGTTACAAGTGTGAGCCACTGCGCCTGGCTCTTGAAAGTAATTTCTTTCTGCTTATAAAATTCATGCTCACTGTAGAACACTGGGGATTGAGTAGAGAGGTCCGGCCACGATGCAGGGAAACACTGTCTCAAGCGCCCCACCGCCCCACGTGGTCCCCGGAGACAGGGCCCCTAAGCGCTCACATACAAGTAAAGGCGCTGACTGACTGCGTCATCTGCACGCATACAAGCACTGCTAGCATTCTGGCATATGTTTCTTTCAGGTTTTTTCTGTGAAGATATATATTACATTTTTTTCTGTGCATATTTATATATATATGAAACCAGATCAGTTACACAATTTAGTATTTTTTTAACCTTACTGTAGTATAAGCATTTCCCCCATTGTACTTTGTAAATACGATTTTTAAGAAGTCATTGGTGTCTACTTTGTGATATTTGACTCAACCAGCCTTGATAACAAAGAGTAGTTAGAGACAACTGAATTTTTAAAATGTAAATCTGATTTATTTTTGGAATAAATAATACATTTACATGGCTGGAAATTCAAAGGATACAAAAAGGCATATACTCCAGGCAACCACTATGACCAGCTGCTGATCACAAGTAGAGAACTTGTTTCTTTTCACCCCTCTTGCTCCTCCCCGGAGTTATGAAAAATTTCAAACCTGCCAAAAGTTTGAAGTTTACAACAAATACCCTCCAACGTTTGGGTTGTCTCCCTCCCCCTTCTCTCCCTCTCTCCCTCTGATTTCTTACAGAACCACGCTTTCATGACCATGCCCGGGAACTTCACGCTGGCGCGGTGAGGTCCTGCGCCTCCGCTTCCTGCACACACGTGCTTCTTAATAGCTGCAGGCTATTTCATGAGAGGAATTTGCTCACGTTAACATGGCTGTTCCCAAATGCCAGGCTGTTTTAAGTGTTTCCTAATTATAAACAGGCTGTGCTGTTTCCCTTGACCTAGGACTTGTTCTTGAGGACAGAAGTGGAGGTGGCGAGATGCAAAGCCTACGTACGGACCGGCTTCCCCAGTAGGGCAGCACCAATGGGCGGCTCCCAAGCTGCTCCCATCTCACCTCTGCTTCTGGGGTGCTGGGGGTTTGGGCCAGTGTTCCTTCTGCTTTTGTGAAGGGCCCTTACACTCGACTCGAAGTGCTCCTCCTATTGGTTTTTAATAAATATATTTATGGAAAGCTTTATGAATTTGCGAGTCATCCTTGTGCAGGGGCCATGCTAATCTCTGTATCGTTGCAATTTTTGTATACATGCTGCTGAAGGGCGCACTCCTCTTATTGTTGTATAAGTTTTTAAGGTAAATATTCAACATCAATTCCCATTTGTTGCAATTATTTCCCTTCTTTGAGGTTTTTAATTTGCAGCATTTTTACATTTATTTCCTTCTATTTATTTATTTTTGAGAAACAAGGTCTTGCTCTGTCGCCGAGGCTGGAGTGCAGTGGTGTGATCATAGTTCATTGCAGCCTCAAACTCCTGGGCTCAAGTAATCCTCCTGCCTTGGCCTCCCAAGTAGCTGGGACTATAACTGCACATCACTGTGCCCAGCAGCATTTCTATATTTTGGAGAAATCAAATCTATGTACTTATTTTCCTCTGTAGCTTGTCCTATCACTTTTGAGTTTAGAAAGCCTTTGCCATCCAGAAATCAGACAGTTTTCCCACTGGTTTTAGATTCTTTAATCCATTTAATATTATTTTGCCCAGAGAATGAAGCAGTGGCCACATTAGTTGTGACACCCCCCATGCCCCGCCCCCGCCGCTCCTTAAGTGCATCTGAGATACCCTCTCCATTCTGCTCCCTCCCTGTGGGCCTTGCTAGGCTGCTGCCTGGCCCTCCGAGGGTCTGGGCCATGCCATTCAATAGAGTGGCCCCTGCTGGGGCTCCACCTGTCATCACTTAGCAGTTCTCACCCGTTTCTTCTTCCCAGGAGTGACGGGACAGTGAGGAGGCATCAAACAGCACAGGTCTGCAGTTCTACAGAGCTGGCTTCCAGTCCCAGTGCTGTGTGACCTTGAGCAAGTTACCTAACCTCTCTGAGTCTCAAGGGGCTAATGAGACTTCACCTTGCAGGGCTCTGGTGAGAAGCACATTGGGCACAGTCATGGGCATTTGTGGGTACTAACATTATTCCTCCCTGCCTGCCCCAACAAAACAATCCCAGTGGGGATTTGAACTGAAATCAAGCTACACCTATAAATTCCTTTGGAAAGAATGAGGTCTTTCCATAATGTGTGTAGTCCTCCATCCAGGAATGTGGAACATATCTTCCTTTATTAAAGTTTCCTTTTATGCCTTCTGGAAAGCTTTGCCGCTCTTCACACGGCCTGAGGTTTCTTGCTGAGGTCATTTCCTGGCACATGGTGTGTCTGTCCTGCTGCTGTGCTGGGCGTCATCTTTTGCGTGTGCTGGTTTCCAGCAGGGCACTTCTGCGATATGGTTTCGTTTGCTGGCTGAAGATACAGAACCAGGGGCTCGAACCCCTCCAACGCCTGCTCACACACAGCTCCATGAGGAGGCAGCCCTGGACCTCACCCCACAGTGTCCTCCTCAGAGGCTACCATGGGGTGCAGCCAGCTCTGGAGTGGCCATTCCCCCATAACAGCCACTTGGGCAAACCAGTGTGTATTTCAACACCAGCCAGGCCAAGACAGGTCTGCTGACGCACTCTCCCTGTGGTGGGGCTGGGCTGGCAGGTTCTCCCTTGCACTGCCCTCGTGAGTGTCAGCTGAGGGCACTTCTCACAGCTCAGGCACCACACTCGGCCAGGTTTGGAAAAAGTCTAGTTTATTGCACTGACTCAAAGCACAACTAAAAATTAAAACCAGAAAGAAAACTGTACAAAGCATGAAGCTACAAGTTTAAAAGCATCACCTAGACGCGGGTTTAATTGCACTACAGTCCCATGGGTGAGGAGAGCTTTGCCATCCGTGAGGCGCCGGGCAAGGCACAACAGACACAGAGAGATGCAGCCCGGCCTGGGGCTGCCTCTACTGCCACCAACTTTTACAAAAGGTTCTAGAAAAGGGAAGTGTGAAGTCAGATCTGGGATTTCGGCATCTTGACCTCATTTGGACATGGAAAACCTCCACCTATGTGGCTGGCTGGGTCCTGTCAGAGAACATATTTTATCACCCTCCACCTGCGGCCTGGGGGCTCCCTGACACCAAGGCCTGGGCCTGGGCCAGAGGCAGGCTAAAAAAAGCAGCCAGCCTGGTGTCCTGTCCTGAAGCTGCCTCCGGGAGGGGGCGGGATGTGTGGCAGGGCGGCCTAGCCCTCACACGCAGATGCCAGTGGGCGGGGTGGGCACTGCCCATTGTCTGAAGGGGCCACAGCAGCCGTCCATAGAGGCACTGGTTTCAACCTGTCGAGTGTCAACCCATACCCTGCAGAAGGCATGGGCTGCCACTCAGAGCCAGCCCACAGGTCCCGTGACCGCCCTGCCAGTCAAGTCTGTGCGGGGATGCCTGCCCCTCTGAGGCTGCAGGCGAGGACAGTGCAGGCTCAGGACAAACCCGGGAAGGAACAAAGGCCTTCCACTGTTTTCGGAAAACACATATCTCTTCTAAATTTGTAAGATTTGATTTGAAATGAGGTATTTTATGCAGATTTGTAATACAACAAAAAAGGCAATAATTAGTAGACTCGTCCTCTGAGGATGCATCTGGTTTTAGGATGTCCGCCAGCAGCATTAGTTAAATACCATTCCAAAGACATTTCTAAGGGAGCGACCCTTGCTCAGCTCCCCCACGCCCCATGCACCCTCCTGTGCCGTCCCTACCTGGGACACACGTGCACACATCCAGGTTCCATTTGCACCCATCAGGCTTTACTGTTTCAGCTGAAGTGTGCTCTCCAGGAGGCGGGCAGCCTGCGCCGTGTGTGGGCAGTGAGGTGTGGTGTGGTGTGGTGAGATGTGGCGAGGTACGGTACGGTGCGGTGCGGTGCGGTGCGGTGTGGGGTGTGGTGTGTTGTGTGGTGCGGTGCGGTGTGGTGTGGTGAGGTGCAATGCGGTGTGGGGTGTGGTGTATTGTGTGGTGCGGTGTGGTGAGGTGAGGTGCGGTGCGGTGTGGTGTGGTGAGGTGTGCTGTGCTGTGGTGTGGTGAGGTGTGGGGTGTGTTGTGTGGTGAGGTGTGCTGTGGTGTGGTGAGGTGTGGTGAGGTATGGTGCAGTGCGGTGTGCTGTGCTGTGGTGAGGTGTACTGTGGTGTGGTGAGGTGAGGTGTGTTGTGGTGTGCATGTGCGTGGGTTCTCTCCTGGCATGGCCAGTGCTCTCCTCTCAAGCCCGGCCTCGGCTTGCTGGCCAGAGCGTCTGGCGTGGAATGTGCTCTGCAGCTTTGTCTCTGGGGGGACACCCCCCTATGATGGGACAAAGCCATCACCGAGCACATCCCGCGCTGCAGAGAGCTGACCTTTGGCTCCATCTGGCCCTGGGGCTACTAATGTGGAAGGAGGCCCTGGGCCAAACCAGCTGCCCGGCTACCCTTGGTTCTGGGAGGCCTCCGGAGACCACTCCCACCAACAAAAGCTGGAGCTATCTGTGGATGAGACCAGGACGGCAGCACGTGGGTAATCGGAGTGCATGCAGCCGGGCGGTCGCCACTGTCCTGAGCTAGGAGGCGCCACTGCTGCAGCAATCACGCCAGCCACGGGTGGAGGCTGTGGGTTCTGGAACGAGACAGAAACCAACATAGATGAAAGTAAGTGTGCGGGTCCAACCTGGCCAGAGGTGTCTGGACAAGTGTTGAGGCAGCACGTCCACCAGGGAGTGACTCCGAAGCCACTGTGCCCACCACAGACGCCGGGCCCCTCCGCGTGACTCTGCCAGGGCTCCTTCAGATGACCTCCCACTCGTCCTCCAGGTCCTCAGGGTGGGGCATGGCGGCCTGGCTGCTCTTCTGGGTGCCGTGCGAGTGGCTGAACGTCTTCGTCAGCCGTTGGAGGAGGTAGCCGGGCGGGCCCACAGCCCACAGCTCATCTGACGCAGTCACTGCAGGGACAAGAGCCAATCACATACTTGTCAATCACACAGCCTGTGGGGTGGCCACAGATGGAGCTGGGAGCTTGGGCACAGGTCTGGGCTTGCCACATTCTAGGTGGGGGACACTGGACAAGCCACCATCTCCATGTGAACTTCGTACCCTCAGCTGGAAGTGGATGTCAACAGCACCTTGTCCTTGCCCAGGAGACTCTGGCAGAGCCCAGGTGTCCAGCCCCTTCCCTCCCTGGAACACACTCCTGGCTTGCCCTCAGTTCTTGCTTTGAGAGATTGGAGCCCAGTGGGGTCGGCTTCTTTGAGAGCCCCCCGACATGGTCCACAGGAGCCCTGGGAACCCCAAGGGGCCTTAAGCCCACTGGCCCCAGGCACCTGCCTGTGAAACACGACACGCTGCCGGGAAGTTTCTTCCAGTAGTCCCCGGCGGGGTTCTTGTCTGTGACGCCGTACCGCCGGGCGAGGTCTCCGTTTGGACAGCGGGCCCACACGGTCCTGGTGCTCAGCGCCAGCTGGCAGGCCTGCAACCCTGTGGGCAGACAGGGTCCCTCCTGAGCCCCTGCCATGGACGGGATGGGCCGCTGCTTCCCGAGCCCACTCTTGTGACGCTGCACACCTCCACCAGGGTCCCTGCGGGGACGGAGTGCCCATGATGGACTGGGCTTGGGGCAGGAGCCGAGGGAAAGGACGCCCAGTTGGCAGGGCCAGCAAAGCCACCGAAAGCCAGAAGTCAAAGGACAGAAGGGCCTGGGCAGTGTGCAAACTGCCCTCCCACAAAAGCACCAGCAGGACGGCCTGGGTTCCCCTAACAAGGAACATGACGGGAGGCTTGTCCCCTGGCCCAGGAAGCAGCGGCGACAGCACAGCCCCAGCACAAAGGCTGCCTCACAGACAGCGGCCTGGAGGGAGCGCCCAGCAGCCCCCAGTGATGGTAGCCCCGGCTGGCCGGCACCACAGGCCCTGTCTGCAGGCTCCTACCTGGCACATGCTCCCAGGCGGTCCCCACAGGCATCTCCTCGGTGATCCCGGTCCGCACGTGCACGTTCCACCTGCTGTCAAGCACCCACAGCATCTGGTCGTTGGGGCTGGAATGGACGCTGACCAAGCTGACCCCGGCGGGCTGGAAGCGGGAAGGGACTTTCAGGGAAGGCAGGAGTTGGGTGACAAGAGAAAGGACAGGAGACTTCCGGAACTGGGGACATGTTAGTGGCAGCATGCAGCAGCCAGTGTGGGCCCCGCAGGAGGCAGAGAGGCCACGTCCTGCCCCTGGTGCCAGTCTCACGGGGGAGATGGTCACTTGTCTCCAGAATGTCAGGTGGGCCAGACTGAGGGACAGCCCAGCAGATACCAGCATGGACTCCAGCAGGCGGCCAAGAAGGGCAGGGATGGCCCAGGTGAACAGAGAGTGGAGGAATGAGACGAGAGGTGCGGCGGACCTGGCTGTGAAGGACCATGGTGGGCACTGTGAGAAACAAAAACGCCAGCCCAGGAGCCCCCGCCACCTGCCTGTGCTGCTCTCACCATCCTGGCTCAGCTGAGGCCCCTCTCCTCTAGGCACAGCTGTCCTCCTGAATGTGCTGCCGGGCAGGCAACATCTGCGTTGACCAGGCCGCGGCACAAGACTGCCGCCCTGCCCTGGTCCTTGGGCAGCCTCTGTCCATGCTCAGCATCTCCAGTCCTTTGTCTGCTCTTCACAGGACAGGAGGAAGTCCCTCCAGTGTCCTGTTTGCTGTCCACCGGCAACTCCAGTTTGCCTCAGGGCTGCCCACCCCTCAGTTGAACCAGGCCTCCGTGCCCGAGAGCACAGCACTGTCTGGAGGATCTGGGCCTCTGGTCACCAGCAGTGCTGGTGGGTGACCCGAGCCCCGAGGGGCTGGCTGTCCCCCACTGCCTGGCACTGCCTGCTTTTCTGGAACCCACAGTCTTCCCTGCTACATCTGTGGTCTTGGGTCCCTGCCCTCCTGGTCGGCCTCCATGGGACCGAGTGGGCCACCCAGTGGAAACTGGCAGATCCCTCGCTGCCGCCACACATCTCCTGCTCCTTGCTTTGTGCTCAGGGCTGCCGTGAATACAATCACACTGGATGCCCTGTGCCACACTCTGGCCGCACAGTGCTCCTGTCATAGTGCCCGTGTCACACACTTGCCGGGGCCACTCTCAGGGCCGTCAGGCAGTGGGACCTCCCTCCACCTGCACCTCCCCGATCG